>NC_088253.1:8027500-8360000 GCF_036013445.1 Caloenas nicobarica
GAGGCAATAGCATATGCGTGGACTTGGATGTATATAAACGCTTCAGGTTGGAGGGTACACATTTAAGAAACTGTCTACTTTTATTTAGATTTTTTTTTAAATGACTACCTCCTGGAAATGTGAAGCTTCTAGAAAAATGTCAGTAAATGTTAAATTCCCCTAATAACAAACCTTTTGGTTTTGTCTACACACTGTAGGTCAGTGTTTGAGGATCTAATTTGATTCTCGAGTGGGATTTCTCATGTATGGCACAGCCCAAATTTGTAAGCATTAAAGACTATTTCCTTCCAAGTAGCTGATGATTTGTTAACAAAGCAATGACATGTTCAAAGCTGTTTTTTAAGCTGGTATTGAAATACTCCTGGTATTTAGGTAGCATTTCCCTATATTTTAAGTATCTGCTGATTATTTTCTTGACCTCCAGATGTAGTAGAACTGCTTTGCACTGCTGGGACAGATGTGCATAAATATAAGCTGTTGAAGACAAGATATTTGTCACGTTTGCAGCTTCGTATACTTATACTGGAGTATGGTAAACATGAGATGTACAAGATTTTCCAGTTAGCTCAGAAAATTCCCATGACAACAAGTAATGTGATTGAATTTAAAGTTATTTCCTTCACTCCGTCTCTAAAATTTCAACTGTTGCTACTCATTACATTTTTATTCTTGTCAACCAGAACCTTTCTGCTGTAGCCTTGTTGGTTTGATTTCTTTCATGAGCGCTGCTTATCACCAATACCAGTCTAATTGGAGGAGATGCTACTCCTGTGTCCGTATAGGACAAGGTTTTGATACACAATTATAGGAATATACACAATTTTGCACAGTACATGGTCTCTCCAGCAGCTTATACTAATGTGCTGTGGCACAGAGATGAAATCTTCTAATAAAAAGTACTTCATGACAAGTACATCTGTGTGCTTGACACAGTCAGTACTCTGAAAATAAAAATTCAGAGCTGTCAGTTTTGCAGTTATTTATTTAATTTGCAGGCAGAACAAATGTAAATATGTAGCAGTAGAAACAGGCATTTTGAATTCCAAACACAACCTTAGTAGACTTTCCCCTTTACAGAAAAAAGCCTCTTTTTCATCTGTAATAAGCTTTTTATGTCACCCCCCCACAACAGCTATCAAAATGTAATGTTCAGTGGTGTAACATGGATCAGAATCCACTCGTAGCTTCCAAATGTTTGACTAGTTTGATTACTTAGCCTTTGCAATTGTACTGAGCATTTGAATATTTTTTGCATATTTCAGCATAATATTGAAAAACATTTATTTATTTCTATCAAAATTATATAATTGGGGCACTTTATTAAACTATGAATATGTTCTCTCAGGTTTCATTTTACCTCTCGATAACATCAGAGTTTAACAGGATATCGCATACAACTTTTTCCTCTTGTAATAATTTTCCAATTGTAAAACCTTGGGAACTTATAGATGTATTTAGATGTTTAGATATTACGTTCCTATACATTTCCATAGACACACAGAGTGATCCGTGACACACCCAAGATTATACAATGATTTTCAGAAAGCAGCATCTGAAGTAGTTCCCTGTAGAGGGGTAATTCAATTAATGTCTAATTGACACAAAGCCACTAATGTTAAACTGTTGAGGTGGACTTAAGTCAGGCCTATGTAAAGGAGCCACTCTTACATGTATTTTCTTGGTAAGTGGGAATTTAGAAGTTTTATCTGTATTAAGCAGCAGAAACAATGTTATATTCATGAAGTGCTGACTTGGTTTGGTGGCAGTGGAATGTATCTGCCCAGATCCACGTTGCAGGCTGGCACGAACGCTCCATGTTGTCTTCCTGCGGGACTGCCACGAAACCCGTCAGGCCGAGTCACCACAGTATAATATACCCTTGAAAATGGAACAGTCTAAAAGTAGCTATAGCATTTGGCCACACAAAGGGATGGTTTTATGCAGAATTATAGGGCTTGTAATTTTCCAGAGATCAAGTAGTTTTCCTGTCTGCATATCCCATAGTCCTTGTCCAGCTGTGAAATACCAAATTAGACTGAATAATCAGATTTTCCTTACTGTTTTATTTTGGACTATATTTAATATACTAGTGCTTCGACTGTAGCTGGGAATTAACTAGGAAGCTGCAAGGATATTTATGACAACTACTAGGAGAGAAAATAAATATTTGCCTCCGTTATGATTATACTCAAAATGACTCTGCTTGGCGATTTACATCAATACTGCCGCTCAGAAAACCCTAGACTCAGAAGTCAAAAAAGTTGGAGGAAATGTGAAATCTGGGAGATGCGTGGCTTTGGATGTACTTCCATGCTGGCACTTTCCAAGGAAATTCTAATTATGTTAATGTCTTCAGGTCTTGCTTTGGAGCTTTTTAAAATTATTTTTTCTAAATTAGCAGTGTGTCGATGAAAGCCCCGTGCCTGTTCTCCAGGGGGTGTCCTTCCCAGCGAGTGCGGGGCCCTGGGGCCCTGTCCCTCTGTGGGGAACCCCAGGGGCATTTGTTGTGCTCCCGCCCTGGCTATCGAGGCAGTCAGTCTTTCTTCTAGGCCATTTCTTCTCATTCTTTGAGAGCGAAAGATCCCCAGTCGATTTCAGTATAGATCTGTGCACACAGGGACACACTGTGATAAGTATTTATTTATGATTAATAGAAATGAGTGTGATCCTACACATGCATTGGTTGATGAGTATCAGACATTGTCAGGCACTCCATTAAGGCTGCACAGGGAATTCTAAAGCCCATTTGAGTTGATTTCTTTTTCTGAACTCAATGTTTGGATGTTCAACTTTCAGACTCAGATCTTTTGTAGTTCTTGGGTAGAGACACTGGAAATTATTCCATCTGCTTTAGTCAGTAAGAGGATTAGAAGCAGAACATCCTTGGTAGGAGGTAGAAAACTTCCCATGCAGTATTTTCATTTCAGTGTGGTTACAGTAGATGACATTGAAAGATGTACACCATGCACAGTTTTTCTCTGCAGCAGGGGACACTGCAAATTTGTGAAGTTGTAGAGACCGTACAATATATGGTTCTCAGTCTTGAAGTGAAAATCTGCTTTTGAGTTACTAAATTTGGAAAATATAATAGCTACACCGGCCTGCCCTAGGTAGTAGAGGATATAAATTAAGAGTTTCCCACTTTTCTATTGGAATGGCTTATGTTGCTCCTTTTAATGCACCTGCGACGCTGTGATCTATTCAGCCCAAGGCAGCCTGAGGGAGGAAGAACGAGGTGTGCGCAGCCAAGCACCTGCAGTCGTCCCCAGCAGCTGGGCTCAGCCTTTGAGACTGCTCGGGTCTTGGGAGTGCAGCAGGACCCCCTCTGGCTTAGCGGTGGCTCCACCAGTGATTGCACGTGTTTTCCTTGTCTTCCTCTGCCTTGGCCCTCACTGAAGCAGGTTAACTCTGTGGGAGCAGCAATAAGAACACCATCAATACCCATTTGGAAAACTGTCTAAGAGGACTGAGCAGACTGAGGACAGAATAATGCAAGTTGTTTATTACATACTCTTCTAGCTGGAACAAAAACTGGAAGTTAACAAGGCATTGTTGAGTACAAATGATTTCTGAATTCACTTACTGCAAAGCTGACTTTCCAGTTATAAAATGAATCAGGTGGTTCTTGGATAGCTGAGAAACAAGAAAACCAACCAAGCTGACAAAATTATTTCTGTATGAAATGGAGCCCTGCTTGTTACTGAGAGGTGTCAGATGAAATCTGTGCCCAGCCTTGTGAAGGAGAGTCATCTGTGGTTTTGTTTTCTGAGCCCTGGGTTCACCTTTCCTCAGTGGGCATTTTCTGTAGTAGTCCTTGCAATGTTGCCACTTGTCAACAGGAAAACCTTACGCTCAAACTAGTTTCTTGCCTCAGTCCAAATCTTGATCCTCGAATCACTGGGAATTTTGATTTGCAGCTGTGTAAGCCCAGAACCACCAAAATCTTTGTAGAGTTGAAAATGTAAACCAGAACTTGATTCTAATTTGCTTGTGTGTCCCCCAGCAAATATATTTCTTAAAAGATCATGGCATATGGTATAGATGAGGGATTATACTATGTTCTAGCTTCCCTGGAAGCTTCGCCTTTTCTGTAAGAGCAGGGCTGCACATCATATTTTCATCTGGTTGGCAGACATAGGGGCTGCTGCTGTGAAATTACATAGCTGAAGAATGTAAATGCCTTGCTGAAACAGCAAAAATCCCCAACACCTTTGTAGAAGAATGTAAAAAATCCATCAAAATCCAAAACTTGCTATAGAATAGAGAAAACATAGTCATGCCCAATATTTATTTCATGTTCCCCAGAGTCCCTTGACATTTTTTCCTTCTGCGTTCTAGTCTTACACAGATCCCAAGAACTAGACTGCAGTTAAGATTTGTATTAAATGGCACTGCAGTGGAGGGCTGAGTCTTGCATGTGAACAAGAGCTGGGATGCAAAAGGGTGGCAATGCAGCTGGGGTAGAGAACCAACAGGATTGTAAAGAGAAGGAGAAAGTCAAATTGTTGCCTGTGTTGCAGATGAAAATTGAAACAGTGAAGCAGTGGTGATGAAGAGAGTCAGCGTGCTAGCAGTAAGCAGGACTCCAGTGAGCCCCAGTGTGTCCTTCTGGTGGTTTTATCTGTGCGTGTTTTCACAATGAAGCCAGATGGAAAGAGCGGTGAAAAGGCCAATGCTGTGTACAAAGGCTGCACAGCGAGGGCTGGAAATGGAGTTACATGAGCTCGTGCATTAATCACCTTGATATTTCTTCCTTCCGTTCCAGGTGCAAGTGGGAAGTACACCTCAGGACCAAAGAATCGTGGGATACATTTCCTGCACTCACTTGCAAGCTATTGCAGGTACTGTCCTAATTTACATCTTTGTTTTCATGGCGTCTAGGCCTGTGGTGGTATTCTTGTGCAAAAGTACCAAGCGTTGCTCCTCCAGTATTTCTGACAAAGTTCAGTGTGCATTGCAAATAGCAGTGAAATAGCAAAGAAAGAAGGGTAGACAAGTACATCCCCAAACCTTCACATTTTCAGTCTCAGAGCAATTAAGTATTACAGGACACAAACAAAAATATATCCCTAAAGAGCTTTTTTTTCTCTTTGCTCCCTCTTAACCAAATACTGTTATTTTAGCAAATACATTGCTATCATCATTAGTCAACAGCACCTGTCAACCCATACTGTGAATATCAGCATATAAACTAAAATCTCTTTGTACATAACCAGGGGATTACCAGAAGATAGAAGGTGGGATGGTTTTTCCATCAGAAATCAATGGCTGGAATAAGCCCAAATTCTCTGGGTTTTGACCTGCGAATTTCATACATAAATAGCTAGAAAGTTAATACACTCATTGAAAAATTCTCTTGGTCCAGTTTTTAAAAGTAGTTCCACTATTACATTTACTGCAGCATGACACAGCAGACTGTCTGTCCTTTATTTCATGAAGCAATATTTTCTAAGGTTGTTAAAGATAAATAAAAATCAAAAAGTCTTAGTGGGGTGTGGAAGGCTTTTTTTTTTTTCTTGCACTGAATTATCTGAAAAAAAGAATGAGATGTTCTTCAATAGCAGACTTCTGTGTCTATGAGGCAGTTGGACTCCACTGCTTCTCGTAATCAGACTGGAATTTCATGTAGCTCTGTCAGGCTGTGGTGGGGCCTGTTCCTCCTCAACCATCTCATGATCTTTTATGCCCTTTTTTAATGACAGTATCTCAACACTCAGCTCTCCTTTTAATATTAATATTCAGAACAAGACTGAGGTAGATGGGACTCCATTTTACAACCCAAGTCCAGAAAGGGGAAGAAAAGTTTGTAACTTTGGGTCGTTTTGTTCCATTTTCAGTGTCCTGATGTATACATTTTGAAATCTGGACACCACTCCATTTTAGCTGTTCACCTGAGCACTAATCAATTAAAATTGACAAATGCTTTAAATTCTTGGAGTTGTCTAGGGAAAATTTTCCATGTATCTTCCTATCTTTTGCATCAGAAGTATCAGTTCTATACTTAGAGTAGGTGTAGCAATAAAATGAAAGCCAAAGCTAGAAGCGTTTACTTTGTGTAAGATCAGAACTTAATTTAGCCAGAGGGATGGATATCCTTAGTTTTAGTTGACGTGACTGCGATTCTTGTGCTCCTGAGAGCTGGAGAGCAGGACGCAGCCTCCTAGGCTGCTTGAAGACAGCATGTGTGCTGCAGACTGAGGCAAGACAGGCGTGTATTCTAAATGGGAGAACTCTGAACCCGTGCGCTGCAGCGTGTCTGGGTTAACCCAGTCGGGCAGCTCGCATTCCTCCTACTTCAGTTGCAGAGAGAATGACTTGCGAGCAAAACTGCCAGTCCCTGAAGTACATTAGAGAGACTGGATAGGTCTAAAGAAGATTCATGAATTTTTCAGCTATATTTTAACAATGTAACATCGTTCTCTGGTTTTCTATTTTTAACTCTGGAATTATGGTAATGTTCCGTGAGATTGCTCTGTGGAGCTCAGTTGTGTTGCTGTTCTAGTTCAGGTTATAAACCTCCATTTTTAGTCCTGTTCCTTTTTACTCCCTATTCATGTATTCTCAGTTAGTCTTTGATAACCACATTGTGAAATCCATGAAATATTAAAGAAGAAGAGGGGAGAGAGAAGAAAAATGGGAAAGTAATGTTCTATTTTCAAAGTCAGCCTAAAGCTTCTCCAAGGGTAAAACACAACCTTTCATTTTCCTACTTATGTTCTCGCTTGGTATTTTTAGGGTTATCTGGTTCAAACTACAGTCAAATAGAGGAGACAATGATTTAAGAGTCTAATTGTCTTTTGATATATCATATTAGTTTATGTAATGGAAAACTAAAGTTCATAAGTTTGGCAGAGCTGCGCTTTCTGATATGTATCATCTGATTCATAACATTTCACGTATTTAAAAAATTGTCCAAAAAACGGTTTGACGATGTAAAGATGTGGTATCTATAAAAACAAGCGCTGTTTAAAAGGTTAGCCATTTAAATCATCTTGTCACGCATGGCTGAGTGCAATTTGGCTTCCCTCCTAGGATACATAAACTTACGCTTGACAGTTCCGATACTTATACGAGTATAAAATGAAGGGATCCAACTGCTCATGGTCAGTGACAAACTATTAATGCTTTTTACAAAAGGTGTGCTGGCTCAACTCTGTTCTGAGCAATTACTATTTTTTCAGACCTGACATTCATGTTTTTCAATAAAACTTCAGAATTAGATGTAGTTTATCCTCTCAATTCTCTACCTATTACTGAATGGTGTGATGAAGCAGCTCTTCGTTTCCATTGTGGAAATAGCTGCGCTTCAGTGACAAATGAAGGGATCCTTTAATGAGATTTGAATGTAATTATTTTCCAAGGGGCTGTTAAGTTTACATGGTTCTTTTATGTCTTTCAATTAGTCAGTGATTAATGTTCTGGACAGGTTTTGCTGCCTAGAATCCACCCGTCTCCTGAGTCTCTTTGAGTCATGCCTCTCGGACACCCCACCAAGCCAGCAAAACAGCATAAGCCTCAAGCTCTTCCAGCCCAGGCCCAGATGACGTAGCGCGCTGAATGCCGCCTCATAACCTCGTTCGTGTCCCTGCTTTGCATTTAGTGGGATCTAGTTGTCAGCAGTACAGGTACTGCCAACTCATGCTTCTCTAGCACTGGTTTTGGTTTCCACAAGCCTACACACAGCTTAAGCAGAATTCAGCTCAGGACTGAGAAAGATCCTTCCGTGTTTGAAATTCTGACCGTGCCATCGGGAGTGACTTCAGTGCTAAGCATCCTTAGACAGCGACTCCATGTACGTTTCTGCCGTAGCAGAGCTGGCGTGTCCGCAGCCTGCCCTTGCGCCTCCTCTCAGCTGCGCGAACACAGCTCTTGTGGGCTGTGCTGCACTTGATCAAGGGCCTGACCTAGCTGAAAAGTAACCCAGCAAATTAAAAGGGGTTTTTGTTGCTGTGGGTGTTTTGTTTTAATTTGTTTTCCCAGCCTATCATGGATTAAGTATGTCACTAGTGTAGGGGTCTGCTTCATCTGTCACACAGTCAGGTGTGACACAGTCTGTCTCCTGGCTAAACCAAAGCCCTAGGTTATGACTTGGAAACAATTTTCCCTTGTGACTAAGCCTTACATCTGACACTTTACAGGCTTTTTTTGCTCGTCTTCCCGGCCAATATATCCCATAGCGCTTATCAGTGCTGAGAACTCTGTTTTTAAAAACCTCCACTGGAGCTTTTAATTTCCTCTGACTAGGCCTGTCAGCTGCGTTGTTCAGCCACCATAGTGCTCCTCCTAACAGCGCTTCCTCCAGTACCTGCCTGCAGTGTTAACTAAAGCCAGAATTTCACTTAAACATTTCCAAAATGAATGGAAAGGGCAACTATGATTACCTTAAAATGAACAAAGGTGAAGTATGTATTTATGCTCGCTGAGGTTTCCCACAGTACCCTTTCACCCTTCCATAAAATTTGAAGCTGAAGGGAACTTGCAAAGAATTCAGAAATGCTGACTGCAGGGACCAGTCACAACACAATTATTTGCATTTTTCCAGGCCAGTTACTGAGGAAAAGACTGTAGAGCAGTTAGCACAAACCTGTATTCTCTGGTTAATCACTAGTGGCAGTCAATCAGATCAGTGATTCTATCTGAATGTTTAATTAGAGCTGAAGGCTGGAAGAAGTTACAGTGTTGGGAGTTACTGCGTAGTTCTCTTCTGTTAATATTTACTGATGCTGTTTCATTTCAGCAGCAGTTTCTGGAATGTCTACTCCACTGATTGTTCTGGATTCAGGTTTGGCTTCTCTTCTACTTAGGTGCCTGATTAGTTCAGGTATCTTCATCTCCAAAGCTATTGATCATTGGCAGCTGGTAAGCCTGAGTCTCACTAGTAACTTTTGCATACAGATACATGCGGTACCTGCTGTGTAGCTGAAGTAAGCTGGATACCATTAGTTTAATACTAATCGCAGAAAACTGTTATGTTCAAGCCACATTAGAGGATCCCTTTTTTTGTCATGGAAATGCAGCTCACTTCATTGCACACGCTCCATGGAGTGTACTGAAGTGCAGTTACTTCTCTGACCCCTAGTGGGGATAATTAGGGATGCCAGACTATCACAAGTCCTACACTTTTTATAAAAAATGAGTCATCTGTTTCCAGAGTTTCAAGGCTACTATTTTTCTGTAGAGCCCTGAGATTAGGCGGTGTACAGTGCTGCTACAAAGGCTCAGCATGATTACTGAGGGAGATGTATGTCACTATGTAGTTAAGGATTTTTTGAATAACAGCAATGCGTGTTACCAGACACCTTTCACAATATCCTCCTAAAGTGTTTTTGCCTGTCTTTTTGTTTTTCTCAAGAGTTTTCTGTTTTGGAGAAGTCTACATTTGTACATTTCAGTTAAGTGGGTTTGCTGTGTTCTTCATGCTGCTCTGTGACAGGTTGCTGCCTGAGTTTTATACCTATATGGCAATGGCTGCATTATTTTCTCTCTCACCCTAGTGAAGCCATGCTAGATGGATAATTCACAGAAAATGAAAAAAAAAACCCCTGTGGCAGTTCAGGAATGTAAAAGCCCATCTTAGTTAAGCAGTTTATATAATCAGGACTTCGTGGGGAGCAAGGCAAGTTATAGTATCCCTGTCAACGAGCACTGTGCTTAAAAGTTATGAGGAAACAAAGGCAGGCCAAAGGAAAGTGCTGGCCTGAGGAGATAACATAGGATAGAAAAATTCTGATGCTGCAGAAGGAGGACAGTCCATGAATTTGAATGTTTCTCCAGGAATGAGAAAGGTGGGGCTGTTCAGCATCAGAAGGCAGCTCAGGAAGGCTCTTATTGAAGTGTGAAAATACGTGATGGGAGGGTGTAAGGCAGATGGAGGCTGATGCTCCTCAGTGGTGCCCTGTGACAGGATGAGAGGCAACGGGCACTAACTGAAATGTAAGCAATTCCATTTAAACAAAGGAAAACATTTTTTTTATCGCAAAGGGTGACTAAGCTCTGGAACAGGTTACCCAGAGGTTATGGAGTCTCCAACCATGAAGATATTCAAAGCCTGACTGGACATAGTCTTGAGCAGCCTGCTGGAGGTGACCGCACTTGAGCAGAGGGGTTGGACTAGATGATCTCCAGCAGTCCTTTTCAAGCTCATGCTTTCTGTGAATCTAATTTCATCTCTATCTATAGTTAGGCAGAATGTATATGTTAGTCACGTACACCTTTTGTGGTTAGTGTCACCTGCTCCAGGCTGTATTTATTCCACGTGACCTATTTCTTGTGCTTTTGTCTAGCTAAGTCTCCAGTGTAGGGCTTTCTTGTGCTGTTGTAGCAAGGGGGTTTCCCAAGAATACATTGGTCTGGATTTGCGTCAAGCTGTGTGATTGGGTATTATGTGAACTTGAGGTGCAAGCAACCAGAAACTGCAAGTTAGGGAATAGATCCAGGAACCACTTGTACCTGCTTTTGTATGACAGCCCAGCTGGTAAAGATTTGTTGGGAATAATGCACGAGTGGAAGGAAAAAAAAAAATCAGATTGTTTGCTGTTGGAAGTACCAGTCTGAAAAGATGAGTCAGTGTCAGAACCTACTTAAAGCTCTCTCTCTTTCTCTGGTCAATATTAAATTATATAGGCTTTGTATCAAATCATGCTCGGTTGAACATTTCTGATTAAGTTTGGTTTTGACTGTTGTTTTAACACCCCCCACCCCTGAGATGGTTTTGAACATCTAACCCTTCATAGCTTACTAGTGGTAGGAAAGTGAAGTCCTAATGCCTGAAGTTTGTGTGGTAATGTGGTTCCAGTGTGCTGCAAAGTCCCCAGTTTAAGTCTAGAAAGAGTGCTGGTGACAGCAGCAGTTGAGATGAGCAATTAACAAGCTGAGAGGATGTAGACTTAAAGATTCACTATCTCCATAGTGGTTACTGAAAGCAGCTTTGGACATACATAACTAATGTTTCTAATTGTGTTTTATGCCTTTTTAATGGGTAGCACAAAGTAGTAAATTGGGTTAAAATAAAATTGTAGTTAGAATAAGTCATTTTGGGTTTGCTGATTTTACTTCTAATTGTGGCATTTGAAAATAAATATTTTATTTTGAAGAAAAGTAATATTGTTCTGACTTGACATAACATTTCAAGTCTGAAACAAGCAAAATTATAACTGTTAAGTATAGGTACAGTGAAAACAAAAGGACAGGAAGGACAATACAGCAAACAGTTATTTCTAGAATGCGTGCCGCCTTTTTCTCAAGCCTTTACTGGCTCTCTTAAAACAATTACAGCAATTAATTTTTTCTTAGACTTCATGTCACCTAATGTGCTTGAAATTAAGTGTGGTTATTGCTATAATTAAAGAGCTGTTGTGTGTGTCAGATGGTTTCACAAACAAAAAAAAATACTTGGAAACCAATCAATCTCAACTCTTTCCTATCACTCCTGTAAAACAGAGGCACATCCTCAGCACATGTAGCCTAGTGTAACTTCCCTGCAAATGGAGAAAAGGATCTGGTTCTTCATTTCTGAAGTACTGCCTACCTAAACCTGTAACTACACATACTTTAAAAAATACTAGAAAATACTTCCAGTTTAGGTGTTCTTACTTCAATACAAAAGAACCCTCCCTTGGATGGATTACTACAGTATGAGTAAGTTGAATGCATATTTCCTGATAACCTTTGAAAGTTAAGTTTTTCCTTTTTAAAAATTAGAAAGCAAAGCAACATCAAGTGATTTATGCCAGAACATGCTGTCCAGTTTTGTCTGAAGTAGGATGTTAACTCTGAACTCCTGATTATAAAGGTAGTGCATCACATCATCCTCCTTCTGTGGCTAGAAACATCATCATTTTGGCTGGTTGTCTGCAGCACAGATGCCTTGTCTTCTTATTTCTTCGGATGTGCCTAATATGACTGATTCCAGAAGGAGATATTTAAATAATCAAAAAGTGTGGTTCCTAATGAACCTGATAATGGGCTAATAAGCACTGTGTACAATATTAGCCATGCCATTTTTCATCTGGCACCCTCTTTTTCAAGATGTCTAGCTAGAGCTTAGCAACTAATCTGTGGCGGAGTGATGTGCTGAAAGGAGGTCTTACTACTTGTTTGTTTGTTTGCTACAGGAGATACTACTGTTCGATGTGAGCAACTGGATATGCTTCAAGATTGGCTGTCTGAATTCAGAAAATCTACCTCCTCCTCCAGTACAGCCAATCCAGAGGAGCTGGTGGCTTTTGATGTCATCTGTGGAGATCTCAACTTCGATAACTGCTCCTCTGGTAAGACAAGCTTTTCCTTTTCCTGGTGTCCACCAAATCCTAAAAGGAATAGGAAAGTTCTTGATTCCTCTGGGTTATCGCAGTATACTAAGTTGTGACTGACTTTTGCAAGGAAAGTCTTAATTGCTACAGATACTTCTAAAACAGGTACTAGTCTTGAGATGAGCCAAGAAGAGTAGCTCACACCTACGAGCTCTGCCAAGTTATTAAGCATGATGTTTTTTAAGGCACAAAGGGCAATAAGTTGTGACTTGCAGTAGTAATAATGGCCAATGGCTTAGCTTTACTTGAATTAGGTAGGTACCTATTGTTCTAGAATTTTACTTACTATTGAAAGACATGTATGTTATGGGATTTTTGTGGAGACAAAGTAGTAAATTCATGCAGTTAAAAATAATTTGATAGTGCATATACACAGACATAGGGGATTAATGCTGCACAGGGAACCAAACATTCCTGAATCCATCTTGGAAAAAATTAACTGGTGTTGAGTACTTCTGGTTTCTTTTTTTTTTTTTTGGTATACTTTTTAATACTGGGAGTTACTAGAAGAAGAACTCCACAAAACCATAATTAATGGGTGTTGAGTTCATAGAGATGGTAGCCTTTACCAAACATAAACATTATGATCTGTTAACAGTTAAATTGCCAACACAGAGTGCAGAGCATTATGTCTGTGTATCCTCTCTGCCTTCCTGCTCCGTACAGCTCAGGGGTGCAGCAGAGCTCCTTGCTGGCTTTACACGCTGGTAATCGACTCTGCTGGTTCGGAGCTGGCAAACAGATCAGCGGTGCCCAGCACCCAACCTCCCACAAGGCTGGTGGCTAAAAGGCCTTTTGCGTGACAGGGCCAAAGCTGAAGTATCGAGACAGAAAACTCACAAGGCCATTGCAGTGGTGGGGGGTCATGGCAGGGATTTCGTCTGCACTGTTACCAGGGAGATGTGCAGTGCACAGGTGAGCCCAGGCTGCAGCATTCAAAGTGGGATTCAGCAATTCAGATCAGAGTTTGTGGATTAACAGGTGAATTTGTGAACAGCATCTAATGTGAATTCTGTGTTCTTCATAAGAAGCCTGGGTAACAGAGGCTGAGAGCAGCAACTGTGCCAAAAATAATTTTAAGAAACAAAAGCAAGTGTTGCCTGATCTGTTTTTGAAACAAAAGTGAAAACAACTATTTGATTTCGCAAATAGTAGTTGCAAACATTGTAACTACTATGAAAGACGACTACAAAGCAGGTTATAAAAATCCATTTTATTTTTGCTGTCTCTGCAGATTATTTACATCTTCCTCCCCTTTAAAATTCATTCAGCCTGGAAACTGAAATTAAGCTGGCTATTTAATTTTTTATTTTTAGATTGTTTTCTTTCCTTCTGCACTAAGCAAGATTAATGCAATGTTCTAAAGATTTCTCCTCCATTTTTGCATTACTCATTGTTTTAGGGACATTTGTTAGCATGTCATAGAATTGAACATGTTTTTTTTTTAACAATAATCAGTTTCCTGTAATTTTGTACATGATTTTCTGTAATCTTTCCCACTCCACAGACTGATATGGCAAGTAATTAATGTTTTGGTAAATATCAAGCTTCTATTCTTAGATGTATCGACAGTACAGTTTTCAGAGATCTCCAGGTCCACGAGCGACCTTACGCTTATGACAAATTTTCTGCAGCTCAGTTTTCCCCTCCAGCTTTAACAAACATTATGACAACATTCATACAATGAATTCACACTTAGTGGGAACATTATTAGAAAGTTACTTACTGTCAGGTTGCTTTGGACTGACTTGTGTAAAAATCTATTATGTTTTTAAACCTTTTAGCATCAGGTAAAAAACCTTCAAGTCAGATGGGTTAAGCTTGTCTTATCAGCTGTGAGTTGCCACTGTCAGTGCCACAGTTGCAATTAATCACCACAAACTTTGTCTGTCTTGGTTTTGAGGGCAATTTGTATACATATAACAAGGGAAAACTTAGAGAAATGAACAACTGCACAGATTTAATTTACTTTTCCATAAACATTAAACAAACCAGTTGGCTGTACAGATAGAGCAATTCTCTGCATGGCTTACCTGGCACATCTCAGGAAGGGTCAGTCCTTCGATCTTCTGCCACAACTCCAGGATATGCTGGCAAATTCAGTTTTCAACCTCCCTGCAATATATGAGGATGTTCTCAAGATGAAGAGCTGGTTGGGGCAGGGGAGGTGGGGGGAAGCTAGAAAGATGTAATGAGACAGTTCAGCTGCTGTGGATGCAGTAGCTGAAGGACGTTCACCTGTATTAATGACTATTCATAACAAACTGGCAAATGTGCCTACAGCTATGACCACAGTACTACTGTACTCCATGTTTGTGTCCTTCTTCCTTCTTAATAGGGAGAGGTCAACAGCTTCTTCACTTGGCAAGAACAGCATTTGACACAAGGAGATCTAATGTGATTCCTATAGTGTGTGAGCTGCATTCTGTCTCAGATACACAGCTCACGGTTCAAAGTTTTGTTTCTGACTGCAGAGGAGGCCATTTTCAGGCGTACTTGCATATTCTGTTGTCTTGGCAATAGACAGTGACAAATGCGTTACAGCAGCAGCTCCAAACACAGGTGAATATTCTGTTGATCCCAAGAGAAAGCCTTCAAGTGTTGCTAAGAAGTTTTAACCTAGTAAAAGGTCTAAGTGCTGCAAGAAAGAAAGTCAGCAGGAACTGTTACCAGTTTCTTTACCATTTAACAAAAATGGAATTGTAGCAGCTGATATTTTCAAGTTCTGGTTTGACTTGCTTCCCAGGTATAATGATTGCTATGTTAAACAGCATGCACAGAACTAGAACTTGCTTATTTTGTTCAGTGTCTGAAATTCTGCTGTATACATTTTTGTAGGATATCTTACTAAACAATCCTAGGAGCTTGATGCACTGTATACTTTAAATGCAGGGAGCACAGTAGCAATTAGGAAGAAGTTGATAGGTTATGCTCATTGTGTTTAAAATTACTTTAATGCTGTAGATAATATTCAAGCAAATTATCAATTGGCTGTGCTTTCTCTTATCTATTATAACTTGGAAAACATTCAGTCAGTGAATTCTTCTGAAGCCAGTAAAGCATAAGCTTTTTTTGTCAGACTTACAGAGATGTGTATATACACCCTCAAACAGCCATTCATGGTGAAGTCAGTCCAATTCTCCTTTGTGTGATCTATCTCAACAAAACTTTAGTGCCAGTGTAAGCAATGCAATGTCAATGGCAGCATACAGAAATATGTTGGAAAACTTTCACTTCAGTTTACAGCTAGAAACTACCAAAAATGTCTTTCGTAGACAGACTTCATAGGAAAGTGCTGTTATTAGCAAGCATTAGTTAGAGTTTCTGATCAAGCTGTGCAATAAAGCTACTACCAAATAGTAGCTAGTCAACCCTATATACGTGTACCAAGTAGGAAGGAGGACTTGCCTTTTCTGTTGTGGCAGAACACACAGTTGTCCACAATACGTAGCTGATGTGCCTTTTCTTGGACTTGCTCTTCCCCTGCAGAGGACAAGCTGGAGCAACAGCATTCTCTGTTTACACACTACAAAGACCCGTGTCGAATTGGTCCTGGGGAGGATAAACCATGGGCGATCGGTAAGACCTCCTCTAGATGATATCAGTGTATGAACATATACTTCTCTGTCACTCCCACCACATCTATAAGCAGCAGGTAGTTCAGCTAAGGGGCAGTAAGAATGAGGTGGAGACCAAATATTTACAAGGGGTATTTCTGTAACATGTATTTTGGAGACCTCAACAGTGTGATGTTGAATTATAATTTAGAACCAGAGATCTCAAACTTCAGTCCACACTCCAGAAATTATGCATCAAGGACTCGAATGCCTGCCCACACCAAGTCTACTTTTAAAATAATCTCTAGGTTGCTTGGGGAGGGAAGCCAAATTATTGTTTCTCTATGTTCTGCATGCAGTGAAAGCCTGCAGCTTTTGATCAGAATGTTCCATTTGGTGTTCTATAAATACTGTATGTGAGGATGTAACAAAGCAATTCAATGCTGTGAACCTGTAGGGTTCATCTAATAAAAGATTTTGTAGAACTCTGAGATAACTCATACCCGGTGAACCTCAGGTGATCTTGGTGAAGTTTTAGATCAGGAATTAGACTTTCTTTAGAGAAGCAGCTATAACTGAAGATGCTGAAGGTTAAGAATGTGGAACTGTTTAATAATGTGACTTTATTGTAGCAGAAAAACAAAAAAATTGGAGATGGGGGCTGACAAACTGGAAGGGTGGAGACAACGTTTTGAAAGGTGGCAGGCAGTAGCAAGGTCTGGATAGAGGAGCTGCTTGTGAAGACTTGGCAAAGGCTGCTCATCTAGACTGTAGGCAGCAAACAGGTCAGTTCCCTGCCACTAGAACCTATGAACTTTTGCTTCTCTCCTGTGCATATAGATTGAAAATGGAATGCAAGAAAGAACAGTTAGAGCAAGAATTATTAAGGAACAAGAGACTGAGTGTACAGAGCACAGAAAGGACAAGTAACAGAAAACACTGAAGGTCAAGTTTACATTGGAATGTCTGCCAGGAAAACATAAGAGGCTTAGGCAGGGACTATGCTGTAGTTAAAATGGAATAGATGATGTATGGAGGGAGACAGCAAAAAAAAAAGCTGAGGTACTAAAGCCAAGTATCCTCATCCTCACTGTTACAAGAAATTATTTTCCTGTATTTATTCTGAAAATACAGAATCAGACCGAAAATGCCCTTCAGTCAGGTGTGAGATGTAATCACTGTAAAAAACATAACTGCTGTGCACGGCTATGGCTTGTGTTCCAAACTGAACACAAAATGGTCTCAGTCAGCGAGGTCCCCCCTCCCCAGCATGGACCCTGCCTGCACACACCTGTGCCCCCAAAAACTTCCCAGGAGGTACGCTGGGACAGTCACCTCTCCCTTTCTGTTCACAGGTACTTTGTTGGATCCTGAAGGATTGTATGATGAAGAAGTGTGCACTCCAGATAACCTACAGAAGTATGCAATTCCTAATCCTCCCACATGCTTTAGACAATTCCTTCAAAAGCCAGTTCATCGCTTGCTCTTTAACATTTCACAAGTTGAGGGGTGTTTCATGGACTCAAAAAAAACAAAAAACAAAAAACAAAAAAGAAACAAAACCAAAGCAAACAAAATCCCAACCAACCATGATTTTTTTTACTCAGGAGTATTTGGGGGAAAGGAATAAAAGGGAAGGAAAATTGGCTGCTTCTTGAAGTCTAAAAGAATTGGCTTAAATGGGTGTAAAGATGAGAGCAACTGCAGTCAGTGTTCTTATGTCTCTAGAGTTGGTCCTACCAACTGTGGACAGGCCCACAGGACAAGAAACTCCAAGCACTCCTGAAAAGGGTAGGCAGACAGCTTGTCTGAAAGTCTTTCTGCAGGCAGCCAGTTCTGTGGTCACAGCACTGTAAGGACAGCAATAACAGGAACTGTAGTTTCCCTCAAAGAAAATACCCATAAAGTTTAAAACACCACTCCCAATCCAACAGCTAAAAACCTATGTTGGAAAGCTTGCAGAATTTGATACACCTAAAAAAGCAAGCTTACAAGTATAGAGAGGAATTAAACAGAGCATCAGACGTAACTAGGAATATGGCTTAATATCTATCAGTGATCCTAGCGCAGCATTACTTCTAAGGAGTGTTTGATATTGAAACATTAAGCTAGTGGATTTATGAGAAATAAAAAAACCCACACCTTAATTTGCAGAAGTCTTAGGATTAACTTCTCTCCACTGGTATGCTATTTAACAGTACAGGTATTCGAGAAATTTATAAGCTTTGTACATTTTAAAGCATTTAGTAAATGTGATAATCCTTTTTACACCTTCTCTAACTTGCAGGCTAGTTTAATGGACTCAATATGTTATTATCATGAGTAACTGTAAAAGATGTTCATTATGAAAATATGCTAAAGAGTTAAAGTTATTTGAACTAATGAGTCTGTGCAGATGCTTCAGATAAAACACATAATGGAAAGGGGGTACATTATATAGGCATGGTTCATGTTGGCATTTTTATGAAGTACAGTACACTGCATGGTATAGATGGGAGACTTAGTTGAATGCATGAGGTGAAGCTACCCTTGAAGTCTTCTTTGTATCAGCTTTGAAAAAAGAAATTGAATTCTAGACATAAGGTCTGGGTTTAGTTTATATTCAAAATAAGGATTTGTTACAGCAAGTCACGCTTTACACATTCAATGGCCTGCAAAGTTTCCAGGCATTTCTATTCACGTGTTGAAAACATGAATTTGGTATATGTGAAAGTGATTTCTGGAAAGCAAAAGTAAGGTAATTTGGCCCTACAATCAAGTTTGCCAATGCAAATCTGTATGTGGGCGTAACATTCTATTTCATGGTTCCAAGAGCAGGCTTGGAGCTGTTTAAAAAAAAAAAAAAAAAAAAAAAATTTAAAACTCCAAAACCAAAAAAACCCCCCACCTGTGTTGTCAAGCTGCCTTTTGAGACAATCTGTCACCAAATTACTTTTGGGTATTTTGTTTTATTCTCTGAAGAGTTACTTCTATTGAGCAGTTAAGTTCAACTGACAAACACATGATTAACAGATACAGAGCCATCAAATGATCAGTAAAGATTTAAGAGTATTAACTTCCGCTACCTATGTGTATGTACAGCACCTCAGTATAACTGGAATATTCTCTTGAGTGTTGGTAACAGAATATGCGTAATACTTTTTGCCTACTAAATGTGGCTTTCAGTTTTCTGCAATACATTATAAATTCTCTTAAACCCTCTGTTAGACAGGAATTTCCACTAGCTTTTCATGGAGATTTGCGGGGAAACAGGGATCTGCATGTGTATGTTATATAGAGGTGCTTATATATGAGAGAAACCATCAACTCCACGAGAGGCCAAGGGAGCCCTTCCTCCCATCTCTGAAGGGACTTGTAAACAGAAAAATTGCTGATAAGTTCAGTAAAATTTAAAGCCATTAATTGAATCTGGACTTTAAAGACATTTAAATGTTAAATAGCACAAAAGCTGTGGATCACTGTCTAGCCAACAAGTATCATTCATAGACACAGCAAAACAGGGTGCAGCCTAAAATGGATCCGTTCTCAAGTATTTCAATAATAGACCTTGATCAAGCTTTACAGACATTTAAAACATACGTTTAAATTGGCAATGTAGGCTATCCAGAGCAGCATTTCTTCACCAGCACTCTTCTCTAGTTTATAAATAAAATTAAGTAGCTCACATTACTAAACTAATTAGGCCATAAAACCACCAGAACAACTAGTTTTTAAATATCTCTTTCATGTTAAGTACAGCATATGTAAAACATTGGTCTAGAAGAACATACTTGGTACAAATAATGAGCCAGTCATCTATAATTATAGAACAATTAATAAGCTAGATGTAACAATCTGGGCCCTGCCACACAAGCTTCTGCTCAGAAAGGCTTCCTGAAATGCACGCAAATAATCTCATCTCACAAAGATGGTTGTAACCTTCCACCAAAGCGCTGGAATAAGCGTCTCAACCAGGGGTGTCAAACTAATTTTCACGGGCGGCCACAACAGCCTCGCGGTTGCCTTCAAAGGGCCGAATGTAATTTTAGTACTGTAGAAATGTAGGATTAGTTAGTGCTCTAAACCCTGAACAGAGCCTGGCACAGGAGAGCATGTTACAGCACAGCTAAGAAACAAGATTTAAGTGCAAATTTTCCCAGTTTCCACTGCTGGACAATGGACCACAATTCTGAGTGAGAGGCTGCAACACCAGTAAGAAAAGTCTTCCTTAGCTCACGTGCTTCTCACCTGAATGAGAGAGAGATGGTCCCTTGAGCTTTATGATGTGGGAGTAAGTTTTGCTTTATGGCTCCCTTATACATCCTGCTCTGCATCCTCCTCTGTTCATTGCAGCTATGGTAAGTGCTACAAAGAAACTATAAGCCAGAGGGCTGCTGGACAGAATTTTTATACTTAAACTTTGGAGTTATTTGGGACTGAAAATCTTTCAAGGAAAAAATAAAGTGCCAATTACATTTTATCCTTCCTTTCTTTTTTTTCCCCTATAAATTTAGACAATTATTCTGACAAAATTCAGGTTTAGTTGTGCAACTCAGTCATAATTAGTTACGTTCACTTAAACTGTTAGCATTTAACTGTTGGCGTGGCATAGCCGGACATCCAGTACTTGTGTCTACTTGCTGTAGAGACAAGCAGCAAACCATCGCATACAAAGTGGCACCGGTTTTAGTCAAAAGCAGATAGTGCACATTTACAATTTGTTTTCCTCATGAATTTGAAATTAACATTTCTCCTGAGAAGTTGTGCAGGTTAAGCGAACACCCAGCATTCACAGACTTTTAAAAGGACATAATTGAAGCTAAAACAAATTCATCTTTTAAATTAATGCAAAAAAAATTTTTTTTTTCAGGAGCATTGCAGCGCTAATCAGCAGTTTCTTCTACTTTGTTACTTAATTAGCTTTGCCAAATATAAATACCACTTTTGAAAGAGGTCAGTTCCATCAAAGAGCTTGCTTCCTTGAACTGAGAAAAAGAATTTCAGGAAGTGAATCATTTGCATTAGTTCTTTGTAGAATCAGCTTGCAAATGAGGTACAGACAGTAAGCTAATTTAATGTGAGTTTTTAGATGTCAGTCTAAAACTGAATAATATGTAAAAGGAAGCTTACTTTTATAAACTGGTTACAATAAACTCTAATAACCTTCAATACCTCACTAAATTCAAAGGCGGTTAAGAAGAGTTTTGAAATAACTGAATGACCATAATTTTGTCATCATTATATTTTGAAGGCACATAAAGTATTTTTTGTATGTATCAACTAACCCAAAATTATAGATTACAATACTACTGAGACCTAATCAATGGTAGCAAGTGCTGTGTCCCCTCTGCCACCATTCAGATCCTTCCAAAGACACAAAAACTGACAAAGAAAGCATTTGAATCTCAGACATTAAAACACATCAAGAGAGTCTGGTGTTTGTCTTTCGTTTTTCCTTCATTCTGTACTCTCACATGCACGCATAAAAAAAAAAAAATCCTGAACCCAACCCCATAAAACCCATCAAAAGTCAAGTCTTAAAACTGGGTGATCAAAAATATCTTATTTTTTTCCAAGGTGAAATTAAAGGCTTTGTACCTGCTAGTACCCAAGTTCATGGCTCAGTGTTTCTCCTGCGACAGTTGATGATGTAGCTTAATGGCGTAATCAACTCTTACAAGGGAAACCACAGAACCTTGAGCTCAGGTTTTGGCAGGTAAGTAAAGGAAAGTGATTTTCAAGGAGGTGGTTTTGAAAGTAGTTTGCTTCTGTGTTTTGAGCCAGATAGCAAAACCGCAACCTAATCTGACCCTTGCTACATGCACAGTTATGAAGCAAACCAGCTGTGATTCTACTTGATATTAACTGTCTGCATAATACCCTACACACGCAGTTACCATATGCAGCACCTGCTTTTGAATGCACAGTTGTGTCTGTTGCCTTTAGTGCTACTTTGGTAGATCTTTTAAATCAAATACAAGAAGGTAAACAAAGTTTCCTTTTAAATCCAATAAAACAGAAAAAAAACCCCCACAGAACAGACAGCAACATGGAATTATTGTAAAAATAGAGTGACAGAGACCTTTGTGGGTTATCTAGTCCAAAATCACGTTCAAAGCAGGGCTAACTTCAAAGTTAAATCAAGTTGCTCAAGGCCATGATAGTCTTCTGTATAAAATCTATTTTTAAGGTTTAAACACTCAAACTAAAAATTTTAATGGGAGACTCTTAATTTTGATTGCATCTGTATATAGTCTTGGGCTGGGTAATCTCTGTGCAAGATAAGGCAGTACTAACACACCCACTAATTAAGTTCATCTTTGTAGAGGAGTTTCAAAAGTGTCACTTACAGGAACGAAATCAATTAGGCTATCATTACTAATGAAGTAAGAGCTTGGGGTCCAAGACACAGTAACCTGATGCAGAGGCTTGCTCAAAACCAACTACAACATACCCAAATGAGTGCTCCTGAAAACCTCGTCCATACACTGTCTGGAAAGCTCGTTGTCTTAATTTCAGAAGGAGTTGCTCTGATCAGAATGGAGAGGTTTGTATCGAAGTACTCAGGTTTGTTCTGAAGTAATCTATGAAACAGTTTCCTTCTCTGCTAGCTTTAGCAACACTGCAAATCAATGGTCCGCAATATGCTACAGATAGGCAGGCAAGGTCTTCCTCTCCAGTATTTGTACTGGCCACGAGAGCAGGTGGACAGGCCCACTGTATGGCACCAGCGATGCCAAACCCACCAGGAGGCTTTAAGAGCATTGTCAGGAATTAGTACAGCCTCATATTGGAAAACATGTTTGGCAGAAGAGGTGCTTTACAAGTCTAACAGTGCTTTTGGACAAGTGTTACCAGGGATTTGGAGAGCATCTAGGGTAATGCAGAAAGGGACCAAATGAGCAAACATTTAAAGCACTTGTTTTGTTTTTTTGATGAAATAGGGTGCTGGAAAGTGAAGAAGGAAGGAAAGGATACTTAGTCTATCCCACCAGCAAGAACCACAGTTCCAGTCAAAAGGGGAGGAAGGCATCACTGAAAGGAAACGGGAGGAGGATTGACTATATGCTCTATACAGAAGAAGGTCTTTACCTGGAATGGAAAGTGGTGAGTTTCAGAGTTGACAGAGAGAACCATAACTTGCAGAACAAACTAGTCAGGACAGCACTGCAGCCCGTTGTGCTTGGGTTCAAACTCGTATTTCAAGGAGAACCTACTGCTTTACTATTTTCTACTTTTGCATGCAAGTACCCAGTTTGTAAACCTATTATATAAACAAATTTAAGATTAGTTTAGGGATATGCGTAGATATCCTACTTTTCAAAAACAAACAAAAAACCTTGTTTCCATTCCTTAAACTTTTGCCAGACTAAGTGTTTTGGCTGATGCTTTCCATGCCAGCAGTCTGAATAGATTTTAGCCTTTTAAAGCGTCTGGATGTGCTTTTATTATGCCTAAGAAAACCGACCTAAGTTACAAGCAGAAGTTTACACAGGCAGAAGTTGACACGGGCTAATTAAAATGAGGACTTGTAGTGCACTGTTTGCTTCCTGGTGTAGGACCTCATCTTATGCGGAATTCCATGCTGAAAATGAGAAATCAGTTCACACTTGCTACACCCCACTGTAGTTGCTGCAGAGGAGCAGGTGATTGAGCAATAACTTAGCACATACCTCGGTCTGTGGACACAGCAGCTTAGCAGCTAAATTCTTTTCAGACTTCCTCTTTCAAATACACAAATGCCCATGGTGCATCTGTATGGTAAACCCGTCTTATATTTCACACAAACAGCAACAAACCCAATATTTGAATAGTTTTGACTCAGATTAAGTCTTTTACAAGGCTCATGCTGGGAGAATAAAGATAAATGAGTGGCTAGGAAGACACTAGACTATTTCTTCTTGTGGCATGCTAGTTAATGCTAGCCAAAAGGCTCCTGAAGAACTAAAATATCTGTGCTTCTGGCAAGCCATGCCCAAAGTACTGGCAAAGTAAGTACCTGGCTGGTAGGAGGGGACAGCTACATTGTACCAAGCATTAAGGTTGCTCTGTCCAGCTTTCAGAAGCTGGGAAGCAAGCTATATTTCCTATAGAACTTTTAGTCCTATAAAATGTTGGCCAGCATAAAGGCTAGAATTCAGAGATGCAAGGAGCAGGGTTCCTTATCGCTTTAGGTTCCCACAAAGTTTAACACCTCAATCTAGTGAAGACAGGCTTCCTTTTTAGCTGCGTACCAAATCTAGTACGGTACAGCCAGCCCCTCCTCCCAGGTGAGTGCCTCCTGATGCATGTGGATTATCTACTGCGGCACTACTAGAAAAAATCTGTCTGGAACAACGCAGATGGTACTGTAAATGGAAGAAAAAAGTACAATAGATTTATTCTGGACTAATTCAACTGTGTATTGTATAAATAGTTTACCTCATCAACTGCACCACATTGACATGCTCTGTGTGGCAGAGTTTACCATTAGCCCAGCCAATCTCGGCTGGTCCCATACATCTACTAATATAGTAAGGCAGTTCGAAGTAAACTGAAGAGGCATAAAAGCTGAGTCCTGGTGTGTGGTGTAACAGATCAGTTTTCAAATTAATTATTTCTTTTTTTTTCCCTCTGCAGGAAGTAGAAGAGTTCAGCTTTATTACCCAGTTAGCAGGGTTGACAGACCACCTACCAGTAGCAATGCGTCTCATGGTGTCTACAGGAGAAGATGACCCTTAAAACTGACCAGCTTTGAGAGATTAGAAGAGGGAAACGTTAACGGTATTAAGAAAATATCAGAGGATAAGAATGAACTATTCTGATGCCACGTTAGGAAAGACGACCAGACCTGACCCGGGCTACTCCCAGAATGTACCAACAATGGAGGATATAAAAAGGGAAGAAACGGAAGGGGTTGTGGCCAAAAGCCACTGTCACAAGTTGCTCAGGCAACAGGGCAGGCCTGTACTACAATGCTTACACTGTGGACCGAACGGAACCAAGATGGAAGTCCTAATTCCTTCTGAACCAGTGCCATTCTTACTAAAACTTGTTTTTATACTAATATATAGCACAATTTAGTTTGTAATTAGTCTGTGAGTTAGTGCTGCTCAATGGTTTTTTGCATCATTTCTTTGTATAACTAAGAAGCTAAAGCTTTTTTCTTTTTTTAGCCTGTTAAAGTTGTAGTAGCGTGCTTGCATCAGTAGCATGCGCCAGCACTGCATGCCACTCTGAGATAAAATAGTCAGTAAGATACCATGGGGAATATCAGAATGGATGTGAGTTTAAAAATCAGATACCAGCCAAAGCAAGGCATTCTGGGATTGGCAAACTCTTCTGTCATTACAGATAGATCTTCAAACGAACACACACTCCATTCAATTTGCAGACCAGTATCTTCCTGTCCTATTTAAGGATACTTGAAAGATTTGGAATTAAGACTTCAATAACACCTTGGAGTTCTACTCTTCTACCAACTGTGTTCCCACTGAAATTATGAAGTGTTTTGTCTGAGCAATGACTCCAGAATTGGGCCTTTAGCTTTCTAAGCACAACTTATTCCCTTATGAAGAAATATAGTTCCCCTGTAATGTATTTTCTTTCTTTCTCATATGTGGGACAGTTCTGAATTATGGTATGGGATGATATGTGTGTTACAGTAGAGTGAATAGATTCCTGTAGTACAATTGGTAACACCAGGGCCAACATTCTGCCTTAGCTAGAAAGAGTAAGTGGGAAATAGCTTGTAAAATGCATGCTAGATATAGAGTTAAAATAAACATAACATTTTGGGAGAAAAAGTATAGAACAGTGTATGGTTGATAAGGCAGAATAACCTAACAATTTTCCAAAGGAATCAGTACACTTAAAGTGGAGCGTGGCTAGCTACTGGAGAATAGAAGTGTGACTCTCAGCCTTAGGTAACTACTTCCTAGGAGCAGAGGGTTTGTTTGTATCGGAGAGACACAATTCTCCATTCACTCACAGGCTTTAGTAGGGGTCTTGCCATCTAATTCGTATGTTCTTTCCACTGCAGCTCTTTAAATGTGGGGCTCCCCTCTGCCATCTTATCCCCAAGACCTGACTGACCTCTGTAACCTTAATAAAAATAATGAAAAGCTGAGAATCAGGTCCATAACTAGACTTGGCATTTTTTTAGGGATTTAAATACAGAAGGGTTTGGTTTTCCTGGGAGAACAATGTGACCCCTTGAGTTTTAACCAGTACTTAGTTTCTTCTGCCTACTTCCTTATTGATTTTAGTGTTATTTCCTCTTACATTACAAATTGTGTTATAAAGAGAAGAGTTAATTTAGTGCTTATACTTACTGCATTAGGTAAACTGTTTTAGTTATGCTGGCCACAAATTCCTGAAGATACTTTTGTTTTGGTTTAGTTTACACCTGCTAGGAATCAGCTTCAGCTAAATCAGAATAGGTTTAAATTAGAAATCCCAGTCCGCACAGCCTCTGGTACTGGCTTAATTAGCTGCAGTAAACAAAAGAACTTAGATCAGCCTGATTTTGCATGTAGAGAAACTCTTAGTAGTTATAAAAGTACTGGACTAACAGTATTGGCTAATTCCAAGTAGGTAGTAAGCCACTGCTCACACTCTCCCTGGTCTGACACGTTTTATGCCTCATTTTCCAGTCCTGGCATCCCTTCAGCAGCAACTGCCTCTTAAAAGTGTACCGTGCCAAACCATGGGGTAGTCTGCACGTGTAACCCATGGGGACTCAAAAATGGAACCAGGCTCAATTCCCCTTTTTGGTAAAATTAAGAATTCAAGTTTACAGCATCAGAGACTTCAGTGTACTATCCCAGTGCACCACCTGTTTCCCACTTTGTATGATTCTCTTTATACAGAGAGTGCACGTATGTGCAATGTGTTTTTCTGGTTTCTTATCTCTCCTCCCAATTCAGAAAAAACTTGTACCTGAAACAATGCTTTTAATCCTTTTTTCTACCTTGCTTGTATTTTATTAACCTTTTTAAAAACCACATTATCAGTAGCAATTTGTGTGCTGCCCAGCAGCTATTTCTCAGTAGTAAGATTAAATACAAGGTACAGTATTTTTAATAGCTTTCCTAACAATGTAAATTACAATTTGATATCAACTTCACTAAGTATCAGTTGCAGGAGCTGAATTTGACACTGTGTGGGTTATAATCATACAACTACTGCCAAACAATGTTACATTTACAGTACAACTAACATGGTCTAAATTACTCTTAAACTAGTTCTGTGGCTTTGTGCTAAAACCGGGCACTTTTGTCAACTTTTTGAGAGACATTGAGAAATATTTTTTCAAATTCAAAATGAACTGTTTTAGATTTTGATGTTCTTAGTTTCTCAGTGATCAGGAAATGGATAGATGTAAAATGTTCTCTTTAAACAATACCCATACATTTAAACAGTCTAGGTAGTTCTTACTAATTTACTGTCTCAAGGATCTAACTTTGCAGGAGAATGATGCTGGGAGGTACAGCATTGTGGCACCACTGTACAGACATTCCTTTCGTTTTTTGCATTGATCCTGTGCCTTCTGATGCCTTGGTATGCTTGCAGGAGTCAGAGAGCATATGTACCGGTAAACTGTAATGCGCAGGCTTTCCTTTCCGGAAGAGTAACATCCTAGAGAAAAATTAGCTCTGGCTATACCACTGCTACTACAGTTCCATATACTGTCTCACAAAGAATTGTTCAGGCAAGCCTGTACTGGCAGGATATTAATCATTACAAGCCTTAGACAGATACTATGTAACAGAATATTTGCATTAAAAGAAAAACAAACCCAAACCCAAACCACGGCAGGTGGGAGGGCCATGGACAACATGCCCAGGAAATCAAACACTGGACAGATTTTCAGATGGCAATCCCACTTTGCTTAAGGATAGCATGAGCCAATTTATTAGCAGGATGTTATTTATAAGAAATCTGAGTTAAGCTCACTTTGCTATGCTTACCCCACTTTGTACAGGAATTTCAGGTATCTTCAAGAAGTGGGTGATAACGCTATTCTTGGTTTAATAACTGCCACTCAACAGGGATACTGTAGATGAAGTGTCATCTGTTTTTGTAAAAGCTAGATAACATCTTCTGTTTCTCACATTGAATTTACATTTTACGACAGCACTCCTAGAACAAGTGAACAAAAGACACAAAATGAGGACAGCAGAAAACTAAGAACTTCCAGAAGTTTCAAGGACGTCAGATCCTTACAAAGTTGGTACCTTTAGATCACTTCAAAACCACAGCCTATAGAACATAGCCTCTCAGGCACATACAGATCCAGTTAATCTGTGCGCTGTCTGTCTGAGGGATGCATCATCCACCCGCTTTGCACCACAGCTCAGCCACTGAGGACCAGGGTAGCAACGCGCCTCATACTGAGTGAAAAAGTGTTTACTGTAACCAATTCAAGTCGTGGCCAGCTAGTTTTATTCCATCACAAACTGGATGATTAATAGAAGCTGTCTAAAGCAACCAAACAGAAACTGTACTGGCTCCAAGAGAAGCCTGCAGCCTGCTATAGAGAAACCCTTGAGAGAGCTGTCTGGTACGTAGAGTTTACCTATCTAGTGATAGTATTATGACAATGTTTTCTCTCAGATGCACTCTTGGGTAGTCTGGCTAGACACTCAGTCCTGCTTGTTGGGTAAGACAGTAAGATTTAAGGAACTTACAATTCCAATAAAGAATTTTTTTAAAATGGTCTATGTTTGGTAGTCCAGATTAAACCGATCTGACTGTCCCCAGTTTGGTCTCTGAGCTACCCTGGGATCACACAGCAGCACATCAGTGTCAGCACATATCATCAGCTCAGAAATGAAGCATTTGTACCTCCTCCTGGCACTACAGGATGAGAACAGAAATACAATTCAAGCACTTTGAAAAACTCCCAATTTTATCATCCGTTACAATGAGGGTCAAATTGTTACTGAAGGTCTTGTTTTTCCATGCCATCTTGTTTTAAATATGATCTTGATGCTTTTAAAGACTTGTATTATTGCTAAGGTTTAGAAATCCTGTAATAAGAATAACCTTTTTTTATTTCGATAATTTTTCGGTATTGTATCCTTCTGGAACCTAATGTTTTTATATGGTAAGCACACACCTTCTGACATTTTGTTATAAATGTATTAAAAAAAATAAAAAATTAAATATTTTCATTGGTTTCTTTGCCTGCAAGAAACTCACAATCTCGGACCTGATAAAGACAAGGTATTTTGAACAATAGGGAGGGAGTTTTGTCTTTTATTGGTGCTGAAAGGAATAACTGGTTGATGCAAACAAGATAATAAAATTTCAAGGCTCAAATTATTCTGTGCAGTCCACTTTTTCTGGTTTTGTTATGTGGAATCTGAAGGCACTAACAGAAGTCTGGTTCTAAGAGCAGTCTGGTGGGTGAGTCTAGTATGGTCTCACTGTGCTATGCCTGTTCTAGTGAATTTGCAGAAAATAAAGCATGAAAGAATGAGTGTTTTTAACTCACCTTCCACCTTGGCCTCTACTGCTCAGACATCGTCCTGCACAGACACACCCCACGCAGTTTTCAAGGTGCGCAACCTTCACACAAGCATTCATAGCACCTGCCATAGGCTGCAAACCCAGACCCCGCATCTCGCACTAAGTCCACGCTTTGTGTACGAGCATGTTCACTCCATATTGCATTGTGCTTGCTCTTAGTTTAAGACCACAAGAACAATTTCTTCTTATGCAGTTGTACATCTTGACATCTCAACAGTTACCAAATCCCTGAACTGAGAACAGGTCTTTATCTATAGGCTAGCCAGTCGAAGTTCATTTAAAAACAAAAGAACTCCATGTACTTATTTCCTTTAAAACAATCCAGTGATTTAACAAAACTATGTCAAGGGAAAAGAACCCATTTTACTGGTTCGGTCTTTCTGAATGGTCCTCAAAGTCCTTTATAAAAGCTGGTGGGGAGCCCCGCCTCAAATAATTAATCCTTTTCCACACGCAAAACACGTGTCTGACTCACAGACTCTTCGGGGCAGAAGACCGTGTCACTGTCCTGTACTTTATACAGCAACCAGCACTCTGTTGCCAAGGGAAATGGTGCCTAGGCATCAAGAACCATCAAAACAGTAAATAGAAATCAAAAGAGGAGATTAACTGTAGTAGAAAAAAGCTACAGCCTTCTTGTGTGCTTTCAAGGATAATTAAACATAATCGCATAAAATAAAGGGACATTTTCCCCATGTTTCTATTAACATACTAGCTTTATCAGTTAGCTTTCCTGTCTGTAAATTGTGTAATTCCTAGAAAACAGCACCTGCTTGCTCTGTCCACCTCGAAATGTCTAGAAGCTGATGCTTTTCCTTCCCTTACTTCCCACATGAGCATCTCCTACTCAGCAACACACACTCACACAGTTTCCACTACTGCCCAGCCCTCTCTTTTCCTCTAAGTAAACCTTTGAAGTCTCCAAAGCCAAACCTGGCAGAACAACTCCAAACTGCTTCAAGTGCCGCAGTACAGCTGGTAAGCCTGGTGTGTCAGAATATCCTTTATCTGTATAAACACTACAACAAAAGCCTAAAGCTTCTCGGATCAAGTAGTTTTCACTGTTACACTACATCTGTCACAACGGTTTTTTTGCAAAGCTCTACTAAAGCTCCTCAAGTCATGGCAGCATGTGCCCAAAGCAGAGAGAAGCCTTAAAAGGCCCACTCCTATTCATAAACTTTTGACTCTTCCAAATCCCAGCAACAAGATGTGTCAGCCTGATGAGCTCAATAGAGACCTTAATGTGATCCTGAATGCCGTACTGTCATTAGTATACTGAATATTGATATCTCTGACCGCTTTCCACCCTGCTAAAATGGAAATTGCCTCACAGATACACACATTAAACACTGTATTAGCTAGTAATTGATATAAATCCTTCTGCCTTAACGATACAAAATGGAAGATGATGGCTACGACATCGCAGTGTTACACCAGAGAAGCACAGCTGCCTGTAGAAAGGATAGTAATATGTTTGGAAAGTGGGGAGATGCACCCTACACATCTAACGTGTGAGCTGCAATTCCACAAATGCCTGGCAGAATGACTCACGCAGAGTTCAGGACGCAACTATGGTAGGAACTGCTCTGTTCCACAACAATATTTCTGTTATTTTAAGATTCTGGATGACGCCGTAAAAGCAACTGAAGTGATTCCCAGTGCTGCCACAGCATTGCAGGCTACAGCGCCTGCTCGGGCGGCCTCCAAAGAACACTTCGGTATTTGAAAGAAGTGGGAGTTCAGAACCTGAAATCAGACAATGGCAGCATATTCTGAATGAATGGAAAGTGATCAATGTGAGGAGGGGAAGATGATGTCTTTCCACATCAAATGTAATTAGGCACCTTTGTTCTCATTAAACAGGTTCATGAACTTCTAAATTAGCAGAAGATTGTTAGCTGGAACACCCAGGCCCTGCTACAATTTAGGTAACATCCTCACTACCTTTTCTGGTCTAACTAGGTGTAATATTGTTACCTTCTTTGTGTTTGGCTGCAACAGCTTCTTAAATACCTTCCAAACGCCAATTCAGACTTTTGAATACCTGGAAAAATCCAGCTAGAACTTCCTTTACAATTAAAAACTTCTCCTGAAGTCAACTGCCATGCTGTCACCAGCTTCAGCAAAGCCAACATTGAATGTTATATATTGCTTAGCAGGGAACTTCAAGGTATCAAGGAACAGAAGGCAGTTGCAAAGCCCGCAAGACACCACCTGAAAAGAAATTCTAGGCCTAGCATGGTGCCAAGCACTATGCTAAATATATTTCTAATGAAAGGTGTATCACACAAGACAAACTAATTCTCAGTACACAGCCTGGTCCATTATCTCAGCCCCAAAATAAGACTGTTATGAAACAAGTATTTAAACTCTATTTGCTGTTATTCCTTCGTTACATATAATTTCCCTTTTCCACATTTGCCAGGAAAGCTATTTATAGCCACAGCAAACTCAAACTTTTAACAAAACCTGTCTTGTATCTCACAATAAGCACATAAAAAGGACATCATGCTGTAGCTACTTCATTAATTATTAGGCTGGTGTTCTTAGCACTCTGTGGTGTATATGAACGAACGGTGCTTATCCTGGTGAGATCCCTCTTGCCCACAGCTGACCTTGTGTGTCCTTCCACCTCACTGCAAAAACCTCAGCCTCACCATTCTGCAGCTGTGTGTTCCAATGTCAGAGCAAATTAGAAGCTGTAAATGTAGTGTTTATTATAGACTGACAGAAAGAAACGCTGAGTCTGGTTAAATGCTGGCCAGTGGCTCCATACCCAGTATAAGAGGTCCTTGTCCATGTCTGGATTCCCAGGGGCTGACAATTAGAAGGAAGTTTCTGACCACAAGACCAGACAAGTTCAAAACCAGCTTCCAAATGACCACAATGGAACACAAAAAAACCCCAACCAAACAAAAATTCCTCTCCAAAACCACACTGTTTTTAAAACAGAGTTTGAAGTATTTTTAAAGAGCAATTATATACATGAGCCCTACTACGGAAGGGACTATAAAGAGCAACCCAGAAGGTCCCGCTCAGTCCTGTGTTTGGTTTGAGGACAGGGGAAAACTACAGAATTTCTTCTGCTTCTGGGTAATGATTATTTACAAGTGCAAGCATAATTATCTGTCTGGGACCTTCAGTTTATTCTTAAAAAAAAATTGGTATTTTAAAACATGGACAGAACTGGCATTTATTAGCAGAAACTCTTCAAGTCTGAGTAGCTCCTTGTCATTGCTCTAGGTAAGACAACTGTACTTAAAGCATGGGGAGGGCAGAGGAGAATTGGGAAAAAAGGGAATTGAAGGAGGAGTTACTTGATCTGCAGACATGCTATGAAGATACAAGAGCATTTAAAAAGGAAAAAGAAACAGCAACAAAAGAAAGTTAAGAACACTAAGAAAGATTAAATGGTCCTTAGTTATTTTGGAAACATTCCACAGTATGTACATTGCTGACTAGTTTTGTTGCTAAGAATCATGACTACACTTTGCCTTTAATTTTAGAGATGCTTTTTTGTTAAATCTTATTTTAAACGTAATTATTTGATTAGCTGTTGCCCAGCCAACCCAGAAAATTCAAATACAGACTGTCTCAAAAAGAGTCACAGCTCTCAGCTTTCACAGGGAGGTAAACAATGGAGCAGTGTATCTAGTTCCCAGCTAGAGGCAGAGAAACAAGTGGAATATTCTCCCTGTAATCAAAGGAATATGGGCAGCAGCATCCAAGAAAACAGCACGAAGCTGGCAGTGGATATAAGGCACTGCATTGATCTGAACAGATGATCTCCTGTGAGAAAATACCTTTATTTGTTCAGGCGGACTACACAGCTTAGCTGACTGGCACTGTGACAAATACAAAAATGGCAGCATTCTAAATGGGGACACGTTCTGCCATTGAGGGAGGCTCCAAAGAAACAGAACAGGCTAAACAGCACCTAAAAGGGCCATGTTGCCTCCTTATTGCAAAACGCCTGTTGATACCTGATGATTGGTACCATGGAGCAATGAACATGCTGCCAACCACATCTGTACATTATCATATCTGCATTGGATAATTAGAGGAGTTCAACTGTCCATAACGCAATCCTAACACTAACCTGATTTAGGAAGAACTGCCGGGATGATCTGAGGTGCTGGTGCCCCTTTTGGAAGGGAAATGCTACTTAGATCTCTACCCTGCTGTTTCATCCATATTACCTATAAACATAAAATACAAACCATAGCCTGGCAGTGCAGGCGTTGCACATGAATACAGTAAGAGACTGGCCTGGAAGAGCTCCCCATCTGTGACAAGCACAAAAGAAAACACACAGAAATTAAATGTTTTGTCGTGGTACACCCATGAAACCTGTGCAGCAGAGTGTCCCTGCTACAACAGATGTAAAGCCTGTTTTGTACTGACATATGAAGACATAGTCTTTCCTAGATTTTTCTTTGCCTCCTTTCCTTATTGGAGACTTTCATGATGCATATTGGAGACTATGTGCCAAGATAATGCACGAGAGGGTGAAAACATAACATTTAGCATGGAAGCTGATGTTACAGTTCATTTATTCTGGTGTGCAACATAGAGAGAACTGCTAGTTTTTGTTGAGCACTAGTCAGTATTAGCCAAAAAGGGAGAGGAGGTGGTGGTGGGGGGGTGGTGGTGTAAAATCTAAACTCCTGGAATCTAAAAAAAAAAATTAAATTATTTAATGCATGAAGGGGAAGAGATTCAACTTCCCTAACAGTTCCATATGAAACACATAACACATAATAATGCAATATACTAGCACAGTTTCCAAAACAAGACGATATTAACATGCTGCCCCCACCAAGGTCTTTGTCCTTAGGCATGCTACGCCTAGAGACTCGGGAGTAGCGCTCTCCAGTGACACACAGGCTGCACAAGACAACTTTATTGTAATCTTAGCACGCCCTCCCCATGCTTCATCAGTGCCTTCAGGTAAAGTTCTGGTTTTATGCTTTAGTTTCAGAAGCATAAACTTTAAATTAAACATTTTGGTAGGCAGAAACACCTTTTGCCCCTGAGGCGGCAGGAGGCCAAAATGGCGCCCTGAGGAGGGGGCGCGAGCCGTCCCCAGAGGCCGCGGGGCGGCGGGCCCGGGGGGACAGGACAGATTCGGGGCCACCCTTGGCCGAATGGCCTCCCCGCTGCCTCTCCCTCACCTTCTGCGTTGGGAGGCTCCGAGGGAGTCGGTTTATTACTAATTAATTCTGGACGCGGTCAGGGCCCGTTCCACCTAAAGCGAAGTATGTGATCATCAGCCCTTCCCTGTGACTCCAGCTCCTGGTGAGGTTGGCATGAGCTGGTACATGTGGACCTACAGTGCAGTGGCTTCAGCCTTTCCTAGAAATACTGCAGTTGAGAGGAAACAAACGTGACATTTTCAAGTGCTGCAGTGAAGGCTGTTTGTCTCTCCCTCCCACCACATCACCGCAGCTTGATTTATTTGCTGATTCTCGGGGTTGTGAATAATTCGTTTCTTAGATACTCTAACACGAAGCAAGCAGTCACTTTATGGGAGTGCAGATACAGCAGGACCCATCAACCTTGAGGAGTCCGGTAAACCGCAGCGCTCACTCTTTTTTCCGAAGCACGAGTGCAACACTTCACCTAGAGAGGGATGTGCAAGGCAAAAGTGAGCGGAGGCTGTGGAAGGTAACAGAAGCGAGAGACAAAGCCCACAGCAACACAGGCTGCTGCTGCAGAACATCGTCCAGCTGCACTTCAGCAAAGCCCTGAGGAAGAACAGGTTACGCGGCCAGTCTCCAGTGTGTAACGCAAGAGCTGAGATACCCTGGGACTGTGCCCACGGCACCATCTGACTTGCGGTTGAGGGGCTTTCCCTTTGCATACTGGAAGATAATCACCTCATTTTTTCAGTAGTGCCCTTGTCCGCAAAAGAGGTGTCTTCAGGGCTCTCAAATCCTAGACAGAGCCCTGCCGGGAAAAGCAGAAAAAAAAGAAAAAAAGTGGGTCATCTTATGACAGCCTTTCAAAACAAAAAGCCCTATGGCTTTGTAAATGTATATATTATCTATATATGAAAAGATAATTTTTACATAATATATAAAAATATATATTTAGATATGTGATAAAAATCCCATGGTTTTAATTACTGAGGTATCTAAGGATTTGCTGCCTCTGAGCCTTTATCTGCTGTACCTCAGTCAAACCTCATAAGGCTGCATTTGAAATCACACTGCGCTAAGAAAACAAATGATTAGAGCAGAACAAGGGAGTCAGGGGATTAGTTTATTCTGCATGGCCTTGAGCAAGTAATTTTTAGCTCTGAGGCCCTAATCTTATAGTGAGCCTGGGGCAGATGAAACACTTCAAGACCCACACAAAGCACACTTGTTTTTCCCTTATCCAGAATGGGTATAACAACACAGAGCTCCCTCTAAGAGGCATCTTAATAATTAACCTGCATTAAATGCTTGGAAATGTGAAGTTTTAAAATGATTAAGTACCAAACCAAATTAACATTTTGCAGTGCCATCAGAGTGAATAAGGTAGAATGACAACATAAACACCCCTTGTATTCAGCTCAACAGTCGTCACTGGAAAAATCTAACACTAGGAAGCTGTAATAGTCTCTTCCCCTCCTAACAACCAGCTGTAACTACAAATAGAATACAAAAGATGAGTGACTAAATGAATTAATCCTGAACTGCTTCCTCTATCTTGTTAAATGCAGGAAGCCTACACAGAACAGTTTCAAAGGGACTAATGAAGGAGAAACGCAAGCTCCGGGAGCTCGGTTCTTGAATTGCCCAGCCTTCAGACAAAAGGTACCAGTTCTGCAAATCTTGCAGCTGCCACGACTTATAAAACACTCTTTAAAATGCAAGACTTGCCCTTCATTAGGACCATGACAATTTCACGATTATTTATTCTGTGTATTCAGCATGAGACGCTTCGTTGCCTGCCAGCTTTTTCTGGTAGGTGCAAGTCCGTACTAGCCTTTCTAGCAGTTGTCAGTTTTGGTTCTAGTTTTCTATTTCAGTGCATGTACGTACAGTGTATCTCATAGCATCACAAGCTTTTTATTTGCACATGAGACAGCTGCATTGCAAGCCTGTGCACTTTCCATTAGGAGAAGTAAACACGATCTGAAAATGGGCTAGAAATTTAGAAGTGGATTCTCAGCACCCTCTTGTGGATTTGTGGTGTGATAACCACCAAGTATTAGTAAAACTCATTACAATTCAGAGCTACAGAAAAGTTATAATTTTGGCAGCAAAACTACAATAGGGAAGTTAAATGTGAATGACAGAACTTTGTCGTTTATTATTATTATTATTTTTAATACCTGGATAAAACTTACGTCTTTAGTGCAAACATCCCCTGTGCCACATTAAAAAAAATCTGCCAGTTATACACTGGTTCTCATGCAATATATGATCTGTTAGCTCATATTAGTTCAGTGGCGACATGGGATCTTGTTTCTATTAAAACATGCATCTATGCCTGCAGGCCTAGTCAAGATCAAAGCTGTTGTCATTTAGTAAAAAAATCGCCTGTGGTGGCTGCACAGAATAAGTTCCTTCCAAGAGAAAATAGGATTCTTACTCTCCTTATTAAGACACCAGTAGCCAGAAGCTCTTTCAACTCAGCACATCATTGTAATGTTTCTGTCAGGTCTGGGAACAAATAGGAGTCTGAATGCTGCTACTGGGTAGATGTGTTTTTCTGATGGAGTGGCTTTCTGGCCCCATGTGTGTGCTTGCAATAACATGCCCTGTTGAAAAGGACAGAGACAGAAGTGGGGTTTTTGTTTTGTTTTTGCATGTATATATAAGGAATGGCTAGTAGCCCCTGCAAGCAGCTGTTTTCCACACAATTTACAGATCACACTATGTTTTTAAGTCCAACCTGAATAATTCACAGAGGCCAAGGAAGACTGATACACTAAATACTCCTAATTACACAGGAACAAATCCTTCCCCAAGTCACCCAGATTTGTATTGACACAGCTATGTTTTGTATGTTCCACAATTTAATGAGTGGTGTGGCACACGTGAAAATATTCAAACCATACATGTGGTAAGGGTTTGCTTCAACATAACAGCTTCCAGCATGTTTTAACCAAATCCTCAAAGCAGTTTCAGGGCCTGTCTGAATGCAAAAGCATAACCAACAAGCATTAGCAATGTTGATCACACACAGTGAATTCAAACATACACAAGATTTCTTAACCACAGATTTTGTTCCTCAAAGGAACCCACGGATACTAAAGTATGCTCAGTATTCCAGCCTTTTTATTTTTTTGGACAGCAGTGATACAATTACTGCTCTGGGTATATTGAAATTCAAGATGTTTTCTTCACATGCAGATAATATGATTTATATTAATTGCCACAGTTCAGTCCTGGAAGCACAGTTCTGCAGATATGCTAGCTACTACATCCAGCCTATGGCCTTCACTTTCACCACACCCACCTGTGACAATCTCTAGTCCCAAGTCTCACAATACCAAAAGGGTTTAAAGAGGATACCTCTCAGTCACCGTGCCTGATATCTACCACAGTGCCCACATATCTTCAACATGTACAACCCTGATAACAAAATACAAATTCCTGTCAAAGTGAATTTCTTCGCTATGGCATTTTAGCGAATTTATCTGTTTAATTTTTTTTTAGGCACATACACACACAGTTATCTTTGACAAAGTTAACACTAGACATTAAAACACTGTAAATTCAGTTGTGGTTTTGTTCCATCTTTTATTTTTCAAACATATAAATTCTAAGATATTGCTGCCTGTTAGTTCTGTGTTCCCTTTGGAACACTGTAGGCCTCTGTTAGACCCAGAGTCATTTGTGCAGTTAAATGCAAAGCACCTTCAGAAGCTATTCCTACTGCAGAACAAGAACAGCAGCTCATGCTTTCTGTGTCAGGCCACAAGCACAGGAGGCAGCATCTAAGTTATTTTCTGCTGTGATAGCTCCTCCAGGAGAAGAAAATCTGTACAATGCATACTTATGCACTTAGACTTACACAACTGTTGTTGTGTCTTTTTTTTTTTTTTTTTTTTTTTTTTTTTAGTTTTACTAAAGTGCCAAGCTTTCACCATTTAAAAGGCTTGGTGATGTTATTGTTCCCTTTACAATTGTACAGCTTACATTCCCAGTGTGTAACAAACAGATTTGTGCCACCATACTTGCTGTGGGCTAGGCACAGTGTATCAAAATTAGAAACAGTTGTTTAACAAACAGTAACCTATATATTACAGTAAAATTTGTAAGAAACGAGAGTCTGAAGTTAAACATCTTAAAAGAACAGTTTTGAAACGTGAAATCCACAGATCTCAGGAGGAGCTGCACATTAGTCATGTATTTCATTGCTTCCTTATACCTATTAAGTGTAAAGACCTTAGTCAGGAAACTAGTTCTGAAAAATTTAGGAATATTTCAGATGTCTTCCAGGTCTATAAATATGATCACACTCCTACAAAGAGGAAAAATTCCTACTCACGAGAATTGTATATCATGATGACCAGGAAAGCCAAGTAGAGTAGGCTTCTGCTCCCTTACGGCTTTTTCTTGGCATTCGTTTCATTTTGCTGAACTTGCTGCTCAGAGCAAATGAGAGTAGCTTTGGTAAGCAGAGTTATCCCTGCAGCTGGCTGGCATAATTTAGGACGGGCAGTACATTGATTTTCTATTTCCCTTAATAGCTCACACATACAAAACAGATACACCAATTGATTGTTCATCTAAAGCAAAATTAATTGCACACACATGGTCACACACTACAATTTCTGCCAACATGATCTGGAATGCAACTAAGAAAACCTCAGTTGTGGACATGTGCTATTGCAGAATGGCATACGACTTAGCTAAACTGGCAGATATTATTTAGACCTCCAATATAATGAGTATAAGCCACATTTTTGATCATGTCATGTCATATACTTTACACATCTCCTAAAGCTTTGCAAGTTTTTAGACTATGGCTCTTTTTCTGTTGTTTCTGGTCAGGCTACCATCAGTTTATCACTTCCAAATAACCTGAATATGTACATTTTCTAATTACCAGTTACACTTTTCCAGTTTGGCAAACATTTCATCAGAAATGCAGCATCTCAGACTCCAGCAGAACATCAGCCCATCATACTTTAATTCACTGACCATTTCAGTTTAATACTCGTCACAACTTACACAGGTCTGCGAGCAGCTAAACTGTTTCCTTCTCCCTATTAAGTGTACTTATATACATACATTGTTTGACTTGGGATTTCTTTTTGTGCACTCTGAAGATTATTGCACATTTTGCAGTGACAAGAGCAAAGCCTAGAAATAGATGAGTTTAATCTAATGTTAGTGTAAGGTTCAGTGTCTAGACACTGCGTTTTTTACAGGGGTCTGTTTCTAGTTGCACTATGTCCCCAAATGTGAATGTGCTGAAATTCAGAGATTCAAATCAATGCTATGATCTGACCAGATATAGAATGTACCTCTGCTGTTATGCTTAATTAACCTAGGACATTCTAGGCTTTCTCTCCAAGCATCCATCTTCCTTTCTCCCATGGTTAGTGTGAAATCCCACACTGAGCCTTGTTGTTGTGACCTAATTTTTCTACAAACAGATTTAATTTGTTCAGGTGCCAGGCATAGGGAACAAAAACTTGGAATTCTCCTGGCTCTGGTTCTACTGTGTAAACATGGATCTGATTTGGGAAGCATTCTGAGCTTTAACCTGCTCTCTGTCCCATGTCACTAAGGTGTACGGCTTGTGTATTCGATCTAATGGCTTAAATAGTTATCAAATGTTTTGGTTTAGTTACTCCACTATTTACCATTACCACCAAACTAACAGCAGTTCTACATTAGAGGGCAGGCTCAACTTTGCTTGAAATTCCCGGTACCGTAAATATTAAGTGAAGCTATTGTTTTCATCTGTAGAAACTGAAAAATAATTAAATGTAGTTTTTCTTTCACTTTTCTTCCCTAAGAAAACTTAAAAAAACAGGTGTCAAAGACAGGGCAATATCCAGTCCATCATGACTGACATGAACTACATTTGTAATTTTTGGTTCATCTAACTGTAGTTACTCTAGTTCACAGGAACACATTTATACATGTATGTATACACGATTTACAACTTCCCATGAGGTACGAGTTCTCCTCCAACATAACATTATAAATGTGAAGAGAATTATTTAATCACAAGAATAGCTTGAGCATCCATTAAAAATGGGTTTAAGCATTTTGCTTTATTATTGCTCTTCTGAGCATCAAGATAAACATACGATATTTTGATATATGCATTATGATTTGCCCAAACACAAATTGATGCAGTTACAACTGAGAACTTTAAATTGGCAACATTTCAGTCATGACATGTAAAGTTACTTAGTAGTATGTTTGATATTAAATATCGACAAGTAATAGTAGTTTAACAAGTAGAACTATATCACCATCTCTAGAAATATTGCCATAGTAGAGGACTATTCGTATGGGTTCTGAATAATGATCAGGAGATACTTGTTATTTGCAAAAAGATATAAAAATATTTAGTTAAAATATTTTATCTTATTTCCTGATATATATTCTTTATTCATCTATTCCTCTCCAACTTTTTATTTGTTTATAAAATACAAGCATAAGCAATGGCATTTATATTTAAAACATTTAGAAAATGTAAGAGATTACAGATAAAAAAACCTGTGTCATAAAGCTTAACTGTACCATATTAGAAGTATTCTAGTAAGCAGTAGATTTGCTTTCAAGAAGCTATAAAGATGTTTAAACACAATGAAGAAAGTCACAAGATAAACACCTGGAAGCAAGTACTTGTTATAATAAAAAACTTTTGACACCTGCAGCCTCTTCTGCAGATGCAGAGAAATTATTTCAGTTCACTAACTGGTTTCAAAACTGAGAACCCCATTTAGACATGAAAAAAGCAGACAAGATTTGAATAGACTTCTACTACGAACAAATTCTATGCATGCCAGTCTTCAGTTTCTGATTCTAAAAGCCTGGGAAAATTTTGGAAACAATTCCATTGGATAACTATTTAACATTATCTATTTTAAATGAAAGATTTCTTGAAAGTATCCAGTGAATTTAGTAGGGTCATATCTGCTTTGGAGAGTTAAGAAGCTGTACTCCTGTACTGTCACTTTCATCCAAAAGCAACTGAATATAAAGCAGAGGTGGTTCATTTGCCACCCTCTATTATAGAAAAATACAATCAAGCCTTTGAACAACTGATCTCCCTGTTAGCAAAAGAGCTTCACATTTTATACCACTTATTTTCAGGTCAACATGCTTTAATGGTTACTAGTCAAAAAGTCACCCCAAAACTAAGTGAAGGGCAAATGCAAAATAAGAATCAAGTGCATCGGTTTAAATCAATGAGCAAAAAACATGATTTTAAAAATGCATTAGGTTTACACTCGAAATAGAAACTAAACTAAAATTTTAATCTTGATATCAGCTGATGACTGATGTTAACACGTAATGACAGTGCCAGATTTCTTTCACACATCCTGGTGTCGTAGAAGCATCATAAATAATTCCAACAAGGCAAGGTAACTCATCCCCAGTGCAGTATCTCCACATTACATTTGCTGTGAGATCAGCATCAGAGGAGCACCCAGTGACAGCTGTCCATCACTGCCAGCTCAGAGCCTACGTCCTCCCCTGGGCTGTGTGAGGAGATCCCTGAAGCTTCCTGATTTCTGTCAAAATCCCGCATCCCATTAGTCTCTCAGCCCCAGCCAATCACTTCCATTTTGCCTGGTTCACCTTGTACTGGTAACTGACCATAGCTTCACCACAGCTCATCTGGCCTTATCATCTATTTTACAGACAAAACTAACAAATTAGCATATATTTGTATTTAACATGAGTGAGAAACAGGTTGCTATATTCCCCTGGTTGTTTTAAGGAAAAGAACTCTATCACAGTTACTATGTCGGTGATAATACTGCGCATTTATCTGCAACACAAATCCCATCTACGGCTAGGAAGTCATGATAACATACGAAGTAAAAAATAATTTTTTGAATCAAAAGATTTTTTGCATCCGTTTGGAGCTAAAATGGATTTGCTGCATTTAATACTATATAGACACACACAGTATTTGATATATTTATTTATCCAGTTTTCCTTTGTGAAAACCCACTGAAATCAGACCATTAATCAGATCTAGACTTGTTTGGTCACCTCCAAGCTTGAATACTATAAACTCTGCACATCAAAATCCTAACGCATCTGGTTACATGGTGAATGTATGGTTGTATTTTCATACATTTATTTTCAAAATGCATTTTCTACTGTAGCCTTATTCATGAAGAATTAGAAGAAACTTTAAAAGGACATACAATTCTATTGTTATTTTAATGTAAATATTACCTAGAGCAACCATAATTTCATGTTTCTTTGATCTGATCCTAAGAAAGGTTAGATCATTCTGAGGATAAATCTCTGTCACTGTGCTCGTCGTTTTCATGGTGAGCTGATGGAGAAGACCTGCATACTGGACTGTGGTAGAGCTATCAAGAGTTGTTCTTATTTGAATTCCTGCAAACAAATAATTTTCTAATAATCGTTCAGTTAAGTTGCATATTCTCTGTATACAGCAGATCATAAAAGAGAAAACAAGGATTTAATAGCTTTTTGTTTTTTGTAGCAGAAAGGAGTTACATTGATTTCAGTTATCTACATGCTTTTAAAATTAATCGGTGGCAATTAAACGTTGAGTTGCCTATGAAACTTTTGAAAGAGCCTAATCGCTGTTTAAGGCTCTTAAATACCTATCCAATTCCCTTCTGTAGCGCTTAATCAGTTATGGTGCTTCATCAGCTTAAACACTGTCACTGAGTTTATATCTTGGCTGCAAGAATCTAACCCACACTTTAACTGTAGCGTTTGGCATGTGCAGTGATAGAAATGACACATTCCCAGGATTAGAATATCTATGTAATCACAGCATTAAATAGTAAGTCACTTAAAAGCAGCAATGAATTAATGTCAAGTTTGTATGACCTTGTATCTAAATGATTGCTTCAACAAATACAGCACTTCTAATGAAAATGGTAAGTGTTAAATGGTCCTCCAAAGTCTAATAATAACATGAAAATGAGTTGACATTAGTGACATACCTAGATTAAAGCTGAGCTATGCTTACTTTAGGACAAATTCTCTTTGCCTCTAGCACTCAAATTAGAGAAAGGCAAATAAATCCTTCATTAGAAATGCTGTGGAGTGTTCCTTCTCAGCTGTGAAGGATAGCAACAGTTTATGAGATTTTCCAAATAAACAATGTATACATAGCATAGTGTTTCAACACTACGAACACATCTACTTAGAGCATTAAAACAAATGACGGACAATGTTTGTATCAGGAATCTTTAATTTCCTGTTTCACCTGCATACTATTACACCTAAGTGTACCTACACGCATTACAAATCTCTTAGTAAAAGACGACTGTTTATGTTAGTGAAGAACAGAGGGTTTCATCTTATTAGAGAACCTGAACATCCTGAGAAACCTCACTGCTGCACCACTGGTTGGAGTATTGTTGCTGTGATTATCTAAGCTGTACACTTGTTTTACGTGTTTCAGGATAAAGAGAAATTGAATTTCTACAGAAAGATTTGAAGCAATTAGATTGACCTATGCTAATTATGAATATTTGCCGATGTAACAAAAACTTGCAACTGTACACCTACTTTGAGGTTTAGTTTGTGGAACCTTCGATACATCCTCACAGAGTACAAACTCTCTTGCATTCATATCTGGCATCTGATGTCAAACCATTTCTAAATGACAAACTAAAATCAAAATTCCTGCACTAGTCTCGCCTGTTTGCTTCGGTGCGGCCACATGATCTACAGGTTTGTGAGGATGAGGAAGACTGAACACGAATAGGCTGAGGCTCCTGCAGCACGGCCTGGGGGGCAACGGCTTCCCCGGGGCGGGCCGGAACGGAGCCCAGCTGCGTGAGGGGCGGCCGCAGCTGGGGCTGCTCAGGGCAGCGAGGGCGGGTCTGTCGGTGCTGCGCAGGGGCCCGCAGCCCGCAGCGTGCTCGGGCAGCCGCGGGGCGGGGCTGTGCCCATGGACTCTGCCGGGTAGGTGAGGTGGGATGAACTCAAGTTGTGTTAATTCTTGTCCTGGAGGGAATTTTTTGTTAGTTTCTTTTAAAGCTGAGCGTGTTACCAGCCAAACACCAAATATACCAGTTTAGTTACCGTTGTTATAATTTTTTTTTTTTTCTGTGTAAGTGTTGCCTTGTCTGCTGTCTGTTTTTCTCCAAGTCTTACGTGTTGAGTGGGTGTGCAGGGCTTGTTTTTCACCTTTCCAGTCTAGCTGTACTGTGATCACTGCGTGCAGATAGAAACATCATGTGTGTAAGAAATGTTGTGTGCTGCTATAGCCTACTTCACTTTTCAAATTGGTGTATGAGCTGCTTTCACAATGTTGTAGTGTAAATAAGTTGCCCGTGTGTTTTTATTCTTCTTTATCAAAATAGTAGGGGAACAAATCTAACGTGCAAGACCTTTGAAGAGCCATTTTTCTCCATGCATGTGCTAAATTGTACCGATATGTTCAAAAACCCCTTACATGTCTTTTTAAGGGGAGGGGGCTGGTCTCGCTGAGTCTTCTGTCTTGTTTATGAAGTTTTCTGGGGTCTTGTCATTAGAGTTACTTTTAACTGTCTTGCTCTAGAGAGTTGACAAGTTTGCAGAGTTTGGTATTTTAGGAAACCAGCAGCCGCTGCACTCCCCCCCCCCCCTTTTTTAATTTTAAAAAAAGAGGGGCCCTAAAAACAAATTATCTTGTTAGTTATTAATCTGTAGCTCCTTAAGGACCTAGTTGTATTTGAAACTTGCAACAGCATATCAGCACACAATTTAATGCAGTTTTATGGCCCTGTGTTGGAGAGAAAATAACCTCAGTTTGTGGGATTGTCCTGTCTATTGCAACAATATTATTCCAGGCATTTATTAAGTTTCAGACTGGCAGGGGCCTGCATAAATCAGAAGTATTGAAGTCGCTGTGTGTTCAGAAGTGTATAACTGAATTGAAAATCTGGTTTATGAAGGAAGGGAGAACTTATCAGAAATACCAGTATATTTATTTCAAAAGCTACTATATTGATAGTTGATCCACCACGCTATGGAAGGCAAACAAGAGCACGTGCCCGTAGCTGATGCTGGTCCATGTGAGTCATTGCATCAGCTGTGTGAATTGTGTTTCACCTGGGGGCCCTTTAGCCAGGACTGAAATTTGCAGAGAGACACCTGTGCAGTTTTGTTACAATAACAAGTTTGATGTCCTGTATTTTCAGCAATGAAGTATTTTTACAGATATTTTTTCATTTTTTTAAAAAAATTGGAAGCACTGGTGTGTGATTATTGAATCTGACTGTAACATCTGCTGGGCAATTTTGCTTTAATACAGTTAGTAGGTGCTCTGAAATGAAAGCGTGTAGATGATACAGTATAAAGCTGGTCCTACTGTGGATGTTGGTCACAGGAGGGATCCTTGCTGTTACAGTCCAGTTAAAGTCAGCACATTGTAGGATAACATACAGTAAGGGAGAGTGGTGATCCAAACCTCAGTAACTGGGCTGGCAATTCCAGGGATTTAGAAAAATGAAAAGTAGTTTTTCTACTCTCTCTCCTGCCCTGTTGCTATTTTTTAATTTTCAAGGCTTCTTTGAACACCACTGTTTTCCTTCACGGATGCAAGATGCCTATGTGTCTTTTTAAAACCAATAAAAATAACAGCTCAGCTTTGCAAAAAAAGTACTGAACTGGGGCCAAAATGATAGCTAGCATGATGCAGGATTATTCTTGGAAGCATTGTTTATGCTCAGCATGAAAGACTGAAACATACAGGCTTTTACAGACACTCAGATAGGCTTTGTCTTAGATGTAGACACATAACATATGAGAATATTTTCTTGCTTATTTGAAATTTAGCTGAGAATTCAGATTCCAAACAACATAATTATTCTTTCGGTAGCAGTAGTGAATCTAGTATTAGGAACAGAATAATACTGCTTGAGAACCAGAAGCTCCTCATAATCTAGGACTGGAAACTTGCAAATGCTTATTTGTGTGAATAAGTTTAAAATATAAATATAAAAATATTTGCTGGTGAAAGTAGCAAGTGAAAAGCTTGCTCTTGTAGTTTGGTGTTTGAACTAGTTTCAGGATTTATAGTTAAGATTGAGGGGGAAAAATGAACTGAAAGATGGCAAATACTTAAAACTATTCTATTTTCTTTTCTCCCAAGCGATGACAGAAGATGTAATTCTGCACATGGACTAGGAAGAGGATTTTTCTGGTAAGTACGTGGGAATTTCATTCCTTCCTTGATGCTTGAACCTGGAGACCCAGGAAGAGGTAGGGAGGGAGTGAAGCACATTGAGGGGCACCCTGAGAGACATGAGCTATGCTGAAGTGCTGTAAACAACCTTGATTTGCTGCCAGCCATTATGAAATAACATAATTCAATTCAGGAAGAACTTAGCTTTTTATAACCAGTAATCTTGATTACAAGTAACTGTAAATGTCTGCAAGCTATGATGATTACCCTTGCCCATGTTGTTAGGGTATCTCTAGAAGTTTTCAGTTTTGTTGGCCTATAAAGTGAAATGAACTTGTGCATGACCAACCGTGATGACTGTACAGTGAGTTCTTTCAGTTTTTTCCTCTATGCTTTTATTTCTAGCCAAACATCCTCCAAGGAAATTTGGTAGAAGCAGATAATGTGGTATAGTATCTGAAAGATTTGAGTCTGTTCCTAGCACATAGCCCTTACAAATATCTGAAATAAATAACTGATTAATTGGTATTATGTGATTATTTTTATGCAATGCTGAAAGAAAGAGAAATACAAATTGCGTTTAGGTGTATAGAAGTTTGAATTTTTCATGCAGATATGTTACTCTAAGTCATACTGCTGGTCAGTCACGTATCAAACACTGAACGGGAGCTACAGTTTGGTTTTATTGCCCACAAACTCAGCGGAGCAATTGCATTGTGAATATTCTCAGTTAATTCTTGGCCTTTCGGTCTCTGAGGAGCTGTCTCTATTTCAAATAAGTACCAAAAGGGTTGGACTTTGCTATCCCCGGGAGTCTTCAGGACCAGAGGTGTTACTGTGTGGCAGCAGCAGAGTTAAGTTGTGGGGGAGAGAGTGTCGAGCTGACAGTAGTCAAAGTGAGGTTTGAGGTGTCTGCAGATGGAAAAAGTAATGAGTTGGGTTCCAAGGCTGTACCTGTCCATCTCCTCATCTTTTAATAGCTCTCTAGTGAGCAATCAGTTGTTGTCTGCACCTCCTTCTATGTGTGATACATAAAAAGAAAGACATAATTACTGTTATTCAATTAAAACTCTTTTCCCTCTCCCTGATTTAAATTTGGCTTTGCTTTTATTAAGAGACCTCTTTAAAAATGTGAAAATGAAGGAGAACAGAGTAAAGTTAGTCATCCTTGCAAGGTTATGAACAAAACTGTAGGGAAGGTCCTGCCGTTCTCCTCCTGAAAAAGCTCTTGTAGCATGCACGTGACCTAGAGTGGAGGAGATCAAGATATTTCCCAATCTGACTGTCAATAAAGTTTCATTTGTTCTTCTGTTACCTCCATGAATCCAAATGTCATAAACTGAGAAAGTATTTAAGAAAAACTGTATGTTATGTAGGCATGCGTGAAACAATTTTACAGTTATTCTGTATATAAGTGTTAGAAGGAAAAATTTCTCAAAATATTTGTGTGTGTAAATATTTGTTTTTCACAACATTTGAGAGCAGTTTCCCAGTTTTCCTGCCTGTAGTGTGAGGCATTTCTAGCTCAAATCCTCTAGATGGTGGTGCAGCTACGGCACATGGACATGCGCTCACCGCTGGGTTTTGTCTTGCCTGTTAAAATGCCACACTTAAGGCACGTATCGTATGGAAGGATTAATGACTTCAGCTACGATACTATTTACAGGCTTATGCAAGGAGAAATGAGCATAAGTGGATTACCTATCCTCAGCTAAGTAAGAGTAGAACTTTTTTTTATAGATAAAGAAGTCTTGCAGGAACTGTTGTGTGGTCAAATGATCCCTTCATCTCTTGAAACTACCTTGAGTGCTGGGGAGGGCAGAGGTGGCCAAATGGAGCCTGGGGTGCTGATTAAGTGACAGCAATAAGTCTCTTAAAACTCCCAGCAGATGTTGCTGCTTTTGTGTGCTAATGGGAACTTCACAAACCATTTTCTCTTCTTCATCAAAATTAATTTTTTATGTTCTGCTAACTTTTCCTATACTGAAGTAGTTAAGCAAAATCTGAACTGTGAGCACATTGCTACCTGGTCTTCTGAACCACCCACTCAGAGGCTTTCAGGCTGTTGTGTGAATCTGCTCTACTGCATCTGCCTTATCACCTCTGTTCTTAATGCAGCCACTCCCCTGCTACCCCAGTTATTTCGGTGGGTAAAAGTTTGAACAGGCATGTCAACTTATTGGTGGCACTCGTGAGCTCTTGCTGATGTAATATGGTGCTTTGCATGGTGTGCTGTGACTATACGGTAAAAAGAGTTGCACATCACAGAGGAGGATGCTGTGTCATATATGCTGATGTTTCACAGTCCTACCCTGACAGGAAGTACTCATGGAAGCAGTAAGAGTTTAGAGAATGACTCTACTGATGGCTGAATCATATTGAGATTAGTACTGTTGCTGGCAGTGAGGGCTGTGTTTGTGATTAACTTGTGTGGAAACACTGGCCTCCACAAGTGTGAAAACAGAAGGGCAGAACCTGGGAAGGAGACCAACTATGCAGTCTCTGTTATAACTAAGCCCTATGTGTAGCTCAAGAGTATAGACTGTGTCTTTGTAAGAACAAGAAAGAACTTGACCATCTTTGTAAGACATCTGTCTGTAAAAGGTGTGTTCAGACAATAATAAAGGAGTGGTCCAAGCCATGGAACTGCGTTTTGAAAATTCATTTCACTTGGATAACTGCACCCGTTCCGATGTAAGTGGACATCTTGCATTTTAGATTCTTTGCAAGGCTGGACAAAATTTGGTCAGCGTTTTCCAAACAAATAGTTTAGGGTGGTTTTATACTTCTGTTTTATGAGATGAAATACTGGTGTCCTATTCCCTTACACTATTAAAACATCTATAATATTCTTCTCAGAGTATAGAGTCTACTTATTAGCCAGATTTCATTTCGGGTAGCAGCAGTCTGTCCAAAGGTCAGCTGTAGTTTCTATTAGTTGGTGCAATAGTGATTCTGAGGTGACTAGCGGCAGCAGCTGAAGTTCAGTATCTTTACTTCCTGTCTGAGATGTCTATTTAGTGTTATTTGCTCTCTTTAAAGTACAGCTGTCACATGCTCTAGAAGACAAGTGGCACAGCATCTGCCAAGTTTGCGTATGTATTTTTCATATTGCTGAGGCATTTCGGTGTGTAAGAACTGAAGGCGAAACCACAAGTTTCTGTGACATGTTCTGGGTACTAAGTGTGCGTACGCACATTCAAAAGTTCAAAAAGATAACCAGAAACTAGACTGTTCCCTGCCAACCACCAGTTAAAGTTAAAATGCCTATTTTGATGCCTTGTGTGTGTGCAGTGCAGCAGCTAACCTTGGGACACAGCAGGCTGTAGGTGCTAATAAAAGATGAGGCTGGGGCTCTTAAACAACAACAGCCTTTTCCTCGCTCTGTGGCATTCAAATATGAGATGCAGCATTAGGCTGTCCTGGCTGGCTGTAGTTGCCGTCTTGGGAGAAAGAATGGATGTAGTTGGGCTTCTGGCAATTTGTGTCTTTAGACATAATCCTCAAAAGCCTGGACTAGAGCTGCCAATAAACAGGAAACTAGTAGAGAATTGGGGTGAAACTTACTATTGATATTTTCTGGACAGGAGCGTATTTCCCATTACTTGAGTGTTCTGGGAGATATTTGATGAAAGTCCCAATTAAACTACTGTGTGAAAATGCAACCTGTAGTTTGATGCAATATCTCTGGGAATGTAGCGGAAGATTTGGCGAGGAGGTTAGTTAAATGTAAATACACTCAAGTGACTTGCACCTGTCTGTAGAAAAAGGACATACATCACACTAATTGTTTTACTGACCTTGTGTGCTTGATGAGTAGAACCTGTGTGTTAGATAACATAGGCCTGTGAGAAACTCCAGGCACCTTATCACTATGTCTGAGATTCTTGCTTTGTTGTGAGCAAGAGCGGGAGGCTGCGCCTGCCTGAAGCCCTGAAATGCAGGCGAGCTCAGCAGGCGCAGGGATCTTCCAGCAGGGCTGAACTCACCAGCGCCCGCGTCCCCGCTTGTGTCACCTCTGCCTGGGAGCTCAGGTGCGACTTCGGAGGTCCCCCAGTAGAGAGGGAACTAAAATAAAACTTGCTCTTTGCAATGCATTCGTGGCCTCTGGCTCTTCTTGCGACATGCCTGCATATGTGTACACAATCTCATTTATTATTTCTTCATCTCTGTTTGGTCTAGAAGTAAGAGTTCCAAAATAACATGAAGAGTGTTTGTAAACTGAAGAAATCGGAAAGAACCACAACAAGTGTACCTACATAATAAGATATCATGAGAATTCTCTGTTACTAATGATACCAGCTCATTTACTAGGGTTAGACTGCTTGGAGCGATTTGCTATTAGGAGTTTCTCCTAAAGGCTTTTTTTAGATATAAAGTTTGCAAAGTTAATTGTGAGAGCTACTGGGACCATTGCTTATAGAACAATGATGACGAGAGTAGATATAACAAGTGAGTAGGAGGTAGATTCATTTAAATATGAGGCACATTAAATTCAAAATTGCATTTGCAGTTATTCTGGAAAAATCAGAATTCCTGGTTTTAAAGAAAAGCAAATGCAATTGTAGAACTTATTTTACATCACTAATCTGTTTGGAAGACATCTATGTTTACACATGAGGCCAACTCCTTCCCTAAACGCTGCCCCATATGTGTGTGTGGCAGGAGGATGCTGTAACCAATAACTCCTAGACTGGATCACCTGAAAGCCAGGACAAGGGGAGCTCTTGGTAGAGACACTTCTTCTGAGATTCACATCCATTACTTGTCTGACAGAGCTCAGGGTGCTGTAAACATTCTTGAGTGTGAAAGCTGTGGGGTTTTTTGTAGTCATTATAATAATCAGAATGAGTGCAACTAGAGATTGTTCTTTTGGTATTGATGTTAGGCTTGTATTGTTTCTGACCCTTCTTTGTAGGCACCTCAAGATTGTGTATCTGGGTCCAAACCCAGAAATAAATTCAGTAGTAAACCAGGTATGTGGTCATTGTAAAACTTTTTGGAAGGAGTAAGGATTTGTGCTGGTTGAGGTTTTCTTTATAACCCAGCATTGCAGCCTCACCAGTTGCATTCTTCCTGCATGTCTCACTGTAACTTAGTGAACCTTTAAATGCTTTAGTCACCTTCCTTAGCTCCATGTCAGCTAACCAGCAAAATGCATTCTTCAGTTCGATCTTTCTACAGCTAGGCTTAGCAAAATGCTAGTTCTAAAGGTAGGCTGAAGTGGCGTCAAAGCAGCATCCTGTGATGAATTTCTGTAGTGCTCTTAGATCTGGCAAGCTCTCAAGTAAATGTAAATGTCTGACTTTGACATCATTAGAGTGGAAACAGAAGCCACAGTGAAATATTGTGCGCTATCTTCTATGTGGTGGAAATGTTTCTGTGAGGTTGTATGTGTAAATTACAAAATAGCCATTGGTGCATGGTTTCCAAGTAACCAATGTATAAACATGGGTACGTGCTCCCTAAACACCGCTTACATTACACCATCAATCATGATTCATGGGATTCTGTGTTCTCTTTCAAGTGGACACCTCAGTGCATCATCAATAGCAGTGATCTGTGATGTGAGGGCAGGAGCTACTGCCAAGTGCCAAATGTTGAAGTCACTTTTCAGTCTAATTCAGGTCCTTTCCCCCTCCTTTGTGTATCTTATTAATGCTTTCTGAAAATAGAATACCCCATTTCTTGAATGTAAGGCTTCTCAACAGCTTTCTGAGTAGGGGGATTTATATTGTTTCGTTTGGGAAGATCTCATTTCCTTTAGAAAGTGGCCTTTCAGAAGGTGCCAGTTGTCAGAGTGCCTGAATACATGACAGGCAGGGATAGTATATCCCCAAATCCCCTTGAACGCAGGGAAAGAAGTGAAATGGGAAACTGCAGCACCAGAAAGTGATGTCCTTCCTTTCCTCCTAATATCTTTCCAGGATTTTATGCAATATCCAGGTTCAACTCTTCTTTATATTTGAGGCAGATTTCCCATCTTCTAAGCAATTGTTTTAAACCTATATTGCACCCTATGTTTTCTGTGGCTTTTTCCCAATCTCCTTTTGATACTGTTTTACTTTGATTCATTAAATATTTAAGTTGTTGGTTTTTTTTTTTTAGAAAAATTTTCTCATCCACTGAAATTGCACATGAATGAAAATTCAGAGCTGTTGCCAGCTTCCTTATGTACAGCAGCTATTATAAGGAAATCAGTAGCAGTTCAGTGTTAAACTGTCGTCACAATTTGTAAGTGATAGTGCAGAGCACTGGTATTTACAGGTTTTCAGGCTGGGATTCTCTTGATCAAAGAAATGTTCTCTGCTGTGGCATGAGTCTGTTATTTGACAGCATTTGTCAGAGAGGAGGAAGAATACACTGACACATGAACATGAGCCTTTTCAGCTTGCGCATCCCAAGGGTTTATACTGAATAAACTCTGCTTGGAGACTTTCATGTCAATATAATAAACAGCTTTGGTTCTAGACTTAAAATCCCTTTAAAAATGCTAGTGATAGTTACCAAACAAATGTTTAAAGGATACCTGAGAAGATCTTTCTTTCACTTCTGAATTCCAATAAAATTTTAATTCTGATGCCAGACTAAGCTCACTGGACATAAGTGGGTGTTTTTGGGTGTGTGTTTTGTGGTTTTTTTTTTTTCCACCAGCATGGTCACTGTGCAGGTAGGATGCAATTCAGGCACTGGTTCTTGCAGTTGGGTAAAGTGCTTTAATGTGGCATTAGGAAGGGAACCTTTTAGGGTGCTTGCCACTTCATGAATGACATGCTTGATTAATGTTCATCTTTGGTGTAAAAGTACCTTCTAGTTTGGATTTAATCAGCCAGTTGTGCCGCAATGATGTAGCTCTATTTCTGGCCTAGTTCTGTGCTAGAGTGAACACTGCATTAAGGCATAAATTTCCTGACAACTTCAACCACACATTAGCTTTTCTAGAAAGCATACTTAAGAACTAAAATTGTAAACTATTCATAAATGTCTAGTTGTCTACTCTTTGGTAAACACAAGAGCTTTGAAGCAAGCCTGGACTGTTCTGTGCAGCCTTTTAAATCCCAGCTGGGACTGAATGGTCTTTAACAAAAAGCCAACCAAAGTTACCTATTGGAGCCAGTCTAGTACAGATTCTCCACTGCTCTGTCATTTGGAACTTTAAAATATCTTAGAAAAAGCTATAATTGACTTGGCAGATTATTAAGTACAACTGCTGCTGCTTGTGGGGCTTTTTCCTGCTCATATTTTAGAGAACAGCATTTCTTTGGGGCTACCCAGCATATCCTTCTACCTTGATACAAAATTTGTGCTTTCTTTGGGGTTTGCTGTACTGAGCAAAGGAGGATAGCCACTTGTGGCAGTTGGCTCATATGGTACCGGCAAGGCTGATATCCCAGTCTCCTTTTTTTGTCTTGGTTCTCTTCCCATTCAAATCAATGGCACCGCCCTAATTTTAACAGGAATGCATTTGTTTGTTTGAGAGCTGGCGCAAGTTGCCCTTCCAGGAAAATAACAAATTGGTATTAATATTTGTAATGCCTGAAGAGGACTGGATATGATGCAGTGAAGATGAACCAAAGACAGCACTACTTGCCAATGCACGCAGAATTTCTTTGGTCAGTACCTGATCCTGAAATCTGCCTTCATTTTGAGGCTAGATAGAATATCAATACTTCCATAGTGGATGAGAGCTGTGAGTATTCCAGACCAGTATCTTGTGTCTGACAATACTCAGTAAATTGTGTTTTTACAGGCAGGTGAGGGACACTTTGCTATATAAACATTAAAATGAAAGTATCATTTTTCTGTGCTAGGAGTTCACCTCATGTTGGGGATCTTTAGTTCCTTAACCTCATAGAGAACTAGAAGGTCTTGGCCTCTTAATGACGTGTTGTGTGATCTTAAGCGAACGACTTCAGGGCCTCGTTCTTCTGCTTTCCCTCCCACTGTCTGCTGTCAGTTTTCCAGAGCACAGACCTTCTGCTCTGTGCTTGCTCAGTGTCTATGACATGGGGCCCCTAAATACTACCACTGTATAAAATAAAAATAATCATCACAAATAAGGATGCGGGCTGGGAATTCCAAAAGGGCAGAAGAACAAGTCAGTTTTCATGGACTCCTTTAAAAGCTAAAGCTTTATGCTCAGAGGCTTAAGGCAATTTTCTGAGACCAGTCCTGTTGCTGTTGCGGTGATGCAGGACAGCAGAGCAGACTCCAGAAATCTTCCATTATATCTGCCTACCCTTTTAGATGTCGCAAGGGAGAATCTTAGTGCAACAGATTGTACCTCAGATAAGATTACATGCTGTAATTACCAATGGGGTTTATTTGTCCAATTCTTTAAGTACTGAGTGGAAAAACGCACGTATGTCCCTTAAGAAAAGGAAAGTGCGTGTGTTTTTCCACTCTAAGCTAAATAAAGCATGGATGGGCAAAAAGATGAATAAAGTTAGTTATCAAAACAAATATTCAGATTTTCCCTGTACCTAATATGAGTATTTGGAATAGAGTTGTAGAATGGCTGTAAAGTTTGGATTTTTTTAGTTTTTTTTAGCTGTAAATGTAAACTACATTAAACTGATAGTTTTAATTAAATTTGAATTGGCTGTGCTATTACACCACTTTAAAAGCCACTGGAGGCACTCAAGTTGCATTTAAAATCTAGTATTATAATTAGTGATATCTACATTTATTATTGTGGTAACTGCACTTTAATGAACATGTACAGTACTAAACAGCTACAAATCTAAACAGCATGTTGATTTCAACTACGCTTCATTCCCTTGGTCATCCACTTAAGTGAACTTGGAGACTACAACTAAGCTTTAAAAGCTGCTCAGGAGAAAGTGTAAAAGTTATGGCACAAAAATTAAGTACTTTCCCTTGTAGTTAAGTAACTGTTTGCAGATGGAGTTTTCTGATCTTGTCTGCCACCCCCGTGTCTAAGGTGCTGCTGTACTTTCCATGCTAACCAGTGTACCCTGTAGATTTTAATGCCTTTCTCCACGTGGTGTCCCAGAAAGAGAGGAAAGCACAGTTATAGTTAAAATCAAGAGTTTTTAGGTGCAGCACTGTCTTTCTCTCTGTTGTGCTTACTGTCTGACTTCTTTCAGCTCTGTGGAAATTGAATACGGGGACTGGTGGTGGCTGTATGCTGTCCTGTAATCTAAACTAATACCAGTGCAAAATGGGGTAAAACTTACTACTAATGTTTTTCTCACCGCTCCAGACACCTTTATTGTGAGGCTTTTGTTCCTAAAGGGAATTTTGTTAGGATCTCTGGCAGTGTTGGCTGCACTCCCTGTGGTTACTTTCATTGCTTGAGCCTCACTTGGGATTATCAGAACACGTTTATTCATCTGGGGAGGAGTGGGCTCCATCCTGCTTTCCATATCATCGACTTTTCCATATTTAACTTCCTGTTGAGTGAGAAGGTGTAAGCATAATGGAGTGGCAAAAGGCAGTATTTTACTGAATTTAGCCAGGAAGGCCGGCTTTTCTGTGGGCATATTAATTTGGCTGCAGTGACCTAGTTGAGATGGAATTCCCATATTAATTCTGTGGGCCACTTGCCTGTTCTAGAGAAAGGGCACTGTCGCAAAGGCAAAGTTGAAAAACATTTAAGCTTTCGTTGCACTGATCTGCTGGAGAGGTTCTTGACATAATTTGGTTCCTAGCTGAGCTGCATCAACAGCCTCGAGTTGTTCTAAGAAGTGTCTCACTCCTCAGTTCCATGCTGTACTCTTCTGCCAGGTGCAAAACAAGCTCTAGCAGGGTCTCCGAAGTGCTTTCTCTGGAGATTTTCCCTGCAGTTGTAATCACCACTTCAGGATTCTCTTACGCTGCTTTGTCTGTACTGTGCACTGTAACGGGGCTGAGACTGGGGGAGAGGATCTAACTGAAGGTTTTGGAGTGATTCCTGCAGAACCATATTGATTTCATCTCTATTAAAGTCATTGAGTTTTCCCATAAGGGCTTTTTAATTTAACTGTTGCTAAAAAATGCTGCACAAATTACCTTGCAAGAATGCTGTGGAGTTATAAGCCCTTCAGGTACTCCCTTAAAGGCAAAGCAGTAAAGTTGGGTGAAGTATTCACAGCCAGGAGTTTTTATTCAATGAATTTACCACTTTGTCTGTTCACGGATTAGTGACAATCAGCCACTGACTTTTTATGAATTTGTTCGTTATTCCAAATTATTCAATGCCTGGTTTATGTAATGCAGTTTTAGCTTCAGGGCTGCTGGCAGACTGATCCACAAGTATTGTCTGAATACCACTGTTTGTAATTCTTACAGAGAAGCCCAATAAAACTCAATAGAGGCCTGGGGTTTTATTTCTGGGCATGTCTATAAAACTTCGCAGAAAATTATATCCTTACCGTAAAATTCTACAACTTGGTTGTAATTTTCTACTGATTTCTGTATGGTTTTAGAAGCATTTATGTAAGGAAAAAAAAGTTACTCAAGTTTTCATAGTTTCTGAGAACAGAGAGAGTTGATAACGTGGGTAAATCTTTGGGAATTGACCTCTTTTATCCTTGAGTATTTCTCGTCACACTGCAATTATGCTGATGCTCATGATAAGACTATTCTTCACTATTGGAGTGTATAAGACCCTACTTGGTTCTGTCTGCCATTAATCCTAAAATGAAAACTGAGGCATATAGAGAGGGAGTCCCTAATCTGCAAGTACATCAGATTTCTTCATTGTTTTGAGTGGAATTACATGCCCATGTCTCTGATAGCTCTTCAAGGAATGAGTTTTCATTAGTGAGAACCAGGTTTCACTCAGATTCCAAGATATCTCCAAGCTTCAGAAGCGTTTTCTTGGGTCCAGGCATGCACCTTTGAAGTGTTATGGCTCTGTTAGAGACTCTGACACCAGTGGTGTTCCACTGACATAAATAGCTTTGGCTATTTGAGTAAATGAATTGAAGATGTAAAAATCTCTTCTGACAGGTTGTGTTTGCTTTGATTTGTTATGTTTGTGTTGTTTTTAAAAATGTTCCTCCCTGGCTTATTCTGGTGTAACAAGAAAACATACAGGTCCACAGAGAAGGAATTAATCCTCAAGTATGTTTGGTAAACAAGACCTGTTACAAAGTCTTTGATTTGCAAATATGCGTAAGGAACCAGTAATTTACCTGGTGGATTGTGTGGTGTCTCCTTTGCATATAGTGATAAAATGACCAATCATCTCATGAACTCCTAGTGCTGTGTTACCAGCAGGGTTTAAGGAAACCTCCCCACAAGCACTGCCCATGTAACACGCTGGATGTCACATGTGGTTTCCAGCTGTGTCACTGCTGAAGTACCCTATGAGAAGGGTGGATTGTAGGTTTTGCTACTTTTGCATCTGGAACTTGCCAGTGTTTCTTTTATTCTACTTGAAATACTAACTTCCAGTGACCTGTTGAGTAGAAATAGGATGTTAGTTTACCTGTTAACTCTTGCTCTGGAACAGAGATGTCTTTAGCTAGTCAGATATAAAAGGAATTAAAGCATCACTGGTTGACATTTCTATAATGTGTTGGTGTCTCTGTAAGACATAAAATATTCAGTGCTTGAACAGATGGATATAGCCACAATCCTTCTGAAGATGTTATTTTAGGGATGTGGATTATACTGGATTAATAGGCCAATAACTTGGCAGAACTCGGCTTTTTGGCGTTTCAACTTGTAGAGCTAGTTATAATTTCCAATGATTTAGCTGCAAGTTACACCATTTACAAAAGATGAAATTTAACTTCTAAAATATGGATTATTTTTTTTCCTTTAATGAAAATTCTATTTCTAGATAATTCTAAGAACCTTAATTCTTTTAACTGCCAAACTGTTTCTTCTGGGCTAAACTTTGACAGATACTTAGGATTATCAGGTTAGCATGCAATGGATAAAAGGTGGTGAGAGGCTATGGAAGAGAAGGGCGTTGTTAATGAGCATCAGTTTTCAGTAGTGTGGTGGTTTGTTTTTTTTTGATCTGTCAGACTTAATCTTGACACCTGTCAAGAAAGTATTACTGGTCATGATAAATTGAATGGTTTTAAAATGCAATATTTAGCAACAGTGAAATTCTGCTGGAGTCAATGGTATCCTCTTGTTCAGAAAGAAGGAATAGAGGTTATACTGTGATCTCCAGAAACCCACGCTTCTCACAAGAGCATGCTGTGATAGGACACTGTGATGGCTTTAAACTGAAAGAGGGTAGATTTAGATTAGATACAAGGAAGAAATTCCTTCCCATGAGAGTGGTGAGGCCCTGGAACAGGCTGCCTAGAGAAGCTGTGGATGTTCCATTCCTGGAAGTGTTCAAGGGCAGGTTGGACGAGGCTTTGAACAACCCGGACTAGTGGCAGGTGTCCCTGCCCATGGCAGGGACTGGAACTAGATGATCATTAAGGTCCTTTCCAACCTAAATGATTCTATATTAAAATAGATCTTATTGATGGTGTGTATTTCTTGATTTAGATTTGGAAGCTGGCACACGTTGCCAAGAGTTCCTCAAAATAAACTTGATCCAGAATGGTTACAGTAGTCTTCCCTTCTGTTTTTAAGAAACAAGGCGTATGAAGGAAAACTAGCAGCTTTTATTAGGCTATCTCATAAAATTGAAAGAAATACTGGCTCAGAGCACTGACATAAGTCTGTCATAGTAAAATTCTTCTGCGAAGAACTTTTTGCTTATTGAGATACTCAGTCGTGTACAATTTTTTTCACTACTGTCCTACCCTGGCGTGAGAGGTGACAGTGAGCTTAAAGGAGGAATGGTAGCTTTTATGGAGTTCCTTTTAACTTACAGGAAAGCAAGTTTAAATGAATCAATTTCTTACTACCAACAGCAGTTAAGAAGAATGTTGGGGAGATTTCGTCAGCATTAGTTTACTACATTATTAATGAAGTTATTAAAATCTCAGCATTTACTATGTGGTGCTGTTTGAACTGTCACAGTTCTTTTATACTTAGCATGTTCTTCTATATGCATGTCTTTACTTAGTTCTTTTATACTTTTTATACTTAGCATGGGAATACCTACAGCATCTCAAACCACAGTGTATCATGGAGCCCACATTCTTGAAAGCTGGTATAAATCTGGTGTGTCCTTGAATCCATAGTATCTGAGTGTTTAACAGCTATAGTGTGCAGACATATGTTGTCTCTTGGTAATCTGGTAAATCAGTGTAATAAAAAATGGTACATTCTCCCATCACATGGTTATGAGAACTTTTCTTAATTCAAGTTTAATATTAAAAAGTTTTCAGATGTTCTAGTTCTGGAAAAAAGTGGACATAGTTCATGTACGTGGTTGTACATAAAATAAAGTCGTACCGTGTAGTTAATGCTTCTCAAGTTTAATGTATACTGCCTTGGGAAGACTCTTTAGACACTTGGAGAAAACACATAAAAAGACTTACTCTGAAATATTCATCTTGTGAGATCAGAAGATGATACTACATAGCCAAAACACAGAATGATAAAATGTTGAGGTCATTCATGGAGAAACCATGTTTTATCCTGTGAGTTTACAAGGGGTTTCCTGAATCTAACTTTTGTCTTTAGGTCTAAGTAAATAAACATATCTCTTTTTTTTTTCTTCTTCTTTTGTTTTTGAAATGTATAACAGGACTGAGGTGTTTTGTAGTTCCCAATTGTGCCTTCGCTATATTAAGGTAAGTGTGGACGTGCACTTGGCCTTTTGCCAGGCTTTGGTGAAATTTCTGGAAATAAACTTGTTAGTTACATATTGCTGTCAGGGAGATGTTTTATCACTTGTTTTCCACAGTGTATTTTGAGCAGCATCTCCACTACATTGTGTTTCAGGACTGCTCCAGAACACCAGTTAGTGCTCTTATTGCGCTTTAAATGTATGAGACCCTGAGTGTTCAGTATTGTTGTTTTTAAGGGCTTATCCTAGTTGAAGGATACAGTGGAAAATGTGCAAGTGCTTTGTTCTAATATTTTTTTTTAAGTCCTTGGGAAAGATTATTTTCAATGTCCTTGCATGCTCCATAGCATCTTTACACGATCTTTTGATCATTTTAGTCAAATTAATATGCCTTTTATTATCGCATTGAAGAGTGTCTTTCAGCCCATAGAGCGTGTAAATTTTATGATAACGAGCAGCTCTTAGTAAGACTAGCATGCAACATCTGGAAGCATTATAAAATGCATTAAAATGGCTGAAGACACCGATCCCCTCTTTGTCTCACCTCAATACAAGAAGATAAAAATTTAGCACTTGAGAAGCATCATCGTGTCAGGCCTTGTAAAAAAACATTCTTGTGAGTTGTGACTGGTACTGCACAGCAGGGATGCCAACAGGGACCACCATCGTGTCGGCTCTGTCAGGAGAAACTTTCACAGGACTATGACATTAGCACAAAGTCCATCATATTGTAGGAAGACATCTGCAAGAGGGCAACAAAAAATTGCCATTGTTATCCTATCCTTTTTCCTGTGCTTTCCACATGCAATCTGGCAAGCCTTGTTGGTTTAGAATGTGTTATCTGGAATACGTTTCACTTGAGAACTTGCCTTATATAGTCTTGCATGAAAATATCTCTGTTTCTACCTCTGGGCTCAGCACCAGAAAAATGCAATCTCCAGAGCTGAATCTGGTAGAATGCTTTTGGGAACCTCTGCCATGGGAAGGAAATAATGCTCAACAAGCATCTAAGTCTGACTTACATTAGTTGAGCCCACAGGATCTCATCCTCTGCTGGGATACCTAATTTGCTTTCCTATATTTTTGTTCTTGTAACACATGCCCCCCTCTCGAAAAACCACCCACCAAACCAAATCAACACAAACCTCATAGGTCTAATTCTCCTCTCTGAACTTCTGTCCTCATTGCTGAGCTGATTTCACTGCATTCCCTCCTGCTGTGAGCTGGTATCAACAGGAACATCAGGCCTTGCCTGCGTTCATTTGCTTCTTGATCCGATTTATGCTGCTTACATCTATTGCTGACTTTGGCCTCTTGTTCTGTGCCAATGCAGTTCATGAAATGTAACTGAATTGGATGTTATTGCTCTCCCTGGCTTCACCTGGTGGCTGCTTGCTTTCGAAATAGCATCTAAGAAGCAGTTCACCTACATCAGTCCCTCACTTGACTTTCCAGTCTCTATTGGACATTAAATCCCCCTTCTCTCTTTACTCATCCTTTCTTAAGCTATGAAGGCCAATCCCAGCAAACCTTCACTCGCCATCATGTATTTTCTAAGAACCTGAACTATTTTTGGTGCCCTCTGGATGTACCTTTCTGGTTTTACAAGCGTTTTCACTGAACTAAATAGGAATGGAGTGGTGTGTAGTGTTACGAAATTAGATTTTTGTTCCTTGAAATTCCGAAATAACTTTAACTGATTTGTCCTGCACCTTTATTTACATGTTTTATTGTCTCTCCTCTTTGCCTTTTGGTTCCTTAGCCAGGAAATAAACGCTAAGGAAATAAATTCCTAGTGAGGAATACTGAGCTGATTCTACCATCAATTTTCCGAACTCATACCAATGTAATTTTAATAGTTTAAGCGGAATTATTTCTCTTTGCTTTTCGTTCTAAGATCACATTTGAATCTGTTCTGTTCTTGCCCGTTTATGGGAAATGGACAAGAACACTAGGTTCAGAAAAGAAGCTTGACCTTGGCTGTCTGTAGAAAATAGCCTGGTGAATGGGACCCTGTGCTGCCACAAACTGTTGGGCCAAGGCTGGGACTCTTCTACTGCTGGACTACTCTTAAACAAACAACAAAACCTCAGCCCAAACCAAACACCTGCGTCAGCACTACTTTTTGTGCCCTGTCTGTGGGTACATCAGGAGGACAAAGACATTCAGGAATCTGAGTCAGTTGTATACTATAGCATTTCTGACTTTAAAGTTGATGGTCGGTGAAAATATGATGATTTCTCGGGCATACCATCATAATTACTTGCTATCTTGTATTTTCTTTTTGGAATACATTTTACATTCCTGATATGTTCAGATTAAGCAGTACCTCTGAGGACTTTCTGAAGTAAGCAGCATAAAGAACCCTAAACCTGGGGGTGATTTCCAAAGGACCCCACGTTCATCACTATGGGAAATAGAGCTCAAAAGAGCTTTGTTCCTATTTTGACACTGGAAGGATTGGTTAGCCAGACTTTTCTCAAGTTCTCAATGAGAATTCAACTCTTTTATAACCAGCATTTCTGTATTTATCATGAAAAATCATGTTCCTATTTCTAACGGACTAGAACGATGTGGACGGGAAAGTATGTGGCAACTAGTAAATGAGTCATTTTATAGAAATAACGTATATCTGTCTAAGTTGACACCACCTCACTCAGAATATACTTCTGGTGACGCTTCCTGAAGATATATGTGCTAAGCTTCTGGAAGTGCCTGTTCATAGTGTGTCTTTTAGAGCTATTTAGAGATATCTGTAGAATTAAATTATGTTCTCATGAATTTTGTCCTTTGGCAGTTGCACTTCGTTCAGAAATCTTAATCATGGAAATGTTCATGAAATTTGTGTGTCAGCAAAGTCCATGCAAATTCATTTAATCAATGAAGGGAATGTTGATAGAAGATTTTCAGTGGTTACTCCAGTGAGGAAATGCCTGTTGTTTATTTGTATTCCAGTTCTGCTTAAGGTCAATATGTTGGACATTGAAGATACATAACCAAAGAAAGCTGAAGTGCTTAAAATCTAAGTTACCCTTATTGATTATTTTCTTTCTTTGATCTTTCTCTATTCTTTGTTAATGAGTTCTTCTAAGGATCACTAACATCCTTAGGGGTGTCAGTTAGCATTAGAAAACTTTTCCTTAGTGACCAAAATATATTGTTTATACTTAATATTTTTTGTTTAAAGTCTAAGTTCTTCAGAAGTTGAAACCTATCCACTTTGCCAAAATAGTCCTGAGCTATAAGAAACCTCTTAAATAACCTCTTTGGCATGGTTTCTGCTTACTCTTTTTCCTAAATATATTTTTGAAGAGTCATCTCCATCATCAAAGACTTGCTGTTTATCAGCTGATTGCATTTTTCTTGACGTTTGTATAAAAGGACAAATCTCAGTCTTTTCTTCAATAGGTCTGAAGAAACTGAGTTCATTCATCAAGGCAATTCAGAATCTTTTCACTGGATATGCAAGTTCATGCCACTTAAGAAAACTACTGCTTAGTGTCAGTCAGTATGAAAGATGCTTCATTTTTCTGTCTCTGAACCTCTTGGGAAACATCCTGGTTTTCTCAGACTGGAAAAAAAAGTGTTTTCTGGAATACTGGAGAGCTCTGAGACGTGTTTGAAATGAAGTCCCACTGGAGCAGAATCTGCCTGACATGGAAACATTGTTTAGGTTTGTATTCCTTTAAGGAAGATACTTTGCGTGTGGCTTTTCAGGAGAAGAAAACTGCAGTTGCTGATTAAATTTTTTTTTTCTATGGAAATTCCTGTTTTCTTCATATATATATTTTTTTTCCTTTTTTTTTTTTTTTCCCAAATTGGCTGTACTTTATATTTGAAGAAAAAGGTACAGTCCAAAAAAGATCAAACTGAGCCCAAATTCTCTGCTTTAGAATGTGATTAAGGACTTGGATTTCCACAAACAGCCATGTCACAAGATGCCAAGTGCAGAAGGCATTAATCATCTGTACCTTATCTCTATGAGAAGCCATCTTCAAAGCAGAAAGGAGAGCTCTACCCTCTAGAGATAAATGGCATATCGTAAATAGTGTGAGGCACTCAGATACTGTGACTATGAGCTCTATGGAAATGCCTATAAATAATACTAGGAGATGCCCAGATACTACAGCTTGCTTATGAAAATAAATAAACCACATAAAAATCTGACAAGATGCAAGCTTCTCTCCCTTATGAGGGCACTTCACTTTCCTTTTCACTTTCTATTCTGAGAGCAGGACCTGTGGTGTAGGGACTAAGTCCTCAGCCTTAACTTGCAGTCCCTTGAGAAACAATGAAGTGAATCACCATGTAAGATAGCAAGAAAGCACCAACACAGGCATACTTGGCTACGTATCCTTTCTAAATTTCGAATCTAAAAGGAAAAAAATGTAGCTGATCAGAAAATTCTGGAATCTGAAATTCGAGAGTATTTGACTGGAAGGGAGCAGATTCTGACATGAGAGAAGCAAGAGGCAGATTGGCTGCTGACTTCAGTGGGAGCGTTAGATAAAGGTTTCACAAAGGTATTTGTAGCAAGAATGTGTTGGCTTCTGGTGACCACCCCACTGATCTGCTGGAGAGCTGTACCAGCCATTCAGGAAGGTCAATATCTAAAGAAAAAAAACCAAAACAAAACAACTTTGTTTGGAATTGCTCCTTCTTATATTCTTTTTTACTAGACAACTTTGAGCTGTTCTAGTTCTGGTTAGTTTTACTTTCTCGTTAAACATTTTGCTGTTAATACCACTTTTCTATGATAGGCTGCAGATAATTCTTTATTGTTTACATGATAAGCAGATTCAGAAGCTCTGAAGCAGAGAGTTTGTGTTGGTAAGATCACTGAATTAGCCTGCTCTGTTATCAGCAATGTTAGTGAGCCTCACCAGTGGGGAAATTTGGTTGTAATGTGGCTATTTGTGAGCCAAAAAAAGTACTGCAGTGAACTGAAGAGAATAATTTTAAAATTTGAAATCTTATTTAAAGAGATATTACTGCATTTGCCTAGCTCAGTGTGCTGTGTTTCTAGGGGAGCTCATGCAGATCACTGTCTCATGAGTCCTGTCTTTTGTACAAAGACAAATGCTTTACAGTAAATTGCCTTTTTTTTTAGGTCTTAGCAAGTGCTTTTATTTCTGCATTGTGATAATCCACTATTTCATTTAAAGAAAATATTAATATTTAATCAGCATTTAGAATAGGGGAGGAAAGCTTGCTTCCTTTTATATAGTCAATTTTATTTTACATTGTTGCTCATAGATGAAGAACTAAGGAAATGGCCAGTGCACAAATCCAGTTTTACTAGTGTTCTTGATCCTGTACAGTGTTCTGGAGCATCTTAGGGGCTGGGATTCCCTTTAGATAATGCTTTGGAGCATGCTGAGAACATATGTATTCTGTATAGACATAGCAGGTTTATTTTAAAACTGCTGAGTTTTGGTTTTATTCTTCCAGCTTCAAAGGTGGTGAGTCCCTTAGTCAGGTTTTGAGGAAGAAGGCAGACATTGCTGAGAAAAGTACGAAGTTTTTCTTTCTGTTGGAGATAAACTAGGCACAACCTTAAAGTATATATGGGATTTTATTGGTTTTGTGGCATGCTCCCTGCTTAACCCCTGTGGCCATGTTCTGCGCACAGCAATAATGGAAGGAGTTGCACACACTAGGCACTGTAAAGAACCAGGTGCTTATACTGTTTGATTACCAGTCTAGTCTTGACAGCTCCTTCACTTGGGTGAAAATTGAAGCGAGATGGAAAAATTTGAGCTTGCCAAGCATTTAGAACAGGTTTATTTGTTCCATAACGTTTTTTTCTAGAATGCTAAAATATAAGATTTTGAAAAGGTGTTTGATTAAATGCTCTTGAGATTTGCTGGAGCTATAGCCATGAGAAGTGAAGACATGTGCCTACCCATGTTTATTTTGCCGCCCTCTTTTAGAAAGAAAATCTGAAAGCTTGTTTTGATTTAAGCATCTGGGTGTCAGTGAGGTGCAAAGTTCACTGAATTCCTGCTGAATTCACTGGGTAGAACACAGTGAGCTTCCAGTTCTGTAGGTCTGGTCCATCTTTCCAGGGCTGTTTGATTCAATTTGGTGACTGGCACTCGGCATGACATGTACTGTCAAACAGAACTAATTGACTCAAAATACATCTCCTTGATTCTGTATCTCACTCCTTTTTCTATAGAAGATGATTCACGTTTACGGCAGTGCTCACACAGAAACTGTGGATCTTCTATCACCTGGTAATTAATGACTGTCTATCTCTTTCCCTTTTTCAGTCTGGGTGGCTCCACCCTGTGCATGGAAATTTGCTTGGTTAGTTCTTCTCAGAAATAATAAAAAACTACAGGAATTTGGTCCAAGTACTTGAATTCAAGAATGTATTGGTATGCAGTTAGTTTGGTTAAGGGCACTTAAAAGCTCATTCACAGTTTCAAGTGTCAAATATGTGTTTTTTTGAGAAATAGAAATAAAAAGTGAGGAGACACTGGCTCAGTGAAGCATTAAATACTCTATTCCTATAAAGTATGCCATAAATCAAGGAGACTTTCAAAACTGTAGTTTGATTTTTATATGGATGGATTGATTATACTTGTTTTAATTGTATGTATAAATGTCAAGGAATTTAATTAGGTAGCAGTCTAGTGTGTATTTATTACGATCAAATACCTACTTGGAATAGCTTATAGTTTCAGAGCAATTGTTCTGTGACCGTCAGGGCCTTTGCCCATGTATTGCCACAAAGTCTTGCTCTCTGTGGAGTACAAGTGTCAGCTGAGCACTGGGTTCTCTGTAACGTGACAGTAAATGCTGATGGGCGAACATGGGCTTCCCAGTGGGCCAGCTCTGTAGAGCTGTGTATTTGCAGCTGTGTGCAAAACCTCATAATTAGGAACTCGGTGTGATATCTTTGCTGTTGTTTGCAAGTACAGTTCCCCCAGGTGGTGTTTGCACGTGGTGCCGATAGATGTATCTGTATACCAAACAGGATAGCTTTCTGCCTCAGATTTGTGCAAGTGTGGTCTCAGCCTAGGAAATTTGAAAAGTAAGTCATTTATATGTTAGGATTTGCTGTTCTGCGGACGTATCTATTTCTTGACTAGTGCTATTATGAGATGAGCCAGCAAGTTCATGTGTTTGTTTAATGACACACAAAGAAACTTCCTATGTAATATTTTTTCTGAATTGTTTGCTGTTAAGACATGCTGCTATTTGGACATCAATATTTTTCTGCTTTAGTCCTCAATTAAGAACAATTCTTAAGTGAGATTATTGCTGCTATCTTTTTCTGAAGACCTGAAAACTCTGCAGGTTCCTAAAATGCAAAGTGCATCTTAGGAATTGTTCCCATTGTTGGTATCTAAGAGAAAGCAAAGTTGAAAGAAAAAGAAATGTGGAAGTTCTTAATCTTTAAAATATTTCACTAGCTGTGTCAGACTGTCAAATTGCTTGATGGATCCAAAACAAAGAGCGATGCTGTGAAAATATGTGAAAGACAAAAAAAGGTTAAAAGATTTTCTAGGGTCTCTGCACATTGAATAGTCATCAATTCTGTTACCAGAATGACTCCTGGAATATGTCTGAAGATGCTGGTGAGAACATGGTCTCCCCTCTAATTAAATTCTCATCTTTGCCCAAATGGTTGAAAGGGCAACTGTCTTAAACCTTTGAACTTTATTTGTAATACAAAGCTTCAATTAGATAAAAGACAATAATTAGCAAATCTTTTATCTTTGGGCATAATTAAATCTTTAAGGAAGGACATCTTAATCAATTACTTGTAATGACAAGTTCATAAATAAATTAATTCTTCCAATGAGTGTCTGGCAGAAATCAATGAGTGTTAAAAGAGATTCAGGATGAGGAGACACCATTATAGAAACACTGTAGCTCAATTACACTAGGTTTAAAGATTCTCATCTATAAAGTATTAGCTCGTTCAAAAGCTGATATAGTATTTAAAGAGAGGCCATTAAAATATTAACATCTAATATTGTAGACACTTTTTAATTTCCATCTTTACATGCATGTGTATTTCTCCATGGTTTATGATTAGCTTTTTCTATAGGTTCTGTACCAAAATATATTCAGTTTGCTGTCATTGTTGAGTCCTGCGGTTTTGTGTTATTCCTGAAACTAAAATTTGTCTGAGCAGACTTGATGTGTGCAGCCTCCTTCACTTTACTGGTAAGGATTCCCATCCAGGTGATAACTTCTATAATTAAGCTCAACATGCTTAAATGTTCTTGCTCAAGAGATTACTACATTTCTGTTCATTTAACACTTTATACTATAGCAAAGTACATAACCATTAACTCAAGGGTTTTCTATTGCTGTAGGAATTATAAAATGAAGAAATAAAACGAGGTCATGATGGGATCTGGTCCTTGGTTCCTGAGAGCTCTTCTGAGCAGCATGTTCTATGTGAGGTGTTAAGCTCTGGAACACGCTGCTTGTTGGAGGCAAGGCAGCAACAGCACACTTGTTACACGGCAGTTAGTGGAAATTAGACCTTGTTAATATTATATACAACAGTGTTGTTCCCAAACAGCGTTAGTAAATAGACCACCTTTCCTCCTGTCTCCCACTTATTTTGACCTTCTGGTTTTAGCTGACTAAAAATGGCAGCAGTTTTGCACTATTTTGCTTGTGTGATGCCCTTACTAAATCACACTTTTCTTTCCTTCTCTAAATATTACATAGGTGTTTGTGGATATGTTGTTTTGGTGCAACATTGGGTACCTCCCTCCTTCCCCTATCCTAATACTTTAAAGTTGATTTAAAAAAAAAAAAAAAGGAGTTCTGCTAGGCGAATTCCTTTTTTATGAAGTTTTTCCTGGGTTTTGCAGTGTTCAGAGTTAGAGTATGTCTTAGCTTTTTTCCAATCAGATTTTGAATATGCATGGCTGAGGTGTGAGTATTTTACTTGCTTTCCTTGTGTTCTTGCTACCTGTTGTAGAGAGGGAATGCAGGAAAGAAAGGAGTTTGCATGTTGGAGAGTAAGTGCTGTAGCTCTTGATAAAGCGTTACCACCATTGGACAAAGGGACTGCAAACTGAGAGAAGAGTGGCTAAATCATTGTTGAATTTATCTTGGTTTCTCAAGGAGACAAGAATTACAAACGAGCACTCTCTCCTCTGTGTTTCCTCCCTTCTCTGTATCAATTGAGCCCTCTGATGAACAAGTGCAAATGGTCTGAAGGACGCGGAGTTTCCCAGCAAGCCTGGGCTGCCGGCGCGTTGGGAGCTGCAGTGCCCTGGTGCCCCCGGCAGAGCTGTGGGAGCTGAGGGGCTGCTCTGTGTTTGGTTTGCCTGCAGCCAAGGCAAAGAGCTGTTAGCCCCATCTGCGGGTACTGGCTTGGTCTAGTCGTAGCCAGTGGGGTTCCTCTCCATCTGGAAGATCGAGCAAAACTAGACTAAACATGTGGAGATATTGTGGTGGAGACAAGCTGGGCAGGAGAAGTTTGGGTGTTGCAGTGGAGAGAGATCCAGGACGTGCCAGAGCTTGAGGATACAGAGGGAGAGGAGGAGGGTGGCATAAGGAGAAACGGAGAGGTTGTGCTTGCACCAGAGGAGACAAAAGCGTGGAAAAGTGGGCCATGTTAGGCTACTGCTTTGATTTCTTTTCTAATTTAGGGAATGAAAAACTTCTTAGTTTTATACTGCCAACAGTTTTAACTAAATAATTACAGTTTCTCCTAGCATATTAATACGATACACTACAAATTTGTTTTAGTTTTGAGAGGTGAAAATATGCAGCTTCTAGAATGATCAATTCTTTCTGTTGTGTGGGGCACTGAATATCAGATAAAGTTGAAATGTTAGTGATTTCCGATCTGAAACTTGTTAAACGGCACAAGAGATGGAAAGTTCTGTTCAGGTTGTGAGCGTCCAGATCTGTCACTGATTAAAAGAAGGGCAGCATATGCTGGTGGCTGGTCCTGATAGATATCTTTTTAGAACAGTAAGACAGATTTCCCATCCTTGTAATCCAGTAGCCCTGCCGCTGACAGGCAGTCTCTGTTGCCCCTCACACTTTGCAAAGATCAGTTATTATCCATGTGAAACTGTGTTATAGCTCAGAGCATCTTTGGACAGATTTGTTCACAACCTGGGTGTTTGCTGTTCTTCAGAAGGGTGATAGGAATCTAAACCTCTTGCCTCTTCAGATATATTCTCCCTTTGGAGCTGTCATCCAGATTGTCAAAACTTATCCTCAGTAAGTTTCAGCTTTAAAGGTCTTCTTATCAACACCACAGCATTCCATTATGCCTTGTCAACGAGAGCCTTTGCATGTTTCATTTGAAGTAGCCTAGGAATCTTTTGCTAAATTCCTTCAAAGGAATTTAAATAGTCCTAATGATCATATTACCTTATAGGCTTTTAAATGTTTCACCAGCTGCTTGATTCGGTGCAGTAGAATTTGTAAGCCTTTCCGCAGTAATCTCAGTATTTGTTTGGGAGTTAAATATTAACAGATTTTTTTTTTTTACTCTCAGACAGTAGGCTCTTGCACCTGCTTAATTCCCTGCTGGGTTTGTTAGAAGCAAATGCTGCTTTCCTTCCAAGTGTTATGGGTTTTGTTCTCTGTATGTGCTTTACATGAGGTCAGTTTGAAGAAGGTTTAGACTGATGGACCTCTGTACATCTTGCAAACATGCAGTCTGTCCCAGTAGAAACCTTGCTTGGTGGAGGAGCTCCCAGCTGCATAGAAAAACTCTGGCTGAGCTGTGGATTTGATGCAAACAGATTAATTCAGTGTGATGCCCTTTACAAGGCTTTGTTCTGTGCTACTACTATCCTGTTTTTCAGCATGCTGCTACTTTAGGTCATTCAAGAAGAGAGGAAAAAGCAAAGAAAAAACAACAAATGAAAGGAACGAGTTAGTCACGTATATGGGCTAAATATTGGAAGCAGTGTAAGCGGTTAAGCCAATACAACAGATGTATCTTAGGTATTTATAATTGAAAGACAAAGACAGACTGCCTCCCACGCATTTAGAAATGAATCTCAAATGTATTTGTATCATTTAGAATTATTTCCATCAAAGAGTAATAGATTTGGTGCCCTAGGGTACTTAAACGTCCTGTGATGTGTATTGTAATAGCTATTTTAAGTGTAGGAAATACCCTAATAAGAAGCAGTTTGCTGGTGTGCTGATCTAGTTGATTCTTATCATAGCATTTTCTGTAAAATAATAATTGGAAGATATGACAATAGAGATGTCTGATTAAACTGTTAAGCATCTGATAAAACTTGGACAGAGTTAGATCACTTCAAGAAGAACTTTTTTTAAAAAAAACCCGCATCAATTTCTGACACTTCTTTTTATGCTAGCTTTTATTTAAAATATTTTGTGACCTTTGCTAAATCTAGTAGTTGATTAACTGAAATGCTCTGAATCTAAATTAAAGGAAAAAAGAAAAAACAAACAACCTGCACTAAACCAAAAATATGTTAAATATCTTTTAGTGAAAGAAGTATGTGGTGAATTGAGACTGTACTTTAAAGGAATATTTAACTGGCTATAGACTTTTTGAAGTAGGTATTCAAGTCATTAAGAAAAAAGTAAGCTTATAAGTAATTTTCTTTTCTGATACCTCCTGGCTTCCCCTCTCTAACCTCTTTCTCCCTGCTCCCCCCACCTCAGATGAAAAACTGTTTTGTTTTTTGTTCCCTCCCCAGTTTCTTGTTTCTGGCAAGGAAATTGTAGTTGCAGTGGCTTATTCCTTTCCCTTTCTCATTCAGCATGTACTATTCTGTCCTTAGTCTGTAGCGCTTGATGTATTTTCAGCTGTATCTTCATTGGATGTCTTCCCCCCCATTTCTGTATTCACTAGCTTGTTAGATTTGTCTGCTTGCTCACGTAACTTCATTTGTTGTCTGTCCCACATACAATATTACGTTTCTTCCTCGTACTTATAGTTTCTTGATTTATTTTGTTATATTCTTTTTTACAAGCTCCAGTTCAGCAGAGTTCTTAAAGAATCCAGCCTCATCCTGAATAAAACTACTCCCTTTCAATTTTCTGGGATTCATGAGCACGACTTAAAAAGGAACTGTATTTTACTTTTTAACCGCCTGCCTTTTCTTTAGTAGGGTTCCTCTGTCAGCTGTCTTGTCTGTTATATTTTTTCCCCTCAATTTTGTTATCTGATAGCTTATATTTGTATACATTGATTCTGTTATAGTTCTCCATATCATCTTCTGTTTTCATTCAGTGTTTCTGAAGCAAATGCCACATTTTTGTTAAGGAGGTGTGTAATTCCAAGTCTTCTCACTTCAGCTTCCCACTCCCAAAGCTCCCATGGTGGTAGTCCTTCCCAGAATAATCCCTAAAATTCTGATTTGACTGGCAGTATGCTTTGTTTTTTCCCAGCAGTGCAATAACTGACTGTATCACCCTGCTGTGAAAACTCTAACCTCAGCATTTCCAAAACTCACTGAAACATATGGACTGGGCATACAAGAAAGAATACTTGGTGCAGAGATTGAAATTTCCTATGTCGAAAGTAGTCTTTCTGAACAATTTTTCATTGATTCCATTTAAGTTTTTTCTCAGATTGTCAGCTGCTGAAGGTTAGGTCCTGCTTGAAACTGCATTTACAGTAGACTTTGAAGGTGATAGAATATGATCCAGCCAAAAAAGCGTGTTTCCTCTTCTAAAAATATTATTCCATAAATTCTGTTCACTTTGTTTTTTAAAAACTAGAAAAGATCTTTTCAGAATTTATTTGGTCAAGTGATCATTGTAATGACAACTGGTAGGTTTTTAATAGGTGTCTTCATCCGTCCGAGTAAAATCTGTGAGAACTGACTTTCTTTTGGTCTTGAAGTCTCTTTTCACTGTCTTTAATTCTTAGTCCTTCCTTATGCCTTGTAGAAGGTAAATCTGAGGACTTACCTCAGTCCTTAATTGCTTCTAGATACTTCAGATTTGGGGCTGTGTGTGTGGTTTTTTAAAATTATTTTTAAAAATTCCATAGTCAAGGATCTCCAGCTCTGCGCTCAGGCCACGGGGATGGCTGAGCACTGAAAAGATTCCTGTAACCGAGACAGTCGCTGCAGCAGCAGCTCTGACCAGTGTTGGGGAGTTTGTTTCCTGCCAAGTCTTAACTGAGGACTCAGTTTTAATTTGAGTGCAGGGCTCTGGGGCTTCTCAGGGATGTCATGTGCTTTCATTTTCATTTGTCCAGGATGGGAAATCAGCACTGCTTGGAAAGGGTGGCATATTTAACATCCCACCCCCGATTATCCTACTGCCAATATCTGGGAGTCAGCTTAAATATATCTTCCTACTAACTACTGATGGACTGGCGCTAAATGTTTATTTTGGCTTAAAGGGACACCGAGATGTAATCACAGGATGATTTAGTTTCAAATTTTCCATTCGGTGCATAGTTTTCTGGCTGGCTTACTTGGCTGCGTGTTTCAACAGATATATGGATATACACAGTTATCCAGTGGTCTACATAAAAAAATAACAGTATTGTGTTTACACATTGTTAATATGCATTTACAAATGAATGTGTAACTTAAAGAGTTCCTTGCAGATGCTACTAAAATGCTTCGAGTTTAAAAAGATACGTAAAAACTGAACATACTTCTGGTTATTTATGGGTTTTACTTGCCCTTTTATTTTTTTTAGACTAATTCCTGGTTTTAAGTGTGCTCTGCTTTTGGCTCTTGCACAGTTGTGCAGTAGTGCTGTACACTAGCCTCTATGAGGCACGAATACAGCAGAGTGCCTCTTTTTTAATGATTGCAAGGTTGTAGTATATTTTTCTAGTAGAGAAGAACTAGTGTTCAGTTGGATGTGTAGCTTATTGATGTTTTCTAATGGCCCTCTACATTACAACTCCACCTTGTGGTCTCGTAAAGTAATAATTGTTAGGGCTGTGTATATTGTTCTTGCCTTTGGAAGAAGAAACCTTTTTGGTCAACGTTAACAGGAAAGGCAGAAGAGAAGTTAACTTCTTTAATACTGAGAAGTCATGTTTCTCGTTGTGACTGTCCTTTCATCTTTATCTGAGCATGGCAGCGACCTGGATTAGCCTGTCAGTACATTATCTGCCATTTTGCATAATGATGTACAGATAAGGATTAAATCACTTAAAACTAAAGGCTTTGACTTCAATTCTTCATTTATGATCTACTTATTTTAGCACCCATCCTCTTCAATATTGAGAATTGAAAAAAATCATGGAGGCATCCACACCTCTGTCTTTCTGTAGAGCACAATCAGATTGATATGGTTGTATTCAAAGAAGTCAAAGTTTCAGATGACTGGTGTGCAAAGCGTAGTCACTATAAATAGTTCAAGATTAGTTTGTTGTGATATTTACCACAGTGGGACCCTAGCTTAGTCAAGACAACAGTACCCTTGAGACTGTGAGATGGCTGCTCAAGAAACGCCTGATTTCAAAACACCTTTTTTGACTTTTTAAATTCTTTTTTCCCCTCCAAGTGTTGGTTATATCCTTGGTCATCTCGTGGTTTTTCTGCCTGGTTTCTGTTAGAAAGATGAATTGAGAGTGGAAGAAGGCAGTCTTGTCTTTTCTCTCACAAAGATTATATCCATTCTCACTTTTAAGTCGAAGAAGAATATAGAGACACTTTCCCAATTATACTCTTCATGCAAGTGATGGTATGGCCACCACATGGCTGTTCTGTAATGGTGAGGATGACTGTGTGATGCCAACTGGGAGGCAGAAATGAGGTTCGGCAATGCTGAACTGGAGAGGAGTGGTGCCCTGATGCTGTTGTTTGCTTCTTACCTTGTAGCTGGTGGAAGAAGGGAGCTTCCTTTCAGGGACCTGGCTTCAAGGGAAAAATGTTGCTATTGACTTTCTAAGAAAAAAAAAAGATAAAGAATTAGGTTTGGGATGGTGGGATGGGTGATATTGGTTGTTGGTGTTGTGTGTTTGTGGTTTTTAAATTTTTTTTTTTATTTTTTAATTGTAGTACAGCCCAGCTTCTCAGCTATAAGTAGAGATGCCCTGGTGGAAATGAAGGTAGCTCAAGTCCTTGGCACTTGCCAAGAAGAAGAGGCAGTGGTTGGCATTGCAAACACTTCCAGCTCCCTGCTTCCCTTGACCCCTGGGAAAAAGAACAGAAACAACTGAACTTCAGGACTAGCAAAGCTGGTAGGGAAGGAGGGGACTTAATGAATAGCTTCTGGGATTTTGGCTCCTAATTTTTTTTTTTCTCTTCAAAAATGCGCAGAGAGGAAAGAGATGGATAGGAATAGAGGGACACTGCCCTACAAAAGACCAAACTAGAACTTTTAAGGTACTTGTCTCTGAAGGAGGCGCTAATTTAAAAACTTGTATTTGTTAATGGCCCACTCATCTCTGTATCCCATCCTAAGGGAGCTCACATATTAAATACTTTCCTGCCACTTTAAAAGACGTGCAGGTCAGCTGAGCCATCCTGGGTTTGAGGCAGATTTCACTAGTAAACTCCATGAAACTCGATGGCTCTACACCAACATATTAGTCAAACTAGAATTTAGAAACAAGAGCTGCTAGAATGCACAAACTTTCAAGATCTATAAACCTGAGCATCTCTGACTTTCTGGGCTCAAGCCAGGCACAGATGCAATTACTGAAGTGAGTCCAACAATTCATTACTCGTGTATGAAATTTGGGCACAAAATTTAGGGAGAGGATCATTGATTATAACACTAACAGTTGACACCACTGTACATCCAAGTCTAAATTTTGGAATTTGGCTCAAATATACACCAACTCTAGCAATAGTACATAAATACTTAGGGAACTGAGATGTTGATATAGCTGTAGCGCTGTAAGCTAAAATGCTGAGAATGGGTCTGCTGCCATTGACCTCAGTGAAGCCAGGAAGTATTTCCTTATCCCTTTACATGATAATTAAGGTTGGCCATGAAACCAGCCCTCCATCTGTGTTAAAGCTTGGGGCCAATTCTAAAGCCAACCACGTAAATGTGGCTTTTGTTACTCCAGAGTAGTTCTGAGATGTATCCCAGGTGCATCGTGAGGGGCTCAGCTGCCCAAGAGATTGGTCAGTAGGCAGCTCTTCTTTCAACCCTTGGATATATTTGCAGGCAGAAGGAGGGGAGGAAGGAAGGGGCAGGACCCAAGCGCATTTTGGGATGGTTGAACTGCAGGTGGGCTAGAGCGGAGGCTGACATGGCTGCGAGTATTTCAGAGCTTTCAGGGCCAGGCTGGACTGCTGCGGAGAGCTGCCTTTGGAGTTTATAATGGGTCCCATGAGAGTGATGATGCCTTTGATGTTGGTCCTTACTACGAACAGTGTATGCTGGTAGTGCCTGAATGATCTGCCTAAATTCATGTAAGAAGCTGGTGGCGCTCAAGAACAGCTTTAACTTAAACTGTCTGGATTTTAGGTTAGTATTATAAACCCCAGGCATCATTTACTTGCACCTTCTTTCAGACCATGTCTTTACCAGTGATTCCTGTAGCTGGCTGAAAGCAGGATTTACACAAAGCTGAGCTATATTTTAATATTTGTCACTTTTTGAAAACCTCAGAATTGTGACTTTTTCCAACAAAGTAACTAGAAATGTAAAAATCAACGAAGAAAACAGTTAATGGACTTCAGGGCAATCAGAGGGCGGGCTTTGGCTTCTACTGCAAAATATTAACGGCTGTAATTTGACCTCTTAGCCAATTAATTTTGGCCAGTGTAAAATTCCATACACTAAATCTGTTTACGATACTTCACTATTCTAGGCATCTGATACTGTGCCAAGACCTTAATATGTCTCTGAACAGAGGTCAAGTCATGGCCTTAAAATGAAGACTTGAAATATAAGCTGTGTGTGGGTGGGTAGCCTTGTCCCTAAGGGGCTTAGGAGTTCCTTTTCTATTGCTGTATGATCTGAACCTCTGTATTACCTTCTTGTATTTCCTAAAATAAATCTATTTTGAATTCAGAAATGACCTCTCTTTTTCACAGTTTGTCCGGACCTTTGTTGTTCACACATGGCTTTAGTTAAACGTGTTGGCAGTTATCTGTTGTCTATGTTGTACATCTGTTGAAAACCTCATCTTTGTTAGATTACCTTGACAAATCTATGTTATATCCATCTTGTACTTTGGGATGAAACAGTTCTAGCTTGGTCATTCTGCTTATGCTATCCAGTCATTTAACACTTCATTTTCTTGTCTTTGGCTTTTGGGCCTGAATTTTACCCTGTTAAAGTGTACGAACTCCAGTGAAACAGAATCATTTTGATTAAAAAAAATCTGTTTGTGGTTCCCCTTCAATTTGCAGAGTGAATAGTATTGGTTGCTACCTGGAAACATATTAAGGATACCAGGTTGTGTTAGGTTCAAATTAATGTTGGTTACTTCTGCATTATATACTGATTGGATTAAAGCCTAATTTGGTTCCTTTAGTTGATACCAAGCAGTATGTGACTGGTGTTTGGGTATGAATCAGAGGAACAAGTAGCTTAAGTCCAGGCTGTGTGAAGGATAACTGGTGCTGTGTAACTGTGATCTCACAGTAAGAGGTGCAGGCAAAGTCTAAATTGCATCATATTATGTTAGAGTTGTCTGACTTCTAGGTAGAAGGCTGGACCACTGCTTTGTTCTTGAGCGCTGGTTGACATGTGTTTTATATCATAATAAAAGAGCAGTTTTCTGAGATACTCTATACTTTTCCTGTACTCGTTTTATTAAAGTCTGCTGTTGGCATGTTCTGAACAGTGTTTTTTACAGGATTGAAATGTTGTGCATGGCAAATTAAAGTTGTGCCAAGTGGCTTGAAAATAATGAAAGCATGAAGTGAGTATCTGCTGTTCCACAGGCCTGGATGTATTTGCAATTGTGTGCCTAAGACCTTGAGAAACTTCTGTGAGAGGAAACAGTGCCTAACAAAATTAGATGAGTCAGTTCCCAAAACTTTTGAATCTTTAGATAATGAAACAAAAATGTCTTCCTTCTTACAACCATTTGCCTTGTCTTCTAAAGTACTTCATTATGTAGAAGTGCTGAAAACAAATGATGATCCAATTGGAGTCACTCACTGCAGAATGCAGATTAAGATTACCTCAGGTGTGGGAATGGCAGATGACTGGTGATTAGCTGCCAAGGATTAGTGTGCCCCAGTTAAATGGCAAAGTAGGACATCCATGGGGCACTGACCTAGATCTGCCTGTACAGCACCTGATACAACTTTTGCTTTAACAGCAAATGCTACAATTATTTGTCTATTATAATTTTATTTGTTGGCCATTACAGAAGACATGACTGTTTGAAAGATGAACTTTGAAGGCTTATAATGAAGAATGCCAGTAATAAAGGATCCTATCCTAGTGCTAGTTCCTAGTATTAGGAAGTTAAAAATTTTGAGGCCAAATCCTTGATTTGGTTAAACCTGATTTATATTTAATTCAGTGGAGATATGCTGGTTTGCCAGAGGTCTAGTCCTTGAATGAAGTCAGTTTTTTGGAGAGATTAGGGGATGATGGTGAGGGGGATGGGGATTAAAGAGACCAAAATTAAGAAAGCACCAGAACAAATTGCCTTAGTAATTTCCATTTTGAATTTACTTAGCCATTAAAACAAATGAGATTGTCTTTGTCTGTGATATATAGTTCCCAGCTGATATAAAGAGTATGAAAATAGTTAATGGCTTTAAGAAGAGAAACAATAGGGTTTTATATTATCTAAGGAGATTGCCTTTGTAAAGCTGTTCCCTGGATACTGACAGGTGGTGTTGAATGCTGCATACCTTGTATACTCGAAAGAATAAGATTTTTAGAAGGAAATAAATTACAAAACTCTGTGCAGCAAAGGTTGCTGCTTGAAGTGGAAAAAGTCACATTTCCCAGCCACTGAACAGAGCTACTTAGTGTGAATGGGGCGACAGAACTGAAGCTGGACAAACTGGATGGTATATCCTATGGGAAATTTCACTCATATTAAGTCCGTTTGTTCCAGTGGTTATTTTCTAACCTGTCATGGTAGAGAGCACCAGTGAAGTTCAGAGTGGGCAGCCTGCAATGTTGTGCTTCTGGGAGGGTTTGAGAGGAGTGTTCCAAATCAGGCCTGTCTGTCGAAGAGAAACCTCTGCCCTGCCAAAGCCTTGGCCGTGTCAGGGACAAGAGAGCGACAAGACAGCTTGTCACATCAGGCAAGTTTCTCCCACCTTTATAACTTGCTCCCTTGTGGAGTGAGTGTGACATGCCAGTAAAAACTATTGAATTAAACTGTACAAGCTGTGGGGTTATCCCAGTATTTCAGGATAGCATTTAATCAAATGTTTTATATGATGGGGTGGAGGAAGGAAGGGAGAGGAACAGGAGAGGAACAGCATAGAGGATACATACTTCTCTGATTCACATATCTGAGGTTTCTTCAGTGTTAGGAAAAGAAACTGGATTTTCATAAGGTGTGAGGCCAGAAAGAATACTACATAGGTTTTTCTTTTTTTGATGCAAAAGTGCTTTTTTTTTTTTTTTTTTTTTTTCCCCCTCAAACAGACCACCAGATGGTAGTGTTTCCTTTGTAATTAGAGCTGTAAGTTCATAGACATGACTACTCTTGTTTGGCATAGGTCACTCAAGGACTGCTCAATATATTAGCAGAGTTCAGGATCTGTAAGTAAGGAGCAATATTAGTGAACTAAGCAAAAAGGAAGGGGGGAAGCCCATGAATAATCTTTATCCAAGTTGGACAGTCAAGGACTCAGTGGAGCAGAGGCTTATGTCCTGTGTGTTACAGGTAAGCTGCTTGCCTGGAATCGCAGAAATATCACAGGTGATAAAAGCAATAAGCCATGAGACAACCTGAAAATGTTCTATCTTTTGCAATGGCAGAAGTTACTGTTCAACTGCAGTGCTTTTCAGAAACATCAGATACGATTTTGTTGTTTAAACAGGATGCACAGTATCTCCGATTGCAAAGAGTTTTGTTGGCAAGTGGATAGAACACAGAGTAGATGGATTTAGGAGGTCAAAATTAGCTGGTGGTGTTTCGTCTTGCGCGTCTCTTCATTAGGGTGTGCAATGTTCCCTTTTTTCAGGTGAGGACAAGGTTGCTGGTAACAGTTATCAGCTTTTTAGAGTGAACTAAAATATCCCTCAAAAATACAGTAGTATTATTTTATCTGCACATGGCTTTCATTGACTGTCTAGAATAATAAATTTGGGTCAGTTTACCTAAATGTTTTGAAAGGCCTTATTTTATTCAGGCTCAAAATTGGAAAAAGAAATTGTGAAATGTCACCATGAGTGAGAAAGTGATTTTAAAGACAGTTATAAGAGACCTTCATACTAGAAATTTTTGTTCAGTTTCTGGACAGAAACTAATGGAGAAAAACCTGAAGGTTACAGTAAATATTTGTTTGTCTTTTCAATGAATTAGCTTGGATCTGTGCGTAGTTATTTTATTTGTTCTTACTTTGGAATATTCCTGCAAACAGTATCGGTGTTGGCAAGTTCATGGACGCAAGGGATTTTTAAGGGAAGATATCTGACTATTAGGAGATTATATTTCCAATTACTGTTCCTAAAGAGTTACAGTGGAAGTCTGACATGATCATCCACTCAGAACAAGGAAAATGGCTGTCACGCCAACCTGGCTCAGCTTCTGGGGGGAAAAATTGCAGACAGGTATTTTAAAATGAACTGCTCAACCAGTGAGCTTCAAATTAAAACAAGTATGTGCAGAATTACATTGTGTGGGCAAGGGGAAGAATTTTATACTGGGGGGGGGGGGGCGTGGGGGAGGAAGGTTTCAGATTAATTATGCAAAATGAAGGAAAAAGAAGCAGCACCCCTTCTTTGGATAAATTACTCTTTCATTGTCTGTTCAACTGAGCCACTAACACTTTCAGTGGACTTTTTTTAAAAAAATCATTATTTTCATGGAACAATGTTAATCTGTGCAGCACAGGTTGTCAGAGAATCTTGGCCATAGTTCCCCAGGGGAAACCCCACTGGATGTCCCTGTTTGTCTGTTGGGCTCCCGGTCCCTCCCGTGCCCCTCTGACCTGCTCTTCCCCCATCAAACCAGCTGCCTTGTGTCATCTTCTGTCTTGGTTCCTAAAAATCCTTCTTTTTTTGCCTGAGGGACAGATGCATTTCCACTGGAAATGCTTTCTGCACCTCTGAGGATATAGACTGTGTAATTTCTGAGCTCTGGGTCTACAATGTGCAGACTTTTCCTGAGCAGTGTTATGTAGGCGAATGCAGAATGAAATCAGTATCACAACATCAAAATAGTTTGCTTTAAATATGATGTATGCTTGCAAAGTGGTGTCCCACAGCCTTTGAAGTCTATTGTTAATTACTGAACTTGCTGCTGAGTTTGCTTTAAAATGTGCACTTGGGATGTTTAGTGCCACTTTAAACTATTGTCTATATGTTAAACGTATGGGGATCTAAGAGGGCCTGTTTGGATAATTTACGTCAGGGATGTCAAACTCACTTTTACGGGAGTAGTTACATTTACATAGTCCTAAAATTACATTTGGCCCTTTGAAGGCAACCGCGAGGCTGATGTGGCCCCTGGTGAAAATGCGTTTGACACTCCTGTTTTACAAGATGAACAGAAGCACATTCTCACAAGACTGTGGCGCTCTGAGATGTGCATGAGTAGGCAAAGTCTAGACCTTGGGACTGAGCACTTGAAACATTTTTTTGAATATTGGGAAGTTTCAAAAGCAAACCAGCAGCAGCCGTCCAGCAAAGAGGTTAAGAAGTGAGCAGGTAAAATCCCAGTGAAATGTGCAGTATTGCTGGAACTCGCTGCTCTTCTTGTGGCTCCTGTATTATGTTTCATATATTCTGGGTGTGATTACAGCACTCTGTGCATTGCTTCTAAACCACTGAAAAGGAGATGATTTGTATGGGCAGAAAAAACTTGCAGAACAGAGACCTGATCCTGCTGCCAAATGAGAAAAAAGTATTTTGAGCATATCTGCTTTTAATAATATTTTATTAGAAATACATTTTAAATGTGTTTAAGGAGTCTGTTTCTGAGCTGCAAATGGCTCCTGTAGAATTTTGCTGAGATAACTAAAGGCCATTTTTTATTGCAATGCACCTCATCTTCCATTAAGCATTTTGATTTTTTTCATGTTGTAGGTTTGTCATTCCTTGCAGTTTTAAGATTTTGTCAGTATCTATCTTGCAGTGTTTAATCAATCATTTGTTGGTTGTGTGTAATAGGATGTTTCAATTGAGGATTGAAACACTGCATTACTGCTACATACTACTTTTGACACTTTGTTTTTACTCACTTCTAGCTCAAATACCAAGATGTTAGCTAGGAAAGCAGGAAACATCACATGACCTCCAAAGTTTAACTTTATTTAATATTTTAAATTTTATCTTATAAACATTTATAATCTTTTTTTTTTTTTTTAATTGAGCTACCCCTGTATCTCAGAAGCAAGCAGTTTTAGATGAATTGAAAGACGTAGTGAAAGACAGATAAATTAGATGAGCAGTAAACTCTTGTTTTATACCCTCCAGTTTTACAGTATGTGTGAAGCACTCCCATTTTTTCATTTAAAATGTTTTAAAAACATTTCATATGTTGCTGTTCCGGAGCTCCCAATGCTGTGGAGGCCAAGCTAATACTTTGCTTTACAGTACAGTGTGTGTCTTTAAAACAAAGACACAGGTCAGGTTTTAAGAGAAGATCCATAAATAGGGAATATAGAACCTATAATCCATGCTTCAATTAAACCCAAATATCCAGCATCATAGGAATGCCAGACCTCTTTTCCTGGGCACTCTAGGGCTCTCAGCAAAAAGAAAAGTTGGGGTTGGTGTTTGGGGTGTTGTATTTGTTTAGCTGGTGGTGGGTTTTTTGGTGATTTATGTGGGTCTGGTGTGTGGGTGTGTTGTGTTTGTTGGTGTGTGTGGTTTTTTTTTTTGTGCTCAAATGCTATGCTGTTCCTAGAGATTTCACAGTATTTTGGTTTGGTAAGTTTTGTGTGCTTAGTGTTAACAAAATATTTACAGGGCATCTTTGACCCAGCTCCCTCTCTCCAGTACCTGCCATACTCGCTGACCAACACCTCAACAAGCATTTTTTTAAATGCGGATTTTGAGGAAGGGTATATTGTGAAGCTGCCTCCTGTCATCTGCCTTCTCTTTTAGTTTTCTAAAGGTTTTGCTTATGTATGGTTGGCCTATGGAGCATGCTGTGGTATCCACACAAATCTTCAGGTGAACAAAAGAAAAAAAAAGTCAAGTGATAACATTTTGCTAACATTACTTAAAATTACTCAACACCTCTATAGGGTAGAGACCTTCATCGCTGCTAAAATCTGCAGGTATATTGGAGAAGGAAGGTGCCCTACTGTCATCTGTGCTGCCTTCTCATAAGGAACAGCAAATGAGTTGCTACCTCTTCTGGTGGGACTCTGTGTGTAGTGGAGGAACTTGGTTACTGTGCAACTTGATTAACCAGGGCTGTGTTTGTGCTCGGGGAAGGGAAGGTGGGTATGTGAAAGTAGCTTTTTTTCTGCCACACAGTTCTTTTTTTTTGTCCGGTAATTTTTGGTCATAAAGTTATAACTCAGTGGCAGGAAGGACAGAAAAATGGAGGTTTAGCTGTCACTATTGAGAGAAGTTTTGGTGTCCTTTTTCTCATAGGTTGAGTTCAAATAAGCGAATTATGGCCGTTATACCTCAGACTTGAAAAATTACACAAATCCTTTGCAGGAGTGAGCTGCAGGGAGGGACCCCGGGTGGAGCTGTGGTCAGGTCAGCCGGCAGAATTAATTTATGCCCATCTCTGTTGCAAAAAGTAAATGGTATTTGAATTTGGTTCTGTCAACCTCTTGAGACCGATCAGTTAGAATTAAAGCAAAATGGGAGCTATTTTTCAGTTTTTCTCACTGCTTCCCGACCTGCTGCTGTCAAAGTGATTTTCCTTTTTATTTTTTTTTCCTCCATCAATACAAGGTGTCCATCACAAGCCTAAATCTCAGAAACACTGATTTTGATCAACTAACCCTCCTTTATTTTCAAATAAGTTCCGGTGGCTGTACACATTTGATTGGCGCTTTTCCCCAGCAACCTAATGCTCAGTTTGGAGTAATGGGAACACAAACCATTAATAAAAGATTAAAGAAAAAGCAAAACACCAGGATTTAAAATTCCAAACATATCTCTGTAGACTGTCTTTATAGAAGGCAGTTTCTTCAGCAGACGTTGAAATGCAATTCTTCCTACGCATTAAATAATAAAATCAGAAGTGAACTTTCAGATTGCTGTGCTGAGCAAAATGGATATAGTTCTTTTAAGTCCATAAAAGTAAGGAAAATCAGATTTTAAGAACCAAGATCACACTTGAACACAGTTGGAAAACTACTGCATGTTACCAAAACCTCATTAAGCTGTCAAAGGCCTTTTTGTGCATTTCTTTTTCCAAGCTTTTTGATTGCCAAGATTTGTGGTGTAAATACTCTTTTAACTCTATTCCCCCCGCTCCTTCTGTGATACTGTTTGTGACAACACCGTGGTTACCGTGGGGGTTGTGATGTGTGATGTCATATACAGCACTGTGACCTTGGTGAGTCTGGTGAAGGATGGAGAGGGACAGAATAACCAAGGCAGCAAAAATGGAAAAATATGTAGGAAAAATGAATGAATTTTAATGAGACAAGAATAAAATACTGGTGCATGGGGTTGGTTTTGTTCTTTAAAGTTCACCAGAATGCACGTCATGGCCATCTAAAGCTTTGAGTTTTGGCCCGAAACTCGCTGTTTCTGGTTTTGGAATATATGCTGTGTGATATGTAACTAAGGAGAAACCTTTCCTCTACCAAGACAAGCAATATGAGGTAAGCTTAGAATGAAAATCGTAACTCTATCCCAGCTTCCAGAAAAGGGAGCATTAAATCAGACACTATAACTGCTTAGCACTTCTCTAATGCATAACATGTGGAAATGTTATTGAATCTTCACAACACCCCAATATGAAAAGTGAGCGAGTGCTAGTGTCCTCAGTTGAAAAATGGTGAACGTGTGATAATCTAAACAGTACATGAACTCTCATAAAATGACTCATCAAATCATTGGCAGCAATGGGGTAAAGACCTGGAAATTCCTGTCTTTGTAGTCCCATGTTTGTTTCACTGGATCAGATCTGCCTTTCATTGAAAACGCAATTTTCAAATGCAACCTATTCAATTAAATGATAGTCTGACTCATACTAATATTATACATTTTAGAGACAGGTAAGCCTAGAGTTAGCACACCATATTGATATTTGTTAAATGTGCAGAAGATTATGCAAAAGCATTTGCATGAGTTCTATGCAACAAATGTGTGAGCTTAATAGGGCTGAAATGGGCTTACCCTTGTGTGTGTGGATGTCTGCAAACTGAGCATCATGTATGCAAAACATGCTGTTTTTTCTTACTCAGATCCTTGAGTCTCTTCCCCTTCTCGTGCATGCTGTGTGTGTACTAACTCCTAATTTATGTCACTTCAAGTGAGAGGAGAATCAGGGCCTTCGACTTGTCTCACTCAAATCACACTTTTATGGTCAGGGTTGTAATGGAAATACTGACAAACTCAGACATTTAACTATAATGGCACAGTGTGCAACACGATAATAAAGATATGCTTTACTGCCAAACTGTCTTGTGTATACATTAGGGGAATTATGCTTTTTAGTTTCCCTGTTGTAAATATACATACTTTGGCAAGGAAAAGGTGTTTCTCCGGTCAAAGTCATTGCTCCGAAGACAAATGCAATAATGAAATAATATAAATAGTGAAGGACCCAGCACTTCAGTAAAAGTTATCAACTTCGAAGACCAAACTGCCAAATTATAATTTCTTCTGTTCATGTATCAAACATAGTATATCTGCACACCATTAATTCAGCGTCAGCGCTATCGATTCTCTGTGTATGTAACTCCCATCGAGATCATTAGTAGGTCTGTTTGTGAAAGGACTACAGGCACTCATGTCACTAAAATGTATGAAGTTCATATTTGTAGGGAGTTATTTCACATGTGGAACTTGAAAAGAAAGATCCTTCAGTGTTCAAAAAAAAAAGTATCTCCAGTCTTGTCAGGGCAAAAAGCTGCCATTTGTTTCCATCTGGATGATACAAATGAGGCTTTCATCCAGTAACAGGTTTGAATTCAGGGGTAACAGGGCTGGCTTTACTCCTAAACATCTCAAATAGGACCCTTCTCTATTAGAGCTGAATTACTATTTTTGAGATTTTGTTTCTCTCTTCCATAGTGCTAAAATAATGGTTTCTCTGTTTGAAGACTTTTTAAAAAATATGTTGTTTTGTTAAAACTACAACTCCTACCCCAGACTTGAGATCAAATCAACTGAAAGTTGAGTTTAATGTTGGGAGAGCTGCTTTGTTTTTCTTTTATTGTGTGTTGTGTGTGTTTATCGTGGTTGGTGTTGTGTTTTGTTGTTTGTGTGTGTGGTGGTGTGTGGTTTTTTTTATTTTCCCTTCCAAAAACATCCTTTGCTATCTATTCTTTCTCACATTCTGGTCCTCCCAAGAGCAAAACAGAGGCTTATTTGCTGTAGTGACATTTCTGAAAATCTGCATGGCAGTGTCACTGTTGCCTATGGAATAGTCATCACGTTCAATTTTGTTGATTCTGTGTTTGCGGGAAAGCAAATCCATCTATTTATCTTCAAAGTCTATTTTCCCCAGTTTATGTTGCTTAAAGAGTTATACTCAGCTAGAACAGAGTCCTTGACTGCAAAAGCTTATGATATTAATGTTTTGCTCTGCTGTTCTAATGATCAGTGTGATGTTTTGAACGTGTTCTGTCTTGTCAGCCCTGTTGTTTTTGCAGTCTGTGTTGACTTGGATGTCAGCTATGTTTCCAATAAACTTCTGAACCCTGAGTACTTTCTAGTGGGAAACAAAAAAGTTGCTTTGTTTACCATGCTATGAAAATTAAAGACCAAGGACTCTCAAAAATAGGAGCCTACAGTTGGGATCCTTAACCTGTGTTTAGATTTCTAAAGCGGTGGCCTAATTTTCGAAAGAGCTGAGTGTCCAGGAGCTCCTGTTTGGGGTCAGTGGTTATACCTGTCAGAGTCCGATACTCTCTGAACAGGTTTTTAGATACTCCACAGGAGTGAGGGTTTAGCATTTAATACAAAACTTATGTATTTGTAGGTGGTCAGTGTTGCACGGGATTTCGATTTAATGGTGTGATACAGCAGTAGTCTGAAACCACAACAGAAACGCAATGTAGAGATTGTGTCCTACAGCTGGATCACCATGCAAACGTGACTCCCTTTGGTCTCTCCGTGCTCACTGTCATGCTGCTGGGTGTCCCCAGGCTCTGGGGAGGAATGTGTGGCTTCACACCAGCTGAAGCCTGTTGCTTTCTTCGAAGTTCACTTTGGTGGTTCAATTTTATGCTCTGGGCTGAGCCACATACACGCTTGCCCACACTGGTCTGGTTGGTTCAGGAAGGTAAGACATGCAGCTGATTATTTTAAGGAAGTGCATTTACCAGTTGACCTGCTTGACTGATACAGTCTCTGCCTAAAAGAAAGGCCACCTTCCAGTCCCCTTTGTGTTGAGATAAGTTCAGCAGCCTTTAAGATAGCTGTGCTCGCTTCTTACCTTCTGTTCTGAGCTTCATGAGCATCATCCTTGCGTCTCTTCTCTGAGTCTCCTTAAAAGCTGTAAATGCTGGTTGCAGACTCAGTTTGAATTATATTTCTGCTTTGCACATGCTTGTGACTTTTGGGGAGCCTGGAAGGTGAGGAATAAAGCTGCCTGGGCTAAAACTGGGTTTCTTTCCTGAAGAGAGCTCTTGCTTTTTTTTTTTTTTTTGAATAAAATTTCTCTGCTGTGTTTTCAGGCAAGAACAAAACAAATATACTTAAAAAAAAGTTGGAATGAATTAGTTTTGCTCTATTGAGCTTCATTTATGGAGAGAATTTTGGCATATGAAATTTGGAGTAAAATTTCTCTGGCCATGCTTTTAAGCAGAAACAAAGCTAACAGTCTTTACAAATAAGTAGTTGGAACAAATTATTTTGCTTTCAAGCCAACAGTGCAAGGGTAAAAAAAAAAAAAGGAAGCTTACGATGCTTTTGACTGAAGATTACATTTTCTTTTATATATGGAAAATAAGGTACTGGCTAATTCAACTTTTAAGACAGAGATAAACCTACATATTATATTCAAGTCCTGCAAAGTTTTGAAGGAGAACTAAGCAGGCATGAGTGAAAGCTCAAGTATGTCTTCTCAGTGCCCAGGCTGCAGCAGAATTTGAGATTTGTCAAAGGTTACTTGGCTTTCTCCAGCTTCTCAGGAGGTACAGAGTACAGAGCAGAAGGTACTCTGGCATTCTCTTTTGAATGTCTTGTGGAGCTGTTGACTAAGCCAGTCCCCATGCCTTTAGCTAAATGTCCTACATGCCTCCTCAGAAGGTGAATTTTAGTGGCAGAGAAGCGGTCTTTCTGGACTGGATAAGTCATCTCTTGGATCTTCTGCTGCTCGTGCACAGCTCTGGGGCTGGCCCTGAGGAGCACCAGGGGCTGCAGTGTAGCATGGGCAAATCTGCAGAGCATTCTCCAGGATCTAGCTCCTATGATGTATTAGTATCGCAATATCTTAGAAGAAAAGCATAAAATGAAATTACGTAGAACATAATGAGCATCTTTTGGATGTTTCCATATCCTTTGTCTTTCTACTAGCAGCTGCAACCTGACTTGTGCTTTGCTATTTTTAGTGTAGAGGTCAAGTCTGGGAAATGTGTCCTCAAGTGCTCTTTGGCAAGCCCGTGCAGCTAGGTTTGCCAACGGTTAAGCTGAATTTCCTAGAAGTTAGTGAGAGTCTAAACCAGTCACCTAAAAGTTGGTACTGGAGACAGAAAAGCAACTCTGGAGCTGGGACCGCTCCATCTCTGGCTGTGACCAGTAGGCAATGTTCCTATTGCCAATATAAGCAAGAGGTTCAGAAACAAACAGCAAATATTATCATATTCTCAAGAGTTTCTTAAGAATATACCAATTAAATACATGTTTTTCATTCTTTATTATAGCATGTATATCTACCATTGTGAGCATTAATCTTGAGGTTAGAATATGCCTTTTGGGTATTTTTCTATTAATAAAGTAACTTGCTGCAGAGATGCCATAATACCCCAGCAATCTACATGCTCTCTGGCCAAAGTAGTTAAAGTTTTAGCTGCTTCTTGAATATGTTGGTTGGAAACATGCCGTTTTTAGAAGCTAGATATTTTTTATTGGATTTGATGGGAAATATAAATTGGGTTTGGAAAAGGGCTAACCCTTCAAGCCCTCGATCCTCCCTATTAAGATTTTCCTTGCAACTTGGCCTCTTTTAAACTCCCATCTCGTGCATACTCTTTTCTAATCTGATACCTCAGCGTACATATCTAAACATGATCAGTGACAGTTTTAGCTGCGGGGTGAGACTTTCTGTGACAAGGGCAGTGAGCTCTGATTTGAGACCATTCATTGCAAGTGACTTCAGCTGTCTCTTCAAGTGACATCCAGCTACTTGAGGAATGGGGGATGACGAAAGTTCTTTGGACAGAAAACTTTCACTGACAAGAAGGTGACAGGTCCTTGCACAGCTGGTCTCTGATATGCCTTGGAAGAGGCCTACATAGTTACTAATTTAAGTTTAGCGGTGGCTGCAAGCATGGAGCAGACAAGTTCTTGTAGATTTGTAACTCATCTGCAGGAATGACAGGAGTTGGAGCTACACTTACGGTGCTTGCGTTGTTGTATAACATTTCCAATAGCCCATGTTTATTTAAAGAGCTAAGTAAACTGAACTGCAAGCTATTCTCGTTCTCATTAATGCTTCTTAACATGTAGCTGAACATGGTGTATTCTGTTAATTTGTTCGTATATTTTAAGTGGATACTGACCTTTTTAATGGTCTGTCAAGTTATAGTAATGGTGTTCTCACTCTTAAGACTGTCTATTCATTTTTTTTTTTTTTTTTTCCCCCCTTCCCTGTCCTAATTTTCTCCAGTGTGCCTATCAGCTTTTCAGCTCTAGTGGTGCTATCAAGAATGAAAACTCTTCTGTGTGGCAAGTGGGTGGCTGTTTTTTTAAAGGGACCTCTTGCCTTGCTCAGAACAAGTGCGAGCAACTCCAAAATTGCCGTGCTATGTGCCCACCATTGCTCCTGTTGGCAATAACACTGGAAGGAAATCAAAAGAACCTTCCAAACTAGGAGGAGAGCTATGTGGCAGCCTGAATGCACGCAAGTGAACTCTTTCTGGAGCACGAAGAAGTGCTGGCCGTTGCACAGGCAGCTGTGACACTTCTTGGCATGTTTGCTGCCATCTGGTTAGGGGCATGGGCCTTTTGATCCTAGCTCTGCCACCAGCCACTTTTTGGCCACTGTCAAATTGTTATACTATGGTGCATAAGCAACTCCTCATTACTTATGTATCTGCGTATATGCAGTAAAGTTTCAAATGTTGAAAGTGTCCACTGAATCCTCACCTGAGAAGGAAGTGTTTACCCTTTAAATATCAGCTAACTCTTGGAATAGACCATGAGGGAAACATCAAAAATTCGAGGCCCAGCCATAACCCAAAGAAATAAGGTGACTTATTACTGATGATTGAATAATGGTGTTGTAGCAGATCTGATTTCAGAGGCTCCTCCTTTCCCACCGTTGCTCATGACTCCTGTTCGTGCTGCCTACCCTGCTGTTCCTCTTCAGCTTTTTGTGTGGCCGGGCCCTAAGTCTCCAACAATGACTTGGTTTCACTCTTGAAGAGTGTCAGTTCCCACACCTGATTTAGAAATGGTCAGTTTGGCACAACTGAGAGGAATGTCCTCCAGCGTCTGATGGTGAAGAGGGAATGGCAGTGGAGCGCTGCTGACAGGAGAGCGATGCTGAAGCACTATCTGGATGTAGCATTACAGGGAAGAGAGAAGTGAGACTAATTGCTATGAAGGAAGTAATGAAGACCACAGCAACACAAACACTGGGTGGTCCTGAGCTGAGCTCCAGGGGAGGTGTGGCAATTTACACCACTCAAAAACTTTTCTTCTCTATGTGGAAGTATTTGTCACCCCATCAGGACAGTTTCAGCTCTTCTGTTAGGTCTTTACTTTTTGTATCTGAAATATCACCTGGTTTACATTTCAAATTACAAATTGTAATCAGTTTCTCCGCAGTTATGTTTCAGTGTACAGCTGGTGTAAATCAGCAGAGCTCAGCTGCCCGCACAGGAGTTGTGCCATTTGCAGCCGCTGAGGCTTTGGCCCTTGGTAAATAAACACTAGTGTATTATTGCACAGATTTGACCTCACTTGTTTTGTTTTTTCCATCTCCTTGACACATCATTGAGCAAACTGTCACTGAAGCAAGGGAGTAGGAGAACAGATAATTAAATGCTACATAAGGATAATAAGGTGTGAGTAAAATTATTTCTATGGTTTAACGTGTATGTCTTTTCTTTAGTAATTTCTTTGCTACTTGGAAAATATGAACTCGGAGTAATTCCAAATAAGTTTGCTGTAGATTTTTCAAAAGGACCGAGTGTACCTCTTACAGATACTTTGTTGACAGTTAAAAAAATGACATATCTATTATTCATGCTGAGCAGTCTGACAGGAGGAATGTTGCCCTAACTTTCACATGGTAAATGAGGAAAGTGGAAAGCAGTGTAGCTTGTAAAAGCAATCGGTTTTGTTTAAAGGCACTCTGTCTTTTTGGTAGCCTGATTTGTGATATGACTGGGTTGAAACTTGTTAGACTCAGCACTACAATGGCAAAACTTCTTTTGATTTCAGCAGGCCTGCAATTGGCTTTGTGTATCCATATTTATGACTAAGGTCACAGGTATGGAAACCTGATGCAGACCAGGATTTTGTTGTTCTTTTCAGAAGTCACTGTCTGTAAAGGAATGAGTGGTGTTTGGCTTTCTGACAAATCTTCGATTTTTAATGACTCATCTGCATGAGCTGATAAAACACTGAACGTTGTGAAGCCCTTTCCTGAAGGGCTGGCTTAGTAGAATGTTGTGTGAGAGATGAGTAGAGACAAAAGAACAATTGCAGGTGTCTGGGGCTCTTCTCTTACTGAAGCTTTTTAAAATTTCATCGAAATTATGTGTATGCACAAAATAGCAGTATAGTGTGAGATGTCTGCTTTACATTGGATGATGACACATTGCTTACTGTTGGAATGTGACATAGGTTTTGTGCACCAAAGGAAAGTTGTTTCCTTTTAATGAAGGTTACCTCTGATGTGAAAGATGTAGCAGTGAGGACATGTTGACTTATCTAGAAAGCTGACCAAAATGAAGGGCTCAGTCCTTCAGTCATTAAGATCGGTGTGATTTTTGGTTTATGTAGCATTGCCCAGGTCTGCATCACTCTGCAGAGCACCGTGGCTCTGAAAGGCAGAATAAATTGTGCAGGACAAGGGGTATAGCATAGTTTGTATATTTAGCCTATCTGGCAGGACTCTTGGGAAAGGATCGTGTCTTCTTCAGACCTAGTGTTGTGTCCAACAAGGGCTAAAAGTCACGAGTTGAGCCAATGGTATTTCATCACTGCATGATTTTTGTGGTGTGGAAGTAAATCCAAAGCCTTTGGCTTTTCTATCTGTGGCTGGTTTCTCAAGAAAGGTAAGCACAGATTTATCTGTATAAGGAAATTAATTTTGTTCAAGGGAGAATTTGAAGCAGAATGCAGAAATTATTCTGGAATAAGGCAGGTAAAGTTGTTGGTTAAATCAGCTCCATCCCCTGTGATAAATTGATCCAGAAGCTGGACAAATTATTGAATTAATTGTCCAGAGGTGTCTAAATTATTTGCAGTGTCATTTTTACCTGAGCCTGAGGAATGTAAGGCCAAATTTCAGCTGACTATATTGCATTCTTCTCTAGAGCCAGAAATAGGATCTCAGCTGTTATAAATCAATTAATGAAGGTATTGTTATTTAGACCAGACCCTTAGGCTTGTAATGCTTAAGTTTTAACATAAATGATCAAACGGAGCTATTCTTTAAAAGCTATTTGTCTGGGTCAGAAGCAGAAAATATAATGACTTTCATTATTCTGGCAGTTTTTATTGTCTGTGGTGCCTCCCAAAATGACTGTGCCTGATTTACTTTTTTTTTTTTCCTCGTGAACCTGTGTGGCATCGTATTAGCATGGCACATGAAGATCCTGAGGTGAAAATAAATCCACAAAGATAAATATCAAAATTTGAGATGCTGTTCCATGTAACTGAATGTTTATCTGAACTTCACACACGGCATCCAGTTAGATAATTTGCCCACAAGGCAAGTTTGTTTCATTTTTCACAATGTTCTGCTACTTGAGATTATTTATTCAGTGCAGCAGAGCTATGGACTAACCTGATTTGTTAGGCGAGCACTGTGAGGGTAGATACTGCAGAACTATATTTCATGGAAAGCTTTGGAGTAAGAAGCAATGAACTGTCACCCAGTGCATCATGTTCCAGGATGGGCTGGAAAAACTGGTAAGGGTGCAACTGCAGAGGTAAGAGGAGAGTCCTTCCTTCTGGAAATGTCTTTTCCCTCTGATCCCTTCTGCTTGCCCTGTGATAACCTGACACCAGTAACCTGAAACTCTTGAGATATATATTTTTTTTTTTTAAAAAATAAAAAGAAATCAAGAAATTGAATGTATCTGTAATTAACTTCCTGGATGTATCTTTAATTAGTAAAATAGAAAGGCAAGGTATTTATTCCACCAGTAAGCACAAGCCCCCTATTTCATGCTTCTTAACTCAAATGCAATATTTAGTCCTATATTAGTCATGTCTTTACACTTAATCATTCTTGCATGTATGTGTTTGACAAGGGAAGCAGAGCTCACGTGCTGCATTAATTGCAATATCTCACGAAAGGCATTGTCACGGGAGTTCTGTTCCTTCCCACCTTTGTGTGTGTGAAGTTAAACTGCCCACTAAAAAATTAGCAAACTTAAACTAGAGCCAAAGAAAACATCTGCTTTGGACATGACTTACTTTATTTTCTAGCAGGAGGGCTCCATATATCAGCGCCTTGCCTTGTCTAATTTCATTAATGTGATCTTGTGTCCATCCTGTGGCAGTTTAATAGTCATTCTTTGTGGCCTCCATCAAATAAAGCATTGACCATAAATCCAGCTTCACGTAAATGAAGATATAAATGTCAATTGCATTACTGTATAATATTTATTATTTTAATTAAACTGATTGTGATGCTTATTAGATCACAAGTTCTTTGTTAATGGCAATGAACAGCAAAAAATTGCTTATTTAAAAATGAAAATAAAGCTGTTAACTCTAAATATATATATATATATAATTTTTTTTAGAAATTTTGCTGATGTTATTGTCTTAGATTATCAGAGCTCGGGACCTGTGTGTGGAACACAATGTTTGTGGTTCTTTTGGGAACGTAAACTAGTTGGTAATTCCAAACATGACAGGTACTGCAGAAAGATCAGGGAACAAATATATTAGGAAGGTGAGCATACTGCTTTTGTTAGTCACTTCATAATAACAAGTATTTACACTTAACTGAGCTAATTTCTTTCTTCTACTCCAAATAGCAGGAGTTACCCAATCTAAAGTCAGATATTCTAGGTTTGTACTGGTAGTACTTAAAGTTTCTTCAATATGAGGATAATACAGCCTGTAGCTTAAATGGTTTAATTTAGAGAATATTGTGAAAAATACAGAAAATCTAATTTTTTAAAATACTGAAGTCCAATCCTGTGTAATTTTGTCCCAGTGATAGAAATCCATTACAAATTAGAGACTGTTCTTTTTTTTTTTTTTCCCCCCTCCTTTGGTTGCTTCATTCATGGTGCTTTTAATGTACGAAAAGAGCAGTATATGTTTTTTGCACTGGATATAGGAAAGGATAATGGATAAAATTCCATGGTCTTGATGCTGGCAAGATTCCTGAATCTGGCAAATCTCACAATGTCAGTAAGAAGTGTAAGAATGAAGGTTTCATATCGGGTACATTTCTTCACTTGCAGGGAGTCAGATTTTATCAAAACTGAATTAAGAGCAGCCTATTTAGAGTAAAAACAGCCTTCGTGTGTCAAAGAGAGATCATTAACTTCTTACCAAATAGACTATTCAAAAAATCATCTGGATGATGGAGATGTGAAATTTTATTTAGGAAACAAAAGAGCTGAGTTATGGTTTATCATTTTGTATCAGAAAATACTGATCCTGTTGCTAATGAAGTCAGTGGCAAAACTCCAATTAACTCAGTTGGAAGTACGGAAACTTTGGAAATTAGGATTGAAAAGAGATTTCATCTGTCTTTATAAACTTTATTTCTGTCTGTGTCTTTCACAATGATTCCTTGAAAATGAATGGAAACATTCACACTTAAAAGAAATTATTCAGATTTTCTAACATCTGAGACTGTTTTCAGAGTACTTTCAAAATGGGGGGTGTGTGTGCTGTGTGGCGGTGGTTTTTTGTGTGGTGGGTTTGTTTTTTTTTTAAACAGAGCTCTATCTTTCAAATGAGCCTAAAGCATTTTTAAGAAAGCACTAAATTGCCTATATTTCAGATCGCTTTTAGCTAAAAATGTATTCAAGGCAAAGTGTATTTGTAACAAAGTTGGTCATGATGCTCCTGTCTGTATCAAATTGTATTGCTCAGCTCTAATTCCGTTAAAGAGGAGAAAATACTGCTCTGGAGTTTATCCTTTTGGTCAGTATGTATATTCATAGCACTCTTCAAGTAATTACTAGATAATATCTCATCAAGCTAAGTGCCCAGCGTTATAGGGCATGACACAGAAGAAAAAGATTTAGCAAAAGCAAAGCCGAGAAGCAGATACAGAAAAGAGACTGGAGTGAAAGACAACACTTTACATTCTTCAGGTGCTGCTCTCTTCTGTTTATTTCAAGGCTTGTTTCCTGCAATGAAATTACCAAAATCTGAAACCAAATGAAGTGAAGCCAAGAATGCTCCTGAAGTGGAGTCCCACTTCTAAATTAGCAGTTTTATTTCAGTATTGTTTTCTCAGCAAGTACTTGAAAAGCTTTTTTTCCACGATTTTATGTGCAACTGCATAGACATATAACTATGTAACACTTCTGTATTCCTCCTAAGTTTACTGTAATGTATTTTTTATTTTCCTCTTTGTTTATAAAAACAGTCTGTGGTTATATAGATTTCTAGTATTTCTAAACCTTTCTAGTAGCTAAAACAGATAGGGCTTGGACTTGTGTTCATTTTCTCTGTGGAAAACACTTTTTCTGTGTGGCAGCAAGGAGGTGAAAACATTCTTTCTCTTGCAATGGGATGAGAATGAGCAATGCTGAGATATAACCACTTATTGCATCCTTCAAACCTGGTCTTACCTTCCCTCTATCTCAGAGCCTGTGAAAGATTTGTACATACACATACTGTGAGGAGAAACTAGTTTTGTCTCCAAATGTTGGTCCCGACAATGAACTTTGACGTTGAGCATCTGTCCTGATGCCTGATCCGAACACTGCAGCCCCACACCAGTGCTGTTCTGTTGGGCAAAGGGCACTTCCAATGCGCTTCGGAACCTGCCGCGTCGGCCCTGTTCAAAGCCCATAACACAGTCAAAGCAAATTCACTGCCAGAGTTGTATTTTTGATATTCAGTCATATTTGCTAGATAAGATCCTTATTTTGACATCATGTATAAAACTGTATTTTTAAATGTTCTCAGAAGCTGTCTTTGATTACATAGATATCAATTTTGTATGTCAAGAGTGCTGTGGTTTCCCGGAGCCATCCTAGCCAGCTTGAGTTCCAAGTCCATTTCAGTGTCAGATTAGGGTGTGTAACTGTTTGATATGAATTTGAAGGATTCTGTAAATACTTAGCCTTTTATTCCAGAAACTGAGAGGAGTCTCTTCCATGCTTAAGTTTTACCAGTCTTCAGTCATTCTGATTTCTTGATTCCTTGTTCTAACATGATTTTAATTTCCTTCTCTGTTTGTTCTTCCCCTGGGAAATTAGTCTGAGTTTTGACATGTGTTCTCTATCTTCTTTGTTGAATCTGTGAGGCAAAGAATTGATGTTGTTCTTAGTAGTGGGTATATCTCCTGCCAGTAAACTATCCTTTTTGCTGCTTTAAGGCATTGTCTTTTTCTTCTTTTCATTCTTGCTTGTGTACCTAAAAGTAAACAAACCTTGCCACTCTCCAAAAAAGTGGCTTTTTTGTTTTTCTGCTTGTGTTCTCTCCAGGCTTCTGAGTGTTGCACTTCTCTGCTGTGGCCCGATCCTTCCAACTCCTTCCAAAAGCGGATTGACCCTTTCATTCCACACGCATCTTTCCTGTGCGAGGGAGTCTGGCCTTCTGGGCTCATTATCTGAAGTGTCACTGATCTCTTCTCTTGCTTTGGGCAAGTCACTTCATCTTGCTGTGGTGCAGGTTATCCACTATAAAATAAGTCTAATAATCCTTGCCTGCTTTGCTGAGCCCTGAATCTTGTTTGCCTTCTTTACATGTGCAGTCCTAAGGGTATTATAAAGCTTCAATTATTAATGTTTGGAAAGTGCTTTGAGATCTTTGGATGGAAATCCCTGTATAATCATATTTAGCACTTAGCATTTCACAGCACAGTGCAGACGCTACGTAATCCTCAGAATACTCCTGTGAGACAGAATTACCTGTCAATACAATTATTATCCTCACTTTACTGGATAGTGAAGCAGAAGGATTAGGACCTAATCCTGCTTCTCTTGAAATACATGAGAGTTCTTCTTTTGACTTCAGCAGGAGCTGGAAGAAGTCTTCTGTACCACATCAAGTCTTGAGCTCAGTCTGGGATGCCAACCCACGCTCAACCTCATGGACCATCCTTCCTCTCCAGGGTTTGGTATTTCCCAGTCATGTTACCTAGACTTTTTTTTTTCTTTTTTTGGCGTCTTTCCAAGTCCCAGCATATTTGTTTTGTATGCTGCATGTAACCCTGGGAGATATATCATCCATGAATTTTTCCACATCGCTTTGCAGTTATCTTTCTTCACTGATTAATCCAGTCCAGTTCTTTTGTCTCTTTTTAACAACTTTCTTTTTCTGCTGGACATGTTGTTGCAAACTTAACTGCTGCCTACTGGAACACTGCTACTATATAGTTGACCTTATCAAATTCCTACTCAAGAGAAATTCTAGATCAGTTTTCTTGTTGTAAATATGTACATAGTACTTTATCATAGTTATAATGATTTCATAGCTGCGATTATACAAACCTGCCCTTTATTTTTCCCAGTTATTTTAGTCTGTTCCAATATTAGACAAAGTAGACCTGCCTCACACTGTGGATGCTCAGGATCTACAGTCTTCCCCTTGAAATGCTATCCAAAGCAGTGCTATAAAAAGACTACAAGAACAAGTCTTTAACATCTGAATAAAAATTATTTTAAGAAATCTCCTATGTGAAGGAGTTTGGATGACCAACCATGGTAAGTTTATTCTTCACAGAAATAAGTTGAATTCTAAAACTTGTTTGTCGAAGAAGAAAAATCAGTCTTGCTCAGTTGTTGCATAAGGCAAACATGTAAGAGAAGAAATTCCTCCTTAATATTGGATACTGACCACAATATTGCAGGATCATCAAAATTAGCAGAATCTGTTTCAAAATAATGAGACAAAATAATTTCCATCACATTGGTGCTTTTCTATGTCTTGGCCCGCTTTGTTCAAGGGCTGTTTTGGAGTACGCTGCTGCTCACTGCAAATCAAGCTGTTACCATCCATCCTGACTCACTTCTGAAGACACTCTCACAATTCTGAGTAAAGAGGCTCTCGCTGAACCTGATACTGGGGTCTGTGGAAGAGAATTCCAGGCTGGGGCTTGGCCACAGCTGCTGTTGGTTGCTCACCTTTTCAGCTGAGGAGCTTTGGAAGACCTTCCACACCACCTCTGTGTGATGCTGGAAAAGGCGCTTTGGGCACAGCCAGGTTCCCTGCATTGCCACAGGCTCTCGGGGCCGGTACCACCTCTGGCAAAAGCAGTGCCAAGCTAATTAAAAACTAACAGCAGTAGCACCATATATTTCTAGCAGTTTCTTTCCTTGAAACAGCTATTATTGAGCATTAAAGGTAAAAATCAATTCTATAAAAGTAAACAGACTTTTGTAGTAATGTGACCATGACCTATAAAGTGACAATTTGACATTAATTTTTAAGGATCATATATTCACATATGCTGTCACTGTAGAGCAAGTAACATGACTGGAAGTAGGCCTGTGCATTTTGAGAATGCATTTACGGTTTAACATGCTGTTACAAATGTAAGGAGGCTCCCTCTCTCTCCCTCTAATTTTTTTCACCAGCTTGACAGTTTTTCAAACATATTCACTGTCAGCCCTAACAACCTGTCAACAACTGCCATTATGTGAAAATTGCAAAGACTTGCTTGAGCACTGTGAAAACTGACAGACATGCCACAAGGATAAGTTCCTCAGAAACAGAGGGCTAAAACTTTTGAAAGGTGCTCCAGCCCTTCCAAGGCAAAATGAACAGTCAGATATCAGGGGAAAAAACCATACACTTGTCACATCTGATATCTATTTCTTTTCCCCTCAAATTGAGGTGTATGTGAAAGAATAAAACATAGATTAGGACAAACTGTGCAACTTATTGGAGTTGGTGCAATTTTCCTCACTGTCAAGAATATATGCAAGAAAGGCCAAATTTATCTGCTGTATAAACCCACTGTCTGTGTGGCTAGTAAAAATTCTGGGGAACATGGATAAAAGTCACCCTTGGAGAAAAGCTTCTCTAAACGAAATATTTTTTTTCTATCTGGTTTACTGTAATTTAGATTTTTTTTTTTTTTATGTTCACTAGAATATAATGCTCAGAAGTGACCCGGTAGCATGCTGGACACCTTGGAGGGCTCATCATCTTCTTGTTGTTCTGTACACAAGTGCTAAACAGCTGCAGTGCTTCTGACATCCATGAGTTTGCTAGCTTCTGAAACTAGTAATGGAGAGCATCTATTTTTCTCATTGAAATTAAATGGTCTGATCAGGTTTGTAGGGGAAAAATAAATGAGGATGACCCTTAGTTGTATAAGGCAGTGTTAGAGTATGTCCATTCTATACACTTTTGCACTGTGTGTGAGGAACTACACATAGCTGGTGAAATATTTGGGAATTCTGCACTCCAAACTAGCACCCAAATGCTTTAATAAAGCCAGTTAATGGCACTGTATCTTGATTTGTTTTCATTCTGATGGGATTTCTGAATACAAACCTGTGTGCACTACGAAGTAATTTGAATATGCTTATTCCTGTTGTTTTAAAGACAAACCACAAGAAAACCTCCTGACATTGAAGTTTCTTTTGTTGAAGGTGTATGAAATGGGGCAGGTATGACTGAAGGAAATAATAGGTATGAGTGTTCTACATTGCATATGAAATTGCAGCTATTATAGTCTTATGGAAAGTTAATTGGAAATACTTTTTTGTTTTACCGTATAAAATTCTGTAAAACGATGAACTAAAGAAATGTACGCTGTCTAGTTTATGGATTTCATGCATTTGAAGTCTAACTGGAGAGTCATCCCTCTCACTGGGTCTCAGAAGATGCTCAGCACTTTGGTGATTTACCCAGCAGAAACTATTAGTGATAGTGAAGCATGTTCTTGTGGTTGAGTGTTGAATTTTCAGCTCTTTCATAGGCATCATCTGTGACCAAGGGCAATTAATTCACCCCTTCAGTCCACGTTTCCCAGCTATGGGATAGCATTGGGAAATTCCTTTGGCGTTCGGGAGCTAGGAGAATAATGTAGGAGTTGAAGGTGCTGAGATCATCCAGTGATGAAGCAATAGAAATGCCTAGATAATTAGATAGGCATCCAAACCAAGCAATCCTCCTATCAGAAAGGGAGGACTGTGACCAAATTAAAAAAACAACCCACAAACAAGGGCAACAGCAAGAACCTCTGGCAGGAATTGCTTCATTATAATTCTGTGACAAGACACAGCTGGAGTGTGTTTTGGTGCTTCGGCACAGGTCCTGGCTTTGTCTGCGTTTGTCTCAGCTCCCAGCCGTGCGTTTGTAAAGCCCCTCTCGCTGGTGGAGATGATTTTGGGACAGTGGGCACAGGGTGGGTGTGGAGTTGAGTGTGAGCTCATAGTGGTGTAGGCTGTGTTGCTTACAAGGCCAATAGCATTCCCTTGGAAACATCTTATCTCCTTTAAATACTTTGTGGCACAAACTCTAGAAAACCCTTTTAAAATATGCTTACTAATAATTATCTAGTAGCAGTGGATTTTGCCTGTTATCAAACTGAGTAAGAAGAAAAGTCTCTGCTGTATTTTTTTTAATACAGCTTTTAACTAGGAGGTACTTAATTTCCTGTTCACCTACTCCTAGATTTATACAGTCCTAAAATTACGTTCAGCCCTTTGAAGGCAACTGCGAGGCTGATGTGGCCCCTGGTGTAAATGAGTTTGACACCCCTGCCTTAAGCTCAGAGTTATGTCATGTAGTGTATTGTGGTCCTCTATAGCAAAAAGGCTTTATACCTCTGTTTTAATGTCGTCTTTCTTAGTTTCCCATGTTTTTTCATTTGCAATTGTAAAAATAAGAGTAATATTCATAACATACCCTTCTCAGGTAGATTTTTGTTGGATTAAAAGATGTTTCAAGCATTTAACAACACTTACAGTAAAAGGCGTTTGAGGTAATGCCTTTTTCTCTTTTGTAACCATCATATGTTTGTTTTTCTATATAGACACTGCCCCACTAGTTCTTGCCTTTTTTTTTTTGTTTTTGGTTGTTATTTGGTTTTATACTTCTGAGCTACACAAGGAAAGGGTATCCTTTGGTTTAATATTCATCTGATGATCTAATCTCGGGTCACGGATGAGCTTAAATCAAAGTCGAAGTTGTGGCAACCTGTTACAAGATTGTGGTGAGACCTAAAAAACCACTTGAGATGGTCATCTAATCCTCTGGTTGCAAGGGGTTACCCTTTGTCTCTTCCCTTGATTTTATTGTTGTTCTTAAGATGGAGATTGTTCAGGTAATACAGTTAGCTGAAATAGGATCTGTTTCTTATTAAATGGGAGACTGCCTGTGTATTTTGAGTGTTTTTCAGTACATGTGGGAATATATAAGGTTATAAATCACAGAAAGAAAACACCGTAGCACTTCAATAAAACATCCTGCTGTAGAGTGTCTGGGACAGAGAACACAAGCATTTCACTGCTTTCATGGAACATAATAAGTCACTCAAAAGACAAAGTGCTTGTAATTTCTTGTTCTAATGTCTAACATTCTTGGGCAGGATTCCCATGGAGGGCTACTACCTAAAGGCAAAGGACCTGACACTTCAGCGTAATCTCCCTTCTCTGGAAAGTACCGGGGTTGAAATCTGAGTATTGCCCTGTATCAGGAATACTCTTGGGTTTGCTTTTCAGCATCATGGACAATGATTGTAAACACGTACAAAAGTTTCCTTGATGGTTACGTAATCAATTCAAAGTACTTTCTCTCTAACCTGTGCTTCTTTCTGAACAATTTCTGTGATCCTGTGTTTATGTTGACTTGCTCGATCCACAAACAATCCTATAAAACTCTTGGGATTCTTGAAGATTAACTACAGGGTGCCAAGACCTGGTTAGGAGCAGAAAAGGACTAATATGCATTTCTTACAAGGACTTTCGTTTATGAGGACAGGTTTCAGTTGTCCATCTTCACACATCTGTGAAGAAATATTGATTCCAGAGGATTCCAGAGGCATTTGATGGTTTCAGGAAGGAAGACTCATGTTTTTTTCATCCACCAGCATTCCAGTTCATCTTTTTTAAAGCCCACTGTGACTCTGGAGTTCAGGCACCAAGCGTTACTTGTCTGCCTCAGCCAGTCACTTTTGACATCAAGCGTACTTGATCTGGGGCTGGTAGTTTACTTCAAACATTGTTCATATGAATGGCTCTGGCAGCTGGGAGACTGCAAAAAAAGTGCATGAACAGTGATTCTTGTTTTCTGTCTTCAAAACAGATCTATTGTGCTGTTTCTGCTGACTGTTTTGAAGAGTCTTAACTTTGAAGCTAGAGAAAAATCATTATCTAAGTCACTTTCATTTAAAGTTGAGGCCAGTGGTCTCATAAGTTATCACTCACATTAGCCTTATGAACCTTCTCCATGGATGGGTGAGAAGAATACTGCCTTATTGTAAAGTAATTTAGATTAAAATAATCTGTGCACTGCGAATGCACACAGTATTATTACATGTATTTATACATTATGCATCCCAAGTCCTATCATTTTAATATAGATCACAGCTGTTTCTTCTCTTGACCTCCTTTAGCTTGCGACATGCTCTGCTGTCATTCTCTCATTCTCCTAATATTTTCACTATTGAAAAATACTATAATTTTCTTATTGTCAGTTGTTTGGTCATTTTTTCATCCTGTCTTAGAGCTTAAACACGGAAAATGAACTGTCTTGATTTTATGTATTTTTTTTTTAAGAAATTACAACCTATGTTTATTTGACTTTTAAATTTATGCAGCAGGTCTTTCTGTAACACTGAGATCTCACCTAAGGCTTTTTCCTAAGGGTCTAAAAGTGCCTTTCAAAAAAGGTAAAACTGATTGTTTCTCCTTAACCCAGGGAAAACTGTGACAATGAGATGAGTGCTTTGCTGAGAGAGAAGTGGAAGCACAGGCACAGAATGGGCAAGTGTAGTATTATTCAGCTGTGTATCAGGACCATTACAGGGGGAAGTTTTTGTGCTAAAATCATGTTGAGACTTGGACTGTAAACTGGGCCTTACGGCTTGAAAACTCTTCCCTTCTGGGATTTAAATGGAACAATTCAGTACTGGAGGTCAAACAACACTAAATTTGGGTGGGACAGCCAGGGCAGAGGGTAAGACCAGAGCAGTGGTGGAAGAGGGATGAGGTGGAGGGGATGTGGTCATGTTAACACAATGCAGCTTCACACAAGCAGCACAGGGAGATCTATAGGAGTGGTTTTGAAAGTGAAAAGTGGGTATAATAAATGGAGTAACTCAATGACAATTTGTGGAATTATACCTTTGTGTCATAGTCTATCAGTAATTTCCTCTTGCTATATTTGGATGATTTTTCCAGTAACAGTATGAGGGGTCAAATGGTGACCAACCCACCTTTCTGAATTACTAAGTTAGAAAAGTAACAAAAGAACTGGGCTGCAGTGTGTGAATCATCCCAGATAAAGCTCAGAAATTACTGCCCTATTCTATCTTTGTTTAGCTAAAGGTACTTGAGCTTTGTAGAAACAGCTAATAACTTTCTTAGTGTGTAAGATGCCCTAGTAAAATTGTGGAAACGTGAGAAAGCGGAAGAGACAATCTAGCAAATGAAAGGAGCGATAGTTTTGGTACCACTGCTGCTCCAACAGCAGCCAGCAGTGCCTGGAGCCCCATCACTGTGGCTGATGTCTGTAGCAAGATACAGACAAACATTGCGGGGAAGAACAGAAAGTGGTGTGAGATTCCTAGGAGCACGCCGCAGGTCAGAATGCTAAGGGGTCCCGGTCCCAGCGGCTCTGCCGTGGCCGTGCCTTTCCTCTCCACAGCTGGCCCTGGGTATCCAGGCAGAGCCCCTGCGCTTTGCAGCACCTCGTGTTCAGATCCGAGGAGCGTCATTCAGCCTGTCTTGACTGGGGACTGCATGTGGAGTCATGCGACTGCACGTCTTGGGGTGCTACGCTGCTCTGCCAGTCTGATAAACATCAGCAGTTTTGGGGTAAAATCAATGGAGATACTGATTCTGTTGAAATAATAAACACTATCCCTGCTCAGTTTTGTTGATTGCTTATCATATCTCTCATCTGGGAAGAAAACTCTGCATGGGATTCTGGTTTTGATTTGTTTATTTTTATTGGGATATTAGACTGTGGAAGTTTGTTTTTTTTTTTTTTTTTAAAAAAAAAAACCAAACAAGCAAAAAATGTATCGTAATACAAAAGGCTCTCCCCTAAGAATTTTTATATTCTGTATGAGCCAGATAGAAACCATTGGGTTTCTATCTGGGGCAAGAAGCCCCAGAGATACTTAGGTACTGAAGACTTTCTGAAGTAAAAATAAGAGATTTTAATGGAAGGGGATGGCTTTCTAGTTTAGAAACTTTGCAGGGTATTAGTGGAACATCTTCAACAAGGCAAAGGTGATGTGCAACCCACTTCTTGCTGCTGCTGTGTGCTGAGACAACTACTAATCTTGTGGAGCAATTGCCCTGGTTTCAATATCTCCCAGTGACGAGTCTCCAAAGAAACAGTCTGGGGTTTAGGCTCTTGTACTAACAGTTTTTGACTCACTGTATGAAGTCCATTAAATTATGCATGTGATGTACATTTTGCCCAGTTTGAACTGTCCACACTAATGGAAGTGCTAATGTTAGATGAACGGTATCTTTGAACTAATGTGATTCTTAACTGACAAGCGATACGCTGTCAGTGTGAAAATGCAGGAAACCTAAATACGTAGCCAGGTCATGAAAAAGGGTGGTGGTGTATACATAGAGGGGGAACTTGTAGTGTGGTGGGAATCAAATAACTACAGGCCGCTCTTAGACAAGTAAACAAATAATATGAACAGCCACATCCTAATGTATTTGATTAACGGATACATAACTACCAGGGTGTAATGTAGGTAGAGATAAGCTTTGTCTGGCTCAAAGTATGATACAGTGCCAAGAAATGAAATTTCAGAATCTCCTAGCCTGAGATCAAGCAGGAGACAGGGTCTCACTGAGCCCAGGAGACATCAGTACTCAAAGATGCTTATATATATGCCATACAAAATAGGACCTTTTTTTTTTTTTTTTTTTTTTAGACTTCGGGGGACTCTGCTGGTTCAGCCCATATGGCAAATGGCAGCCTTTATTTGTGAACAACAACAAAGTACTCCGATGCTCAGAAGCATGTTGGACAGCAAGGCCATAGGAGGAAGCCCAATATGCTGGTAAACAGCTGTCTGGACCCCTGTTCACAGGAGGGTGATAAGATTAAGAATGGTTTTGCATTTTCCTCTAGATGTTTGCTGTTTCACGGTTTCCACAGACAGCTGGAAATCTGCAGTGTGGTTTGACAGGCTCCCCTGTTCCACGCTCTGCGGTTGGAGATATTTTGGGGCTGTGTTTATCTTGGCTTTTTTCCTTGCGCACACATGACCTGTGGGGTCTGTGTGTGAGACCAGTTGTGTTTCTTGCACGGGGCCACTCAGCGAACTGAAAAAGCACATCTGGGAACTCTTAATACTCACGAAGGCTCATGTGCTCTCTTTCCCTTCTGTTACTGCAAGGACTTCATGCAGAGGGAAGAGAATTGGACGAGCAAGTGGTGGCTTAAGCTGTTTTCTGACCTGTCTGTGCTGTCGTGTTCAAAGCAGGTCTGGGTGAATAGAGGGGTCGTTACAGGTGTCTGCTGTGTGCTGGAGGCTGCTCTCAACCTTAGTTTGGATTGGCCTATCGATTAGGAAATTGGGGCTTTCCCCCAGTTCTAGGGCTGTTCCTGAAGGCAGATGTTGATTCCATATAAGTCTGGGGACCAGAGACACTCGCTCCAGCTGAAGTGACTGGGAGTGTTGTTATTTGTACTGAGAGAGACAGGATTGTAGTTCTGGTTATTCCATGTCTGATTATGGCTGATTGTATAAAATACTACAGTAGCTACAGTTCATTCACCAATAACATTATAAACTTAGTTTTGTGTTTTGTTTTTTTTTTTTTTTTTAAACTTTTTGTCATTGTTTGGAGAATTTTAGTATATTTTTGTATTTGAGATTTCTTCTCTAGCCACTCAAGTTAGAAGCATATTTTGCTTGTAAATGAAAGCTGAAATTCTCAGCTGTAACAGGACTCCAGGAGCTAAAGCTTTAAGAATCATCCTGGATGGCATAATCCCCACAACAAGTACGGAAATCATTGGGGAAGTCCTTTGTAAATGTTTGCTTTGTTCTGTCTCCATTTCTGGTTTGTGATGGGTTTTTTTTTTGTTTGTTTGGGTTTTTTTTGTTTGGGTTTTTTTTGTTTTGTTTTGTGTGTTTTGTGTGTGTGTGTTTTTTTTAAATAACATCAATATTGGCTTCCCTCTTTTGTTGTTTTAGAAAGTCTTAATTAGAGTATTTTAATAAACAGAATCCCTAAAAATAACAACTTCATGCACAGTGAAGTGTTCTCAGGTCCTGATGTTAAGAAAAGCGTATGCCTGTATCAGCCAGTGATAGTTCTCTCCCTACAGCAGGGGTGTTGAACTCATTTTCACCTATAAATATAGGAGCAGTTACATTTATACAGTCCTAAAATTACATTTGGCCCCTTGAAGACAACCGCGAGACTGCTGTGGCCTCTGGTGAAAGTGAGTTTGACATCCCTGCTCTACAGGGTACTTCACCAGTTGGACCAGTTTTTCCAAATGTATTTTTTTTTTTTTATATTAGGCTTGAGTGTTTGAGATACCTCTTGAGGGTTTGGTGGATTTTTTTTTTTTTCCCCACTGCCTTTTTTTTTTCCCCCTATATCTTCGCTTTAAATGGGAGAGAAGTAATTCTCAGAAATGTGGTAACTTTGTTTACTTGATATTCAGAGATGTCCAGCTCCCAGTGTTGCTTAAATTTCCAATAGAGGAGACTATTACCATATATTTTAGTGGGTTTCAGATACACCTTCATGTCTTGGAAAGGCTGGGATGGGTCAGTTCAGAGATACAAGACAAAGTTTTAAAAAAGAACTTACCAGGAAGATTGTCTGGGTGATCTGTAGTTGGATTCTTGAAAGATCTCCTGCAAGCTTCAGAAGAGACAGATACTAATACATGTTTGAGTTTTCCTATTCACTCATTTTTCAAAAGCTCTGAGGGAACACTTTTCAAATGTGTGAATTCAGGACTGTAGCCCTTTCTGCCCTTCAGTGGAATTTTTAATCCTAATTCCTCAAATTAATGTGAAAAAAAAAAAAGGTTTATAACATCAGCATATACAATACTTCAATATTAAATTAAGGCAGCCTTTATATATCTATAAACATATAGGTATCAGCTTTTAGTGTAATTGTGTAGCTAATCAAGACCTCTAAGGACAATTTATAAAGCCATATTATCATTTTAGGGGTAAAAATGGCAGAGCAAAATAAGATAGTTTCCATTTTCACAGAATCACAGAATCACAGAATCACAGAATCACAGAATGTTAGGGATTGGAAGGGACCTCAAAAGATCATCTAGTCCAATCCCCCTGCCAGAGCAGGAAAACTTAGGTGAGGTTACACAGGAAGGCGTCCAGGCGGGTTTTGAATGTCTCCAGAGAAGGAGAATCCACAACCCCCCTGGGCAGCCTGTTCCAGTGCTCTGTCACCCTCACTGAGAAGAAGTTTCTTCTCACATTTAAGTGGAACCTCTTGTGTTCCAGCTTGAACCCATTACCCCTTGTCTTACTGTTGGTTGTCACTGAGAAGAGCCTAGCTCCATCCTCGTGACACCCACCCTTTATATATTTATAAACATTAATGAGGTCACCCCTCAGTCTCCTCTTCTGCAAGCTAAAGAGCCCCAGCTCCCTCAGCCTTTCCTCATAAGGGAGATGCTCCACTCCCTTAATCATCTTTGTGGCCCTGCGCTGGACTCTCTCCAGCAGTTCCCTGTCCTTCTTGAACTGAGGGGCCCAGAACTGGACACAATATTCCAGATGAGGTCTCACCAGGGCAGAGTAGAGGGGAAGGAGAACCTCTCTGGACCTACTAACCACCCCCCTTCTAATACACCCCAGGATGCCATTGGCCTTCTTGGCCACAAGGGCACAGTGCTGGCTCATGGTCATCCTGCTGTCCACCAGGACCCCCAGGTCCCTTTCCCCTACACTGCTCTCTAATAGGTCATTCCCCAACCTGTACTGGAACCTGGGGTTGTTCCTGCCCAGATGCAAGACTCTACATTTCCCCTTGTTATATTTCATTAAATTTTTCCCCGCCCAACTCTCTAGCCTGTCCAGATCTCGCTGGATGGCAGCACAGCCTTCTGGCGTGTCAGCCACTCCTCCCAGCTTGGTGTCATCAGCAAACTTGCTGATAGTACACTCAATTCCCTCATCCAAGTCATTGATGAATATATTGAACAGTATTGGTCCCAGAACTGACCCTTGAGGCACTCCACTAGATACAGGCCTCCAACCAGACTCCGCCCCATTGATCACAACTCTCTGGCTTCTCTCCTTCAGCCAGTTTGCAGTCCACCTCACTACCCGATCATCCAGTCCACACTTCCTCAGTTTTGCCGTGAGGATGCTGGGAATTTTCCCAGTATCTTTGGACTGTAAAAAGCAGGACTCCAAAGGGAGATTGCAAAGGTCATGAAAACAGTTAAACCACAGTTTACAACAGCAGTCACGCTCTCCTCATTCTGTTTTTCCAACCTTGTATTTGCACTTATTTTTTTCAGCTGCTTTGCTTTAGAATCCCTGAGATAAATAATAAGAGGTGTAGTAATATCCCTGCTGTTAGAACAGTATCAGCAAATAACCTGTGTGAGCCCAGCTCTTTCCTTCTAGAGATGCCCGGGTTCAGAGGACAGCGAGTTCATTCAGCTCTGTCACTCACAACAGCAGTTTGTACTTGTACGCACACAGAAGGGTGGAATCTACAGCTGAGGTGAGATCTTGTTTGGGCCTGAAAACAAGACATTTTTTTCCTCTCCTTTGGGCTTCTAAGCAATTTCAATAAAGCAAGCAGATGCAAAGTGCTCTGATGATCAGCAAGTGAATAAGTGGAAAAAAAATACAAGGATCCTGTGCTTCTCACAGCAGTGACAGGAATCAGTTTTAGAGGTTGCACTGGTGTTTATAAATATCAGTGGTCAGACCTGGGTTGAAATAGATTTTTGAACTACTTGTGTTATTGTCAGGCTGTGAAAGCGTGAAAGGGGAAAATAGAGAACCGCTGTTAACGGCAGCAAACCTTGAATAAATTGCTGCCATGCTGTGGGTCAATACTACCTATTTGGTGCTTGCAGTAGGTTCTTAACAAGGTGGAGAAGGGGAAATAAAATCCTGTATGGTATGGCTAAACTTTGTGACCAGGCAGATTGTGGACTTGTGGACTTCAGTGTAGCCATTTACAGGAAAGAGGTTTGTTCTACAGCTCTGGGAGGGTGTTGGAGATACTCTCTCAACACCTGGGAGAACAAGGGCCCTATAACTTAGTTATAGAATTGTTCTGTTTTGGTCAAGACCTTATATGACAAACAGGATGTGCAGATGAAGTGAACCACATACAAATGGGTAGTTGGGAAGAAAAAGGTGGCAATAATGGATAGTGAAGTGCCCAGGAAGGCAGAAATGTATTGAATTTCTTGAGCAAAAGCATGCAGTGATCATGAAAAAATAGGTGGTTCTGGTTTTGCTGACTTCCTGCATGCCTCACAGAAGAACCGAGCTTTCAGAAGACATTTAAGTGAGACTTGGAGAGGCTATAGGTGAGTTCAGGAGTGGCTTCCCATACACCTGCTCAGTGCAGGGAACATGGCAGATAGAGTCGGCATTATTTGGCATATGATATTACAAGAGCTTTGTGATAAGTAGGAATCAATGAAGTTTTGCAACTATTGCAGTGAACAGCTGTGTGTCTACTAGCAGCATCGCTAATATGCCTGGAGAACATAAGGAACAATTCTGCAGTCAGTGTTCTGTAGCTTCGGTAATCAAGGAATGCCAAAAACTGGAAATGAAAAGTCCTATTAGTTCATCTGCCTCTATAAAGGGATGCTTCCTTTATTATGTATGATAGTAATTAGCTTGCTTGCAAGGGGAGGAAGTATGGAACAGAAGAGATTTAAAATAGTGATGGAGAGCCCAGAGCTGGGAGGATGAGATTGCAACAGAGGATTAGCAGGACTGAGAGCAATGGTTTAGTACTTTCAACCTCCAAAACACTGCATAGATATTAACCAATTAATCTGCACAAATGAGCCATGAAAATGATCGGTGACTTTGAAGTCCAAACACACTGAAATCATGTTTCAGATTTAGCACTTAATGTTCCCAGTCTTATGGTTTAGACAGGAGAGGGTTTGAGATTTCAAAGAGCTGCTGACTGCAGGTGAGTATCCAAGACCATTACGTTGCCCAGAGGTCTATGGCTGCAAGATCCTTTTGTAGATTTAGAGGCAGCAAGGACTGCCTACTCTTGATGTATAATATAAGCTATACAATTTCACTGGTGATTCCTTTTAAAGTTCTGTAACTTGTGGTTAAGCTGAAGTACACATTTTCAAAAGAAGGTTTTGGTTTTAGTATTCTAAAACATAAATAACTCGCCACATTACTTTAAAATTTGTTCCAATAATTAGTTAGCTTTCCTCCTACTCTCTCCTTTTAAGTAAAGAGGTAGTAACTGAAGTATCTTTAAAGTCTGAAATAATTGTTCCTTTCTACATGGATATAGAGTTGGGTTTTGTTGCACCTCTGCTGATTGTCTTATAAGACCAGAAATATAAATACTATGTTCTTGAACTTCTTCCAAATCTTTTATACAATCCAGAAACATTCTGGGTTCTCCCAGTATTTTAAAAATGATTTTTCAGTGGTTATGCTATGGCTTATGCAGCAAATAACAGGTGTGTGTGTTTTCAATTCTGGGATTTGCTCTTGAAGAAAAATAATTAACACTGGCAGGAGTTTGATTGCATTAATTCACAAAAAGAAACACCCAAATGATAAATCCATAGTGGGAGAACTGCCCATATGTTACAGATTGGCTTAACATGGATGAGGCATTAAATAAACTAAGTCTGAAAAATAAAAACCTTATCAGCTTTATTAGCGTTGAACTCTGTGGCTTCCACTGGGGCTGACACACTTAATTAAAGATGCTCTGGTCTAATTAGGTTACACATCAAAAATACAAATACAAGTTGGGTTTTTTAAAGACCCCTCTGAGCTCCAGGTCCCAATGTTGTGAATATTTATTTTATTCAGTTAGTTTCCACCTAGATCAAGTGTTTTTAGATTAGCTAACACAAAAATAGAAGTTGTAGTATTTAGATTTCTTGCACTGTACAAGGCTGGCTCAGATCCTGAATGTCTATATATCTGAGGAAAACAAGTGTGGGCTAGGGAGAAAGATGACTTTATTTTGAATTTTAAATCATTATCTGATTCTGTTTGACTGGCTTAATTCTATTGGTGACTAGCTCATGAAGAAATCCATCGCCTTCATTTGTTTCACTACCTATGGGATTGATTCCCCTGTGGGTCCAGTCCAACCTCTGTCGAGGTCAATGAGAAGACTGCAATCGATTTCATAGAAGACGGTTCAGAATCAATGGGAATGCTGCACGTTAAAATGGAGGGGTGTTCCTTCTTTCTACCACCTCCTATGCCTTAAAAACTGAATTCCTCTTCTTTTATCAAACAGGACAGATCTGTCCTACCCTGTGGTGTGTTCCCATGCTCTGTGGGCAAGGTTGAGCGTGAAAGACTTTCATTCAGCCCCTCTAGTTTCCTGGATGTGGTTCTTTTCCCAGACTGATATGGGAGCTTTATAATCTTGCCAGCCTTTTACTGCCATTTTTTTTTAGTAGTTTTTGAAGTAGTGTTTGAAGTTTTTTTGTTTGTTTTTAATTTGTAATTTTCCTTAAAGCAAATGGTAGCTGCTTCTAACATCAGTAGTTTTGTATGCTTTTGTGTTCAGGACAGCAGGTCTGATCTTCACCTCCCACCTACCAGCAATAATTTTCACTCCTGATGATGGCATTTGGGCAGTTCCAAACTACTATGAACGAAATGCTCCTATTTCTAATGCCTATCTAATCAGATAAATATAGCTCAGGCAAACACGTGTTGGCTGGGGACAGGTATAAAATGAGAGCATTTCTAAACCTTTTCATTAATGGAAAATGCAAACCCATACATAGCTTTTTAGAATCTCATCGTTGATTTCTGGTGCTGTTTTGGTAGCTCTAAATCTTAGGTGACACCTAGACTTCCCCCAGTAATAGAAGAGGGTTGAGATCAGCACTGTGACGCTTGTGGTTCTTACTGATTTTACGCAGTTTGTGAAACTTGAACCTGTGTGTTGACAAATGGACATACAGCAAGAAATGATTGGCCACAGATTTAAGTCTGTCTCCATTTACAACTGTGAACACAGTAATATTTCCCAAATATTTTCCCTGTCACATCCTATTGTGGAGTTATTTTGCTTTTGCACATTTAGTGTTAACTTGAATTTTTCTTAGCGACTAGAAAGCACACATACTATCTGCCTTTTACAGTTTGCTGTAGCAGGATTAGTTACTGGATTAGGGTTTTGGAATAATTTAAAAATATTTCTTGGAGAAAGGAGACAGACAATTCAGATTGAGAGTGACTTAGTGTTAAATGGAGTGCAACTCTAGGCCGCCTTGAGCTATTTTGGCTTTGTTTCCTGCTTTGCTCATCGTATGTGAGTATTTGTGTATGTACGTCCACACAAATTCAAATCTCACCCCAGAGCTGAAGAAAGCCACACAGTCTCCTTCCTCAACTAGCGATCTACCTAGAGACAGCTCAGTGCTATAAATAGATGTGATGTCTCAGTGGCTGAATTACTTTTTCTAATCACTTCTGCTGAACAGATCTGCAGTAATGACACAGATCCACAAATTGGCCTCATGTTCTGTGCCCCATAATTGAGAGCAGTTCCAGGATCCACATTCTCCATTACCTGCTTGCTTAAGGACATGAATACAATTGCAATGGGTACTGGATGGCAGCAGGGAGCAGAGCAGAGATGCGTTCCTGTGAGGACCGTTCCGTTGAGACACTGAGTCGCTGCGTCTGGGTCTGGCCCAGGTGTAGCAACCCTGACAAACAGCCAGGGCTGCCTGTGGGGTGGGTGGTGGGACCTGCCCACCTGGTCCCGTTGCTGCTTCCAAGAGCCTCTTTGCTTGCTAGACCAGGCTGTTGATTTTATTTTTCTTGTACTGGATATCACCGAATGCCGTACATCTGTAATCTGTGGTGTGATTTGCTGCTTTTCTTAGTGCACCGCTATTTTCAGGCTCTTGAGAGAGAAAAGGTTTGATGCATAAATTGTGAGCCATGACAGAAAACGTGGCCTTGTATGTTTTACTATTGGTATCAGCCATCTCAGAATCGAGTGGCGGCTTTATCAGTGAATATCCAGCAATTTTTTTTTCAGATGAAGTCAGACATTTAGGAATAGATGCACCTCTTTCTACTTTCTGAAGATACATTTTGTTATGACACCTTATGGAGCTAATTTTGAACCCTGCTTCAGGGCAAAAATATTTATGGCACACTTTAAATAAAACATATTATGTGTTTTGTACAAACATATGTATCATTGTCCCCCTAGCAGGAGCTGATATAATATCTGACACCAAGTGCTGTGCCTCATGCAAAATTCATGACATGTCATTGCATAAGAATGAATGTTTTTCTTTAAAATACAGGCTTTCCAGCCATGATAACCACTTAGTTTTCAGTTTTGGGAACCAAAATCCTTCCTCGCTGTGACTGTTGGAGTGAAACACCGTGTCAGTGACTGGCAGTCTGAGAGTTGAGGTGGTAGTTTGATTGTGATTTTTTTCTTGCAGATGGTCTTTACATATAAGTCAATGGTATTTGTGGCTTCCCCGGTGGCTGGGGTGAAGTCTGGCACTGTAGCACGTATGTGGTGATTTCTAAGATCACTGTTTTATAGCACATTGAAGGCCCGGTACTGTGACAACTACTGTCCCTTAAAACCATGCTGGGACGTTGACAAAACATGGCAAAGCCGAGTGAGTCCTATTAGCTACAAAGGTTGGAGAGCGTTGCCTCTTTCATTAGCACTAATGTCATCGTCTTGTGCAGAAAAATCACTGCTCTGACACACCTGGCTCCATCTCCCCACCATTATACCAATTAATACAACAAATGGTATTTTATAATAAATACGTGTCACTTTCACGATTTTAACTGGTCTTTTGATTTGTTTCCTATTTTATGTTGTTTAGACAGACTGATTTAGACAGTTAAAAATCCACTTAAGCATGATACATTGTGGCTGCCTGACAGACAATAACATTGATATATATGACTAGATGAATCTCTAATTAGATTTTGGCAGCACTGTCACAGTCAGGGAAAGTTCCCCCAACTACTCCATCGAAATGATATTTTATGCAACCTCATGTAACAAAGGCCATTTTTAATTAAGTAGGTCCCTTCAAAAGGATGTTAAACTTAATGTCCTTTTTTTTCCAGTGGCCTTTGTCCTCGCGGTATCTGCCTTAAAGTAATGTTTAAAAAAAGTGCGTAAAGCAGGTAAAAATCAGTTACGGGTGATAACTGAAGCTTGCCCTGAATGCTATATGTAAAATTAGTTGTAAGCATGGAAGCTACAGTTATTTGATAAATTATTATTATTAATAATAATACATTTTCCTTATATGAATAACAGTTTAGAACCAGAGAATGATTATAAGATTGCATAATAATATCAATATTCTGTAATTCTCAGCTTTTATGAACACTTCAAAGTAGCTATAGAACATAAGAGACTGTTAAGCAAATGGAAAACCTATTTGCAATAATATATCCTTAAAATACTTCAGGTTAGTTTCAGAGCTGGAGAGAGGCCTCTCAGAGGTCTCTGGATACTAGTGCAATATAAATGTGAAATAAGAAGCACATCCAGCTATGCTGCAGTTAATGGAGATGTACATCATCATCCTACGTTGTCCAAACCTGCAATGAGCTAGGTGTTAAAATCTGCATTGCTTGCCATGGTAGCTGCACATGAAAGATATAAAAGAGGCAATCAGAGTTCCTCTGCTGGGTCTGGGCTGCTGTTGGTGTTTCACCAAAACCGCAGCGAGCAGATGTGAGCACAGGACCTGGAGGGCTGACCTGGGAGCTTCTAACTGGCCCACTGGCATACAAGTGAAATAAAAGCTTTCCCTGTGGATGTTTACAGCTTAAAGAAAAACAAACAATAAATGTGCTATTCCTGTATCCTAGCCTTTAAAGAGTAAAGATCCATTTGTTCCTAAGTACGTATTAAGAGAGCTCTAATGATTCTAGTAGGGGTGTGTGTGGATTGCTGTACATCAAGGAAAAAAAGGAGTTGAGGAGAGTGGTACTTTGGGAGGGGCCAGAGTGCCCAGAGTATGTTGAATGTTTTCCAATCCCATCGATTTCCGTGGGAGCAGGGCGGGTGTTTTTGATCCTATAGAGATGAATCCTCTAATTAGCAAAACAAGGGCTGTTGGATGGTCATTGATGTCTGTAGCAATTTAGCCATTAGTTGCAAGAAGTGCAGAATTTGACCTGGTCTATAGATATCTCTAAAGAGGTCATTCTGTGGGTTTGCCTAGGTGAAGAAGTTAGTTTAGTAATTTAAAGCGTGAATGCAGAATGTATCACACCGATGTCCTGTGTGGGCATGTATGGTGCCCTTTAAAGCAAGAGTTAGGCTACAGCTTATTTTCATACAAAAATGATCCATGTGAAAATACAATTTACTATTCCCATTCCATCTGTATTAAATCCAAAAGTGAATGGCAACTGCAACATTTGAGGAGACTTGCCCATCTCCCATGCCAGTGAGCAATTTTGTACAAAACTATCCATTGCATATACTTTTGAGGAACTGAAGTGTAGCAAACTGAAAAGCATATTAATTTCTTTGCAGAAACAAGTTCTATGGACCTTGTAACATGCTGTGATCATCTGAACTCAAATACCAAACATCCCAGAACTGCAAGAAAAAGGTAACTACTTTGTTTTGGTTTGGTGTCCCCTGCTACATGTCTCCTCCAACTAGTTTTTCTTACTTGCAGATTTATTTGGAGGGATTACAGTTCATGACTGCTCTTTTTTTTTTAAATGCATTTTTGGCTTTGTATTAGTATTTGGTGAAATTTTCTCAACAAGTTTGAATGGAGAAGGTAAGCTTGCTTACCTCTGCTCTACCCTGCTATTTGTGAGGAAGACTTGGTTAAGATCAGCTTATAATGCTCAACTAAATAGCAGCTTTCCATGTATGAGCTTTAAGGGAGTGCACTTGGCACCCGCTAGCTTAGTGCTGTCATGGTAAGCCTTGTCAGGAAAAACTATACCCTCTCGTGCAGTTTCAGGTGACCATTTCTGGGATGTTTAGCTAATATTCTAATCTCCTCCCTGTCTCCTCTTTGAGCTCTAAATTTATTTGCTTAGGCATTTAAGTCCTGTTTTAGGGCAGGAACTTATTTTTCCTCAATAACCCCAATTTGCCTTAAACACTAGATCTGGTATTTTTTCTACTGATGAAAATAGATAGGAGGCTGTTACCACTGGTACTATTTATATTGTGCTAATGGGTTTTAACCCTCTCACTGAGCAGTGCTGATAGTTTAAAATAATGACTAGGCAATATATTTTTCCTGGGACAGGTGTACGAATAGTACCAAAAAGAGAGCACTGCTCAAGAGTCAGACTATGAAAGGAGCAGTGTCCCAGAGTATATTGCAAGATGAAACTGTTTTGTATGCTGGTAAGACCTGATGACACATGGTTTTAGCTTTAGCCTCTAAGACCTATTTGCTGTCATTAACAAGATCCACATGTATTTAATACATAGACCTGAGTCATAGTCATCTCAATTTCCGTTTTCAAATTATTCATCTGAAGAGGGGAGGAGTGTCCCTACTGGCCGGTGACTTCAGTGGGAGCCAAAGCTGCACCCAGAAAAAAATCCTGGTCTTGCACTGATTGTTGCAATCCTCTGCCATTTCCAAAACCTCCATGAAACGCCTGGAATTCCTATCATGACTGTACCAGATGTGGATAATGCGAAGGCAATTAATCCTGACTTTAGTACAGGACAGTATAGCTAACTTGTGCGAATTGACCATGATGCCCTACTGTTATACTGAGTATTGAGTTATTTGATAGTGATGTGTTTTTCCAGCAATGGAGACATTTTTCAGAATTTTTTTCCCTAGAAAATTATAAACCAAAACCAAATGTTTTGTTTTCCATTGTTTGTGTTTTCAGCTCCACACTTTAGTTTTCTTACTACAAAAAGTCAGTTTGCTTTTACCATTTAAAAACTGTCCACACTTAACCAGCTTTGATATTTACACTGCAACATCTACTTTCCAACAAATCACACGGAGATATTTTTCAATAAATGAGTAAAGTGTACAGAGCAGAGGGTGGAGAGTGGGTAAGTTTAAATCAAATGTAAAGAGTCATGTTAAAATTGTGATTTAAAGTATGAGCAAAAAGCTGGATTATTTTGATCACTGTTCAACACCTGTTTAAATCTGTAACCACGCTTCAGTGAAATTTCTGTATCTGGGTAATACTATGCTAGTATTTTCTCAGTTTGTGTGACATGAATGTGTGGAAGAATCCAGCAGCGTTTGTTCGTTCGGCAGATATACGTTTTGAGTTCTGTAGTTGAATGGCAGCTATTACAATCCTGCTAACGAGAGCTTTCAATATGATACAATCAAGGCTGTGTATGCTTTTGCTAAAGATAGCGGAGTCATTATAAAGGTTGTGTGTTTGAATGGTGGTCTTAAATACCTGTATGCACACACTTTTCCCCTCAGGACACCAGGCTTGTGAGATAATATATACAGTACTTCAGAATGTAATAAAACACTCATCAACTGTCAAATGGAGAATTCACCTACCCCATGTTCTAGTGTGGATTTATGCCATCTAATTTAGAGAAGTAATTAAAAATTATCAAGCCAGCAGTCAAATAGTTTTATTCCGTACTTTGTTATCATAGTGTGATAGTCCACCCATGGAAAATATATCATTTTGGCAAAATATGTAGTTTACCTCTTGGAAGCTGTAGTTCTTGTAGTACCAGATATCTTTTTATTTGCTCCGTTATCATTGTACAATAGTGAGCATCACATGACCAGTGTTTGATTTGGTTATAATGTTTTCTTTCTTCTGGTTAAACTGTAGAGATAAGTGACTGTTCAGTCCAAGGTCTTGGATTTAAAATGAGCAGCTAGCTGTTCCTTCATTCACCACTTTGCACCTAAATGACAAACCAGGAGCATGGAAAGAGAAGGAAACACAAGCGTCTTTGTCAGCAGTACACTCATACTTTAAATTGTAGCTTTGAGAGTATGTGATTAGTACAGGATACCTTCCACTTAGTAATTCAAAACGCTTTACAAATACTTCTGTTTTAAGCTTCTTAATATTTTTGCGCACCATGGAATTGTTACTTTCCCAGCTTGCAAATGGGCATGCAGCAGAACAGGATGTGGAAATGCCTGAGTAGCTTTATTTCCTCTCAGGGGTATCCCTGTAGCAGGCAGCTGGTACATAGGACAAGTACCAGGATGTTTGCGTTTACATCAGAAACCTGTGTAAAGACCCTGACTCCTCAGCTTCATTTTGTTGTTTACCTTTAAGCAAGGATGTGACTGGAAGCATTGGTGATGAGCAAAATACATCGGTTCTAGGCAAATTGAGGTGGAAAGACACAGGCAAAAAAATAAGAGATGCATGAAATGGTCTTACTGTCCTTAATCCTCCTTTCCCATCACAGTTTTTTTTTTTTTTTAAATTCAGAAGAAAATTATCTTTAGTGAAAATCAGAAGGAGGAGAAAGAATAGGAAGGTTACAGCTGTTATTTTCCATAGAGAACTGTCTTGGGTTGGAATGCGGGTGAAAAGAAGAACAACTAAAAAGACCTATCCTTATGGTTGGCAAGTGTTGCCACTGTGGTGGGCAGTGGATGTTTTCCACATGTGTGCGTGAGGGCAGCAAGGATCCTAGAGCTTGTTTTTCTTCTGTGTGCAGCTCAGCACGTTGGCCTAGATTTTATTGCTGTGACCTGAACTCATCTTTGTACCATAGGGGAAATACTTGCAGTGCTTTACAGATCTTGGAGACAGTCTCATTTTCTCAGCACAGAGCTAATATATCAAGCTAATTTACTGCCATGGTGTGTTGCAAAGCCTATATAATATTGAGTAAACATTGTTGGCTTATACATTAACTGTAACTAAAACCCTGTGCAAACTTTATTCTGGCTTCAGGATTTTCCTTTAAGAAGTGACTAAGAAAAGAAGGGTAGAGTGTGTGGTGTGGGTTTTGTGTGTTTTTTTCGTTTTTCCTCCCCGTTTTCTTTTTTGCAGTGCGGAAACCTTGCTCTTAAACTTGGCAGTTCTGTTAACTCCAGGTCAAGTGGCAGGTGTGGTTGGGCACTTCCTGTGTGCATCACTCTACTGACTCCTTTTCTTTGTCAGGATCCTTCAGCAGTGTTTAATGTGGTTTCTTTTTCCTATTTGGTATGCAAATACCATGGAAAAAAATAAGAATCTATATTTCTGCTTGCTTTGGAAACTTAGTAGAGCTGCTATACCTTTGTATGGCTACATATATATTTCTAAAAAGGAAACCAAATACTTAGTTCTTTAAATGTACGTGGGACTCCTTATCTCAGGATTGTAACGTGCTTTACCAACAGGAATGAATTAGCAAATAAAGCATTCGTGTAATGAATATCCTTTAAAAGGGAGGCAGGGTACCACCAAGATATTATTTTATTTGGTGAAAAGGATTTATCAGTATATAGATTAAAACCATTGAAATTTGATTAAAAACATTGTAATAATTTGCTGTGGTTCTCAGTGATCCTGTCGTATAGTTGAACAGGCTGAAGTTGTAGATCTTAATTAACTAGCGCAGCATCAGAATGAAAGGCAGATGAGCAGTGTGGAATTAGTAACCCTGATTCTCAGAGCCCGAACTGGCTGAGAGTGCTTTCGGAATGCACGCTGCAAAAATGAGTCTTGTCCATTAGATCGACAGTGCACAACTGCCGAACTCATGGAGCAGTGAGGGATCTGACGGGACCCGCAGAAGGAGTTGATTTGATGCCGTGGAAGTCTGACTGTGCTCAGTTCTGCCAGTATCTGGACAAAGCACCTGTTTGGGTTCTTGTCTGAGGCTTGTTCAGGTACTTCGTGACTACTGCAGTAATAAGGCACTGATGACAGAAAACAGCAGTGGAATGAGTGTGTGCAGGAAGCTTGTAAACCAGTCTGTCAGAAGAGGTCGTAGAAACACCATTGCTCTGGAAATTCAAGAGCTGGTGGCTCTTGTAGGAAGTGTCCTCGAGGGAACCTGTCCTAGAAAGGTGTGGGCAAAAGCGTTTTTCTGTGTGCAATTCTTATGAAACTTCCCCCCCCGCCTCCCAGTGTGTGCATTTCTATTATTTACAGTGACCATATGTTCTAGTTTTAGTGGGACTTTCCCGGTTTCTCAAGCGATACTGTCCCAGTGTCCTGGGAGCATGAAGTAACATTAATCAAAAAATGTAAGGGCTTTATTTGTATTCAGGGCATATTGCTCTGCTGAGTAAAATTCACTCTGGCTTTACTGTGAACAAACTTTCCAGTGGATGAGTGTTAATCTTATTGGACAGTGGTAGTTGTTTTGCTCAAAGTGAATATTAATGTCACCTATTTTGTGTTTCATGATAAACTTAGTTGGTACATTACTAAAAAAATTCTCTCCTGTGAGAAAGAGTGAAGCTTCACTACTAAGATCCTGAGAACAGGGACATCAGCATTTATTTTTGAAAAGCAATCCTGTGTGTTTTCCGCAGGAGTCAGGCAACCTCAAAATGAGTCACTAAAAAGCATCCCATTCTTTTGTTTATAAAATCGAATCACTTTTAATCACTCTAGATTTCTACTACATGGGGACACAATTTCACTGGAAGGAATACTTACAAACTTTCCCTCTCAACTCGCATTCCTTTATTTCTTTTTCATAGGAGTTTACTACTGCTGAGGCCTGGTTTAGAAGTGTCATGATCTGTACAATATGGGCTGTGATGCTTTTTGAATTTGCTACAAAACAAAAGATCATTTCTCACAGTTATTCTTGTTCTAGTGGGGCGGGAGGGAAGCAGCCTCTGGATTGTTTTCTGTTTGTTCTTCAAAGAAAGTGAATTGTGGTTTTGTTTCTTATCAAGAACAATCAAGAGAAGATTCTTTCATGCAGGATGGGTAAACAGATTACATGGAATCCCATTTTTGCTTCTTTTTGAGATAGGAGTTAAACTCGGACCTGAACTTTGGTATTTTTTTTGTATACTACTTAATTTTTTGTTTGAGCCTGGAGGTCAGCATTGCACAGCGGATTGTGAGTCTTTTCTGTTCCTGCCTAAACCAGAACAGACAGACACTATAGGTGTGATCTAAACCCCAGTAAGGGCAATGGAAACACTGCCATTGACTTTGGGGCTTGGATCAGGCACCTCTTAGAGATTCTATTTTCATATATGTAAACAAAATCCTGGAAGAAAAATACCTATTAGTTTCAGTTTTCATTACAAACTCCAAATTTGTACCAGCCTTTTTAGATCTTGCTTTTGGAAACACTTATCGTAGTGTAAAAAGAGTTCAGATAATGTTTGAACCATATAGACAGCACTAAAAACAAATACCGTACTTACCTTGTCTTTGTTTCCTTGCTGGTATCTCATTACATGTGCCTACGAGTCTGCTATATTTTCTTCACTGAGATTGCTGAATTCTGGAAATTTGCTTTCCCAGTGCCTGAGAAACTGAAATCTCCTATGGTTTTCTATCATCTTTAGTAAGTTCATGATTGACCCAAGTATTAATTATCATTCTTTTGCAGAAATTCGTGTTGAACAGTTCACCCAAATGTCTCAAAATCCTTAATGGATTGAAAAGGGCCTTCGAGAAGCAAAGTTGTGCCCTGATGGACCCAGAGCATAACTTGCAGGTTCTTTCCCTGTCCATGATTTTACTCATTCAGCCACCATTCTTCTCATCATTTTATGATCAGCTAGCAACCTTTTTCAATGCCAATTGGATTTTTCAGATAAAGCCACTAATTTCGATTGTACAATGGAAATCAGCTTTCAATGGTATTTCAATTAACCTTGCTATTAAAGAAATTGCTTTTCGCCAATACTCAATGGTTGGTTGACATTTGGAGAACACATGACTTCTTTAATACAATCTGTATTGAAAGAAGAACCTGCATTTGTTGTCTTTGAACTAGCTTCTTATAGTTTGGGTAGCTTTCAATATAGCTGACATAACACAGACTAAAAACCAACGCACAAAGTATTTTGAATTAAAAGCTTTCAAACATTCTCTGCTATATCCCGTTCCATTTGGGCATATATCAGGTGTATTGTATGTCCTTCTTTTGTAGATGATGTAAGTTATTTATTTAACCCTTGAGGAAAATAATAATGTGTCTAAAGGTGCAGACAAGCACATGGTGAGGCTTCCTTGATGGCTCTAATCCTTTTCTGCTGGTGAAGGTCTCAACAGACACACTGGTGAACTTCTGTTCCAGTGTGTAATTCTGGGCTGGTGTGCAGTGCCAGCTTTGTGTTTGTGTGCTGTCGGTGCTTAGCTCAAGGAAGAAATAAGCTCTGTTGGAGTCTTGCCAAAGGTTTTATAGGTAGGATTTGCTGAAATACCTGTGCAGGGAATTGTGACCCATAGTTGTCTGTCAGGAGAGAATTGAGAGTTGTGGTTTTTGCTAGGGCAATGGGAGTTGACTGTCTTCACCCAAAATGTTGGTCATGACTGCCCGAAGGCCGGGTGACTCCGCAGCAAGCTGGGGACACACTGAGTATCTGAGATTGGGACACTTGCACAACAGGATTCCTGCTACACGGCATTGGTTAGTGCTAGTGCATTTCAAAGAAATGAGGAAAGTGTAAGAAATCCTACATATTCTCCTTGGTATAGATCACACTGCTATACAAGTGACCTATAGGAAGTCAGCGCCAGCAGTACAAATCCAGGAAGATTATTATATGGATGACCAGATGAAGCAAGCATTTTGGGACAAATACTGAGGGTTTTTTTACCAACAGGAAAAAGACTTTGACGGGTACTGGTGCTGGATTTCCTACCAGAGGATGGCTTTTGTAATCACACTATAAATTCCAATCACGCCTTACAATGAGATGCACTTGGAACATACTGAATACAGGGTTGCAGACTTGAGATGATTACTTCACTTTGCCAATCTTTATTTAGCATATCATGAATCAGTGTTGGTTTTAAAGTAGCTGTGGTGTTTTTTGTCGAAATATTGAATAATTAGGGCTAAACTGCCCAACATGCCTACATTCTCCTGTTTCAATGGCTTTTCCTTTAGTCATTTTAAGTACCTATATTTCATTTTGAACAAAAGCAAGCACACAGGGTCTGATGTTAGACATTAACACATAAGCCTGTATTCGTAAGCAAATTGCGACAAGGCTCAGACTATGGATGACCCTACAAAGATTGCATGTATGGGAATGGAAAAATGCATATGGAAATCATGCACATTTTGCCTATGAAGTTGTTCATGCAGGAGTCTGATAATCTGGCTTCAGACATTGTTCAAGGGATTTCTAGTTGGCATCTGGCTAAGTGAAGTTAATCAGTTGCGTTGAAAGCAGTCCAGCCTGCTTTTAAAATTTCATTGTTTGTTTTCAGACAGAAAAGTCAAACCCTCTGCCTCCAATTTGCTTTTTCATTCCTGAAGACCCCAAATGTTAAAAACATCTCAGGCAGAAAAAGTGGACTTTTCTGCTTTTGACATCTTTAATTGAAATCTGAGCCAAATGACCCTGCCAGTATTTGAGAACTTGAATTAACTGAGAATTAAGGACCAATCTGAAATTACAGCAGATGATGGAGTATAGCACTAAATAACAATATAATCAAATAATAAAAAGAGAGACAGCCAAGTTGTCAGCAGCATAACAGTATTTTAGATAATCCCCTCTGGGCCATTTTCTTAACAGCAACCAGTTGTGTTTATCTGAAGATTAGTACAGAGACTTTTGATTTTACAGTGCATGGTCCCCATTTACTTTTTAAAAAAAATTTATATGCTTTTATATGTATTGCTTAGTATTCCATGCGAGGCAAATAATACCACATTGCTTTAGGTTTTATTGGCAATGCATTTAATGTTTGGGATGGGGTCTGGAGTAAAGAGAAAGCAAAATTATTTGGTCCTGTAGGCTGTTTAAATGAGGATTAGAGCCAAATGTTTGGATCTCAGGAAATCGGCCAAGCCTGGATACTCACAATGTCAACTTGCACGTACAGTACATAGTTTAATATTTTATCACGAGTGGTTTTTTTTTTTTTAAGAAGATGTTTGCCATTTCAGCTCTGCTCACAAGACAAGAAATCAGCTGAATCAGTTAAAAATAAAAATCTTCCTTTGGCTTGATGTGACAGTAGAGTTTTGCCCAAATAGAAAAACAGATCTACTGTGCTAGAAAGAGGGAGATGGGGAATTGTCAGAATATGGTTTTCACAATGCTGCCCGGTCCTGCTCCAAAAATGAGGAAAGGATTTGCCAGCAATTGCAGAGCTTGGGTTTCTGCTTGCTTTTAAGAGACTTCTCTCATTTTAATAAATGTTTGAATAAAAATGTTAGAAATGAGCTGTCAAAAAGGATTATTATTTTTGCATCTGATTTAACCTCGTGTAAACAGAAAGGTTGCATTAAAACAGTGGAAATCCTGAAATTAGTGGCTTTATCTCAACCCCTTTACTGGATCAAATCCATGATCCATTGGAAACAGGTGTAAGTTAAAATGAAGCAGGAGTGTTCACACTGAGATTGGCCCTTGTTTAATTAAATTGATTTTCAGATCAATTTAAATTGAGCTGATGCAATTTGCCCTGTTATTTAAATTAGGCCTGCAGGAGTAGTCTTGGAATGAGGGACTGTACACAATATAAGTAAGAGTATCTGAATCAGAACCATTATTATTATTTACGGGAATCTACTTTTCAATGAATTATTTTTTTCAAATTAGGGGGTAGCAGCCATAATAGGCCACTGGTGTTGGCTCCACTGATAATTATACCATTTTTCTCCTTTTCGTAATTGTCCTAGTATGAACTGTGCTATTTTGACAGAAAGTGTTAATTATTTTATCAACAATTGGCAGACCCTGCTTCAATTTACTGGTTTCCCTTTAACCAAAACAAAGATTACAGGCCCTATTCCATAGCTCAGCTGCTGAATCTGTACTAAGAAACTTGGGAACCCCTTTTGCATGAAACACTGTGTAAAGCTTTAAGCACTCTTTGAAGCTGAGTTGTATTAAATGATAGACAAAAAAAGCCCTCTGAAGAATTGGTGCTTAATTACAACTTAATTAGCATAATTATGCATGCTAATAGCATCTCAAATGAATAGCAGTTGTCAGGAGGTTGGGACCATCTGTAAGAGTGTCGGATTAATACATCATTTTTTATTTCTAACAACGCTGTAACTCTTTCCCTGAAAGTGATTTTCATTAATCAAGTTCATTTTTATTATATAGAAAATTTGGCATTTTTCATTATGGGCCATTATCCGTTTCCCCATGCAGTCCTAATACAATACTAATGAGACCCCATGTGGCTACTCCACACTGACAATGGTAGTACAGGTGTATTATTATAATTGTTACAAACAGCACATTGTACCTCAGGACTAGTAGAGTTCTAATCTCAAGATATCAGGGTTTCCACTTGGTACCTTCCCTTGGGTCCAGTACAATTTCCAGAGCTTTATGAAAAACATACATGTTTGTGGTTATGAGGAAGCAGATTTAAAGAGATAGAAGCGTGTTTGTTTTACAGTTGGCAAACTTCGAAGTTCAGTAAGCTGCTTTGGAGATTTTTTTCTTTTACTGGCTCTACTAAGCTTTGAGCGTAAAAGAAATTGCTTGCTCCAAAGAGCTGCTGAGGAGGACGGGGATGACGTGGGTACTCTAAAAGCATCAGTATTTACTTAAGAATTTTGTGTGTGTGTGATCGAATTCTAGAAGTATTATTCACTATAAAATCTAGTTTAAAAAAAAAAAAGGCAGTGGAAAAATGATCCTGGATAGCTGAATGTCTGCAGAAGAAATGTAAGTAGCCAAGGTCTAGTGGTACACAGCATGTACATGCGCATGGTAAGTGGCTTTTGAAAGTTTAGAACATCGTTTGCATTTAATGCGTTGGCCAGCCTCTGCTGTCGGCTTTGCTAGTGGAAATCCAAAGCACGATGATTTAAGTCTACAGACTTAGTTCAGGTTTACGGTGCAGCAGCTTAGTGCTGACCTTAGCGCTTGTGTTTTAGCTTTAACTAATTGGTTAATGTTTGCTTTGTAGAGTCAAAAAGCTCTGTATAAGCTCTGAGGATTATTTTTATTTAGTGGCATGTTGGTATATTCATGCCTAGTGTTTGTATTTTTTTTTTTTTCCGGAATGCACTTTTTTTTCAGATGAGATTTTTCCAAGGGATTTTTTTTTCTCTCTTACTTTCCCCAAATAGCCTTCTGAAAACTAAAGGCCTTCCAATAAATTCCCATTTCCTTTGGTGGTCTGACTATAGAATGAATGGAGCGGTTTTGGAAATGCATTTTTAAGGACAGGGAGTGAAAAGGAGAAGAGAGGAGGACAATCAACAAAGCTGCTGTGCCCGTATTTATCAGGCTGCCAGTGGGAGCTACACAGTTCAGACTGCACTTCTAATCAACCCTAAACAAAAGAACATTGAAAATAGCTCAACTGACACAGTCTTCCTCATAACTCAGGACTCAGTGGCAGGCACCAGTAAATCCTGCTCTCTTGTTGTTGTTTGTGAATATATTTGTGCATATAAACCCCTCTTTAACGCCTACCAGGGTTAGGCATCTCCATGGAACAACCCCATCAACTTTTTCCCCCACTGTTCCATCAATTCAGACTGGAGACAAATGTTCTGTGGTTTAGGAACAGGTGGAGGTTGAGAAAATAGGGCCTGGCCAGGATCGAATGAAGTGTGCATGTAAATTAGCGGCATTAATATGTAAAACAAAAGCTCAGCAGAGACTATTTGTCCTGGTGTACAGCAACTCAAAGCATGATATTGACCCTGGGTAAAATACCAGCAGTATCCTGAGATTAAACCTCCCTCCTGACATCTAATGTGCTTGAATGTCATTTTACACTGAAAATCCAGTGTACACAGGCAAGATGGTATTTCAATAGGAACTGGAAGTTGCTAGGACGGTACCGTAATTTGTGTTTCCACTGGTCGGCTCCGTGGTCTCCTTTTTAGGGTTCCAGGCAGGGCAGGGGAAGGACTCTGTGGTTCAAGCTGACTATGTGGCATATAATCCTGTTATTTCTACGATACCAGCACGGCTTCTGTCTAGTAACTCTCATTATCTGGGGTGTCTGGTTGTCATGTTAGCCTGGGAACTGCTAATTTGTTATTTAAAAAAAATTGAGAAAGATTAATCCATGCGTGAACTGAACACTCAGAAGGACACTGAGGTGTTCACAGTGAAGTCAACTTTAAGCATGTTAAAATCTGAGTCTGCTCCGAATTGCCCCCCACCATCATGTAGGTAAGTGTAGGGATCCGGCAGCTTCCTCTGTCCTGGGCATGTGTGCTCAGTGCTGGACACCTTTTGTTCATGGGTTTTAGAGTAAGCTTAATTGCATTGCTTTGGATAATGCTTTCTGATGTCATTAAACATCTACCGGAGAACTAAGAATAGAACTTCAAAGTAATGTCACCTGTAACATTTGCATTCAGATTTTTTAAAGAGAAACACTAACAGTGGCTGCAGCCCTTAGTTGCTGTAAGTTATATTTAACTTTAAATTCCCTGAGCAAGGCAAAAGGTGAAGCTCTGTAAAAGTAGACGAAACAAACCTTCTCCAAAATACTGAAATCTAAAGAAACTAATAAAAATCAACAAACAGGTTTCCTTTTGTTGCCTTGATTTTCCTCAGTGTTGGATTGAATCGTGGATTTCTGTGGGAGAGGAGGATGCATGTGACATTTTTAAGTAAAATTGTTCTACTATGACTGCTCTGTGTTCAAAGCCTTCTGCACCAGTTCTATCCTCTGCAGATTTTAAATTCCTGTGCCTCTGCGCATCCTTTTGCAGGTCATTGGTCAGATGCCCGGCACCTGACCAGGCAATAGGATCAGAAAGAGTTATTGCAACTCAACCTGAAATATAGCTTGTCAAGTGAAACAGTGCATCTGTGGCTTTTCAAATGCAGTCGTTATGTTGTTGCAAAAAATCATAATATGTGGGAAACACTACGTTGTGGGTCATACATCCTGCAGAGGTGGTGAAGCCCATCTGGAGAGGTGTGCACCGAGGGCTCTTGAGCAACATGCACAGCATCCATCTGTGCTGCAGGGTGTCAGGCCGAGGGTGCTCTCCCGGCACCTCGTGCAGGGAGTGCGAGATGGTGCTGTTCTGGCTGGGAGGATCTCACAGAGAGAAAGGAGAGTGCCAAGGAACTTGGCTGTATCGTAGGGACATGTGACTTGTCTTATTTATCTGTTCGAGTGATTATTTATTTATTTATTTATTTCCTAACTTCTCAGTCCTCTAAAAGATCTTGACCCTCAGCTGTAAAAGGTAATCCTGGAACAGTTTGTCTCTCTGCTCTTTCTGTGGTTCCTCCTAACCTTTTGCAGGGGGATTAATTTTCACTGATAGCACAATTTCATGTTGAGGGAAAAGCAAACCAAAGACTGAGAAGCCCAATGCTACTGGAATCTTAGAATGTAAACCACCACTCTGCCTAGGTCTGGTGCAAGGGAGCAGTTTTCTCTGTTGTCATCTGTTCATTTTGTTATATTGACTTCTGTATATGAAATATAGCGTATGCAATGACTACAGCAGAGAACGGGTGCAATGATCTGACTGCAGCAAAGTACTGACACCTGGGAGCTGGTCATTAGTTTACATGAAAAGAATTACAGGGCAGATAAGTGGAAGAAAAACACGTGCTGTAGGTGACTGTCTCTTGACATTGCTGTGGACAGGTGGTGCTTTTCAGAGATAAAAGAGTAATCATAAACTGGATGTCCTGCCAGGAGAGTATATATATACTTGATTAATTGACTTGGACTTTGGGGTTAGTGTCCCAGTTCATATTAAGTACGTATTTTCAGTGGTTTTTTTGTGGTTTCTCAGATTCATTATTTAGTTTGTTATAAAAAGAACTTCAGGCCATGAAGCTTGGGCTTGAATCCAAACTTCTGCCAGATTTGACAACTTCAGAAACTAGTGTTTCCATTTTGAGCTGGAGTTGTGTTGATGATGATGATTCTTAAGCAAAGCAAGAAATGAAGCCCCGAAGATTCATCTGATGTGCAGGCTCCTGGGGTTCTGAGGGCACTTCTGTCCCACCTCCTAGTTAAGTGCTGATACACATGGTGTGTCTGAGCACCAGGCTGGTAGGGCCAGAAGAACGTACAGAGCAGTACATGTGTGAGCCTGCTCTTCCATGCTGGAAACATAATTTTCCAGTCATGAGCCCAGAACTTCCCAGGCAAAGGGCTCAGTAACACCTTTTCTCTGGCTTGCTCCGTTCTGCTTTAGCATCTGTGTTGAGCTTTTCTCATGTTATGGTTTTGACTAGAAGAGTCCCTGAAATGTGGCTTTTGGACTACAACCTGCTGTACAATGTCCTACACAATATTAGTCGGGCAATAGTGGTGGGATTTGGCAGCAGATCTCTAATATCTCCTTGGACGTTAGAAACGCATTGCTTAAGTATTTGAGTGCATTTGAAAGGGTTCTCCAGAGCTGGGGAAAAGCACACTTGTTGGGCTTTAATAGAGACCTGTTAGTTGTGTGGTAAACAGCATTCTTATTAATGCATAAAACTTCCGTTATTTCTTAATTTACTTGAAAGGGTTGTTTAGACCCTTAATTGCACTATAACAATATAGTGATAGTAAGTTAGATTTCAATCAACATACTCATGAATTGCCAGTATTTTAGCAATAAATTGCTAGCTAATAAACTTGTAGCTTCCTTTGTAAATGCCAGCTAAAGGCCTAAACATTCCTCGCAGAGTTAATTGCACATTTAGTGCTCATGCAATTTTGAATTAATTACATGCCAAATGGATTTATGTTGTATGTACTTAATAAACCTTGGTAAGTGCCCTTCTAACAATCAGTTGGTATTTAGGATCCTATTTGTGTAAAAAGAATGACTTATGATACTGGGTCATGATGTTTCCACCACATGCTTATGTGCTGACTGTAGCGCGTGGTAGTTTGTATGGGATTCAGCACCAGAAGCTGCAGAATTAAATTAGCACAGGTGTGAATCCAGCGGAGGCTGGTGAAGATTGCTAATATCCCACGTTGGTCCTGTAGTCAGGAGATGCAGCCTAGATAGGCTTGTGATCCAGAGCCCAGCGGAGTGAGCAGAATGGTTGGTGCTGGTTTTTATTTTGGGTTTGGACTGTATTGCAAATGTAGAACTCTGGAAGCGGTGCATGGCACTGCGGCTGTGGTGAGAGCCAGTGGCACAAAAGAACAGCACCCAGCACCCTGCTGGAATGGAAGAGAAGATCCGTACCAGGCTGCCTATTTGACATCCTTTTGTAAAGTACTGTTGTGTCAGTCTCAGACTAGTAACCTATCAGGAAATCTACTTTCCTTCCCAGCAAAGTATTTAATATGTGAAATTTTAAAAAGCTTTAGATCTGTCAATGCTAGTAGCATAGACCTGCATTATAAATACAAGAAGCATGGATGTTTAAATAAATAGACAGGTAAACTAACTTTCCATGCAAAAACAGCACCCAGGAGTTGATATTTTTTTAGATTCTTTTGCTTTTAAAATGTTAGGCATAAAAACATTCACTCAAAACCTTCTGTATGTATTGTCCTGAAGTTCTGGGGGCTTTATTTTGTTTCTGACATGCCAGGAGCAGCGTGTAATGTGTTTGGCCTCATGGCTTTACACATATATGCGTTCAGGGGTTTATATCTGAGCAACAGCAACCCACTCCTGAAAGACTGTGCAACCTTTAACACATAAATGGTAACCTGTAGGCTGCAGGCTTTTAAAAATTTCATTATTGACCTTTATTCATTTTCTCTCTCTTCTGCAAATAACACATCATTTAGTGAATTTCAATATATAGTAAGTGCTCAGTAATAATATTTCGGGGAGATATCATCATCAGATTGTAGTGATGTTCAAATGTTCATGTGGTAGGAATTGCCCTTCAGAACAGCACACCGAATAGCAGGCTTTTGCCCTCTTTAGGTAGAGATAAAGGCTGAGCAACTTGGGAATGCAGAGGTGGGTCAGGGTGAAGAGAAAAGTGCAACAATAAAATGAAAAAGCAGTTCCGCAGGGCCTGAAGTGGAGTTTTACGTGAAGCAGAATTGTACAAGTTCTTCCACTGCTGTGAAAATGTCTGATTTCCCTTGTTGTCAAGAGGCTGGAAGGCAGGTTTACAAGCACCAGGTAACTGATGCGGCAGTATTATTAAAGATTTTTTTTTTTAATTGTCCCAGTGAATGCCATTCAGTTAAACTGTTATATTGGCAGATTTGAGGTATCTAAATCACCAAGGCATCTGGAAAAGTGTCATCTCTTACTTTGCTGGATACTGGAATACCTTAAGTATAAATTTACTAACATTATACTGGAAAAATATTTGCTGTATTTTGAAGTGGATGCACATTAGTCAGTGAGATATGGGTCACTGTGTGATTAAGCAGCAACACACCCTGTAGTAGTCGTCAGTGCAGGATAACAGACCACGCCACAAGCTCGGCATCCTGAGTGAAGGGAAGGTAGTTGCAAACTGCTAAAATCAATTATCATTTGTTAATGCCACTTGCAGAGCAAAGCCAGAATATCAGGTGTTGAATTTTGAGTTGAAAAGCTCTCTGTTTATGTGTGAAACTCCAGCAGATAGGACTGGAAGAATAGACCACATCTTCATGATCTCACAGCGTGTGTTTTTTCTGAAATGGGGAAACCGGGCTTAGCCTACTGTCAGATACTGTCTCCATTATAGCTCCAAGCTCAAACTCACGACCAGGATTGATTTAGCTTGCACTGTACAACATGGAGAGACAGATGTATCACAGATATTAATGAGCAGTTCTGCCCATCAGGGAAGCAGTATTGCCAACCCCAAATGCTCGAAGAACAGAAGATTGAATGACAACAGTAATAATAAATGTAGTTCTGTTTCACTCTCACATGTTTACGCACCTCCCTTGGTTTTTTTCCCCATTGAGTCTCTACCCAAGTGAGCTAGAAGTTAAGATTCTCTGGAGTTGAACAGTTGTCTTTAGTTAAATGCCATCTCTTCCAAGATGTGTGACAGATTTGCAAAACTGACATATTCTAGCTTTAGTGCTTTTTAGGCATTTTCCTAGAGGCTTGTTTCATATTCCACCCAAGTAAAGCTTATCTGTTAAAAAGCACTGCGCCCTAATCTCTGGGACTCTTTCCCTGCCTGCTTACTGGGGAGGGCAGGAAGACTCATCTGCTTATCTGTGTAATGTGCCCTGTGGAAGGAAACTCATCAGGCTCTCTGTGAAGTTGTTGTTCTCCTCTGGACGTTGCCCTTAGAGATGATCATTAACCAGAGTCATCTTCATCAGAAACACTTTTCTTGCTGCAGCTTCCAAACCAGTCGGGTGGTGGTCCCATAGCTGGGGGACTGTGACGTCTGTACCTACACAATGTGTATTTTAAGCTTAGTGCATAGAGAGGTATGTTTCTCCAACTCTTATTTGCTGCTCTTGCCAACCTCAGTTTTAGTTTTGCAGTTTACTCTGGTTGTATGGGAAGGGTCTTCTAACACTTAAGTCATTTAGGTTTGGGACACAGTGAAGTTGTTTCTGGAGAATTTTTTTTCACCTTTTTCCAGAAATGTGTTTTTTCCAAAGAGAAAAAATTATACTTTCAGATGGGGGAAATAAATTTGAAAGACTTTGCCTAGGGATTTTTTTAAAAATAAAATGATTCTTGTATAAATTCTCAAGGTTTTTTTAGTTTGACATTTTTGAAGTAAAACTGACTTCCAGAGGTGGTTTGGTTAGTATAAAACCCAAACTAAACAAAACCATCACCCTCAAGCCCCTATACTAGATGAGAAAGTTGTATACAAGTGCTAAATATTTTCTGTTGTCCCCAAGTAAATGATTTTCTCTTTCGTTTGTTGTATTCTCAAGAGTGAATCTCCCCAGAACTAATGCAGTGACAAAGGTCAAAGAAATAAACTAGTGCAGAGGGAGATTTAGGGAGAGAATAAAAAATATGGGACGGTCAGTGAGGTGAGGACATAAAATTGTTCCCTGGATGGTAAAGGTTTTACAAAGGGCCCTGCATTAGTTGTGCTGGGGTTATGCATAGAGATTTAAAGAAAACCCTGCCAAATAAAGAACAACACAGTAGGGTATGGACACCAGAGGAAATTGCAAGTTGCATTAATTATGCTCACTGTTGTAAAGATGAGAAAATTTGGGCCAGGTTCTAAAATGTAGAAAATTTTGGTTGAACGTGCAAATACTTAAATACGCAGTCACCTCGAAGGAAATGTAAGTACTTCCCTCCTCACAGAACTGAAGTTTTTGAACAGCACTAAACTTATGAAGCACTGGTTTTCTGCCCTTCTTTACCTAGACCCCAAAGACGACAAAAATGGAGGCTTCAGAATCTCTAGTTTAACTTCAGTACTGCTGTTTTCTTCAGTAGTTCTTGTAAGTTTGATGTTTTTGTTTTGTTACTTGGTCAGTATCTAAAGGACTTGCTCCTTGGCTGGGCACATCTGTCACAGGTATTTTCTTTTCAGGAAGCCAGATTCTGCAGCCTGTGATGGTGGAGATGTGTGTGGTGTCTCCTTGGTAATTAATATAGATGAATTTGCTGTAAGGAGAGGAAGGAGACAAATTCCTTTCTGGCAGCGCTTAATGGCGCAGGATCATGTGTTATGGCAGCGTACGTGTGACCATGCGGTGTCCTGTCCCGTCTGTCCCCATCCCCAGCAGATCTAGGCTGTCTCTCACCCTGCTCATCAATCCAGCAGCAGTTTGAGGGAATGAAGGTCTCTCTGAGCCACTTGGCAAGCGGACAGAGGCAACTTCAGGTGCTGCACTGGCACTTGGGGACCTTGGATGTTTTTGCCATTTCAAGGCTTAATCACTGCACCTCCTGTATGAGCTAAGGATCTGCTCTGTCCTTCAAGTCCACGAGAAACCCCTCGGATCAACAGTCCCAAAGAGCTTGGATTTACCATGTAATTTTCCTTTGGTAAATGGCCTAGAGCAGCAACGGATATCACTTAACAAAAGTATAGTTAAAATCAACTGTGCAAGATGCTGCCCAAGAATTGCAAATGCTAGATGGGGACCCAGCTGTAACTTCTTATGCTACTCAAAGGATTTCTGTGTGTAAGTTAGGTTACTTGCATCATTAAGCATTTGCAGGAACATTCTCCATACTTATACATCATCGGCCTTTATAACCTTGTTAGCCCTGACCCCTGAACCTCTGCTTTGTATTCAGGTGGCAGGCTCAGTAATTTATGTGATGCAAGCTCTTCATGACCCAGTTGTGTGATGTTACAACTTTCCGGTGCTTAGTACAAGCAGTTGCATGCAGCAAAATGGCCAAAAGGTGAAAATAAATAAACTTGTTGTATGTTGGATGCCTTCTGTGTTTTGCAGCCAGAGCCAGACTGGGAGGAGCCGAGGACTCTGGTGGGCAGGTTCCAGGTGACCCGAGATCTCCAGGTGGTCTTAGGGTCAGGCTTTGCCAGCTAAGGTGAAAGCTCACTGGTGGGGCAGAGAGGACCAGGGTATTCTTTTTCTGTATCATTTTGGAGGATTTTAGAAAAGCTGTTCCCTTTCCTGTTGCTAACAGTCTACGTGTCTGTACTTCGAGTGTACTTCAGGCTAAACAGAATTGCTATGTATCTTAATTAGAGGATGGAAACAACCAGCAGCTCCATCATCTGTGGAAATTTCTCATGCAGAACAAAGGCACATTATAACCTTATGTACTTATCGTCTTGTCATTGCAAACTGCACAGCTTTTTTGACTCAAAACCCACTATTTGGAGAAGGTCTGAGCAAAACTAGAGTTTCAGATAACTTCTCTTTATTTGCACTTATAAAGTTTCGAGCTATAAAATAAGGCTGGACTTTTTCAGTCAAATAATTACAGCTGCTGATATGGACATTTTGAATTTTCAGAATTTAGAGTTTTTCTTTTATTCATTTTATCATCTATATACTTTTTTTGTATTTCTGTTTTTCTTTTTATCATGGTTTCCTAAAGGCTCATTTATCGCTCTTTTTCGTGTGGATTTGTCTGTTGCATTCCTTCCCAATGACTTCTGTTTTGGGGCCTATTTCACAAAATTTGACAGATGACATGGTGTCAAGGTTAAGTGCCGTCAGGTTTTGTGCAAACAGATGTGCGGGTGCACTCAGGCCTCACTAGATGCAGGAGAATCCATTCAGGGTCTAACATTTGAGACCCAGGGGAGGGTGAAAGGTAACTGCCTTCAGTTCCAGTGCTCACCCGATGAAGTGTCTAAAAATGTTTCTTTTGATACTGTAATTTTTCCAAAGCTTGTTTTGCGAGCAAGTTATGTGTGGCCTAAGAAAGCAATCAAATAGAAAAATAAACCCCAAACCTTTTGAAGTGATCATTGACATTTCCATGAAGATGAAAGAATAAAAAGAACAAAGTAGGAAAAAAAATTTTTGTCAATTCAGAAGTTAGAAATACTTGAAAAACTTCTCTGTGGAAAAGTTTAGAAAGGTGAAAATTAGCTCTAGCTATGGAGGGTAGAAAGCACTCCAAAGCATTTGGCACTGTGTGGTTTTATCTTTTTTTTTTTTAATTCTTAACTGACTGTCGCTGAGTTGCATGTCCCTGCTGTACAGTGTGCAGCCTGTATTGTTATATTGTTCTCCACTTCCTTGAGCAAAGTATGTGCATGGACATGCCAGTACTCTTCCCTAGGCAACAGCTGGACAAAACCACAAAAATTTACCACACAGGTAAATTTTGAATCTTTTTTTCCCTCCCCCAATACCTTCCCTCTGTCACTGGTCAAAGCACAGTTTGATCTTGTAATTGTGGATCTTCCTGGGAGTCTGTTTTTCCTCTTTTGAAAGAGAAGGTGAGGGTGAGCTGTGGAATCAACCCAGAACTCCATCTTCAGCATCTGGAAGAATTCAGCAGCGGATACGGTTGTGGGTCCCGCTCCAGCGCCCACAGGAAGGGAGCATTTCCCTGTGGTCCTGGCCCATCAGAACTGACATCTCTCGGTGTCGCGGGTCTGACGAAGCTCCCAGTGACAAACACCCTTGCTCTTAGCTCTGGAAAGTCAGGGTGAATAAACTTGGCATTTTGAGTCCTTGTCCCAGGGAGTTGTCCATAATGCCCACTTGTTCTTGAGCCTGTCAAATCCACTGACAAATCAGGGTGAAGGCATCTCCCCTTCTTTTTTAAAAACCAGCAAAGTCCCCTTATTTACTGTTCCCTCAGCTCCATTGTCATCATAATGTAATGCAGCCTTGTTGGAGTCAAGCCAAGTCAGGATATGTTTGTTTTTAGAAAAAGCTTTTGAGATGTAGGTGTTTGTCCTATTGCTGGAACAGAGAGACTCATTTCTATTCCCAGCCCTCATGTCACATGTTCTATCGGGTAACTTTTCATGCCTCGGTTACCCACCCTAGATGGTGCCAGTGACAATATCTGCCCGTCTTCGCAGTCTGAGCCCAGCAAACATGCTGCTGGAGGAACCTTCCTCCTGCTCAAACATTGCGCGTCCCTCTCTGAGAACAGCTGGAGGCTCCTGTGCCAGCAGCAGCTTGAGCTCACTGGATAAAGATGCTCCCTTTGTAAGGAGAGGGAAGTATCATTATTGTCTAATGTTGTTATTGGCTCTAAACTAGCTATTAATAGCTTAACTTGCTAACATACGTTCATGATTATGCAAGATTCCACTGTAATGAATGGGATTAATTATAAGAACAGGATACATCTAAATTGATTAATGTAACTAATAGTGTTTTATTTATGTTGCATGTGACAAGGCCAGAATGGGAGGGCGATAATGATGGACTCTTTGAAAGGCAAGGTGAGATTTAAAGCAAATACCTTGAAACAAAGGCAGTCCACATGGTACCACTGGATTTCACTCTTGGGTAGCACTGCTGGCACAGCAGTGATGACTGTCTGCTGTGATGACTTGAAGCAAACGTTAGGTATTACAATACAGTGCTATGGAAGTTTCTGCTATTTTCTGGTGGCAAATGGCTTTTCTGGTTTGCTGAGAAAGAGAAAACTTAATTCACATTCACTGCAGCAAGTTTCTTCCTCTGCTTTTGACATTTAACCCCATGCTAAGGGGCCCAGAGCCTGCTAAATCTGCAGCCCCCACTGTTAGCACTAACATATTGTATCAAAATTCTTGACTTCTAGTAACCAGGGATTAAAGCGAAACAGAAGTTGGAGGGAATGATTTTCTCACCATCTCTCCCTTTCCATTATATTCAAGCCACACTTCCTGCATCCGCTATAAATATTTAAAGCAACAGTAGCCAGCGTTTAAAGATTGGGACGGAAGCAGAAATCCAACCGTGTCTGCGTCCTCCTCTGCAGGTCATGTGCATCCTTAATGAGGTCGTCTGCCCTCGGCTTTCGTGGGGAGCAATGTGAAACTTCAGTGAGAGTTTTAATTGCTAACCATGGTTTATAGCCTGGGATGAGTTGGAGAGAGCTTTGTAATAGTGTACATCCAGGCTTACCAGGCGATCGTGGTTTTAGAAGAGGTTGCAATTAGTAGAAGGGGTGGAAAATGCATTTCCATTTCTGCAGCTTCCACACAATAGATTGCAATACAGTCTCTCAATCTGAAATTTGCTTTTAATGCTCTTTTGAATGCCCGTTTTTTCTGGAAATACAGCTTTTAAAAAAGCTAAAATATTGGGAAGACAGGGAATTAAAATTTAAGAGTAACTTTGTAACAAATCCAAGTGTTTAAAAACATCCGCTAGTAATGCTCTCAAACTTATTTACTTACCTCCTGTTGTGGAACCAAATGCCTCTCTTCCTTCTTCTATATCACATTAGATACTTTCTGAGAAGTTATCTTAGGTACAAGGATTTTGCTGAGGAAAACAGTCCCTTCAGTGGCAACAAGACTTCTGACCCTATGTACATCATGGCACTGGTTTAGAATAATCTAACAACCGTGCACACTCAAGGAGTACTCCCACAGACAAACACAACAGCCCTGTTAAATTGTTACCTATTTTTGTCTCTATGTGTTGTTTTGGGATTTGTTCATTGAACATCTTTTACTGAAAAGTAGAAATCCTACAGTGCTGTGTTGTGGGGTTTTTTTGGTTTTGTTTGTTTGTTTCTTTTGTTGTTTGTTTTTGTTTTGGGGGTTTTTTGTGGGTTTTTTTGGTGTGGTGGTGGGGTTTTTTTTGTTTCTGGTGGGTTTTTTTTTGTTTTTTTGTTGTTGTTTGGTTTTTTTTCCCTCATCACTGATCAATGGCTGGGCAGGGAAGAGAAGAGTGTACAATGGAGGAGCACATGTATGGATTGTAAAATAATTGTTTTTATGCAGGTGAGAGTGGAGAGAAAACTACTGTTTTCAGCGTGTTTTTTTTTTTTCTTTTCCCCCTTGTTCATTACTGTTCACTAAGAATTGAAGACTTTTTGTTTGAATTCTGGCTCCATGGTATGTGAGGCATGAAATAGGACTGTTCACACCAAGAGGATGAAAACAGCCTGGACTGACTTTCAGGTCTGTGGATTCAAAATCCAGATCCCTGTATGAATGACATTTGGTATTGTGCTTCTCATCCACACCACGTACTTAAGAGGTGGTTTATTTCTACTTACAAGTGTGTCTAAGGTTTCCCTTGGGCCCTGGAAGGGCTCATGTTTGGACAGTGTACAATGTCAAGGTTGTAAAGACTGATCAACGTGAAGTCTTGCTCTTAGAAGCCTGTATTGACTTGTATGGTGAACAAGCTTGTTACTGTTATTTTATTCTGGATAAAGAGGCATCTGTAGTAACTCAATGCAGCCTGAGAGAGGCTCCTTAGGACTTTTGAAGATGACATTTTGATTTGCAGCCAGAATAACAGAGTTCCACCTAGACAACACACAAGCTTTTTTTGCTAAAGCTCTCTTTGGGAAAAGATCGTATCATAAATGAGTTGAAGCATTTCCTTAGGCATTTAGAACCATCTTTAAGAACCTGATTTAACCCCCTGAGAGGTCAATGGGAATCGTTCTGCTGACTTCAGGTGCTTAAACTCAAGGCATTTCTTTTCTGTTCTTTAAAAACAAAATCTTTGTGCCAGTTGTTTATAATATTATTTTTTCTTTTATTTCTGCCACTGGACTCCTCTCTGGTATTAGCCCTTTAATCTCTGTGGTACAAAAGAAAAGGAAAAAAAAATTGCTGATAAGTGGAGACTGGACAGCGGATACATCAGCTCGGTGATTACCCTGCTATGTTTGGACACTGAAGCTGAGAAGTTGCTGCCAATTGCAGCCAGTCCATGGGGACTGGTGAATTCTGTCAATGAAAGTTGTTCGATTGCTTTTTTTTACTAGCAGCTGTCGCTATCTTTTTGGACCTACAAACACCCAGGTCAATACTGAAAGGCTATGTAGCTGCAGAGATTTCCTCTGCTTCCCAAGTTGGTAGCAGAGGTTACATGTTACAAATTTGATGCTATTACTTGAATCTGGATTGTAATCTAAAGGAGACATACAGCTGGCATACTTTTCTCAATTGCTCTACCTGCATTAATTACAGTATATTTCTAATCGATGTTCTTCAAAGAGAAATGCTGTGCAATAATTCCTCTTAGAAAAATGTTTGGCCCTTAGCCCTCAGTTGCCTTTTTCCAGGCAAATGTAAGTCAGGTAGCATCGCTGGTCTACAGAGAAACCCTCAGATTGGCCAAAGCTGCAGACTCCGTGTCTGATTTTGGAGGATTTGTCTGAAGTATTTCAGGCCATTCAGCTCTGAGGGTTTGGTTAAGCCACCGGTAAAGCCAGGTACATTTAATTCAGGTCAGATTTGGGAGATTTCATGAAGTTCAGGAGTATTTCTGCACACGCATATATGCACACAAACCCCACAACAAACCGCTTGTGCAGTTCTATGGACAAAGCTGATTGAAATAAACCTGAGTCCTTTCATACTGTCTGATACCAGAGCTAATGGACTGTTGCCTGCAGTGTTTAGTGCTTTGTGTAATCAGTCACTAATTGTAGGAACAACTGATTTCAAGGAGTTCATGGCAATTATGAAACACTTGTAATGGCAGGAGTGTACTAAAACAAAATAAAGACGACATGCTTTTTTCTCAAGCAAAACCCAGCAACTCAGCACTGAAGTATTTGGAATTTCAGGGAGAAAATGATAGCCTCTTCTCTGACACTCGGTGGAATCAGGAAGTGTCTCAAAAAACCACAAAAAAATCAGTAATTGCTCCTTTGCAAGAAAGGTTGATCTAAAAAGTTTGGGGGCAATATTGCTGTTTTCAGTTTTGAAGGAATTTATGCTTTCAGCTCACCTGATGGCATGTCAGAGTATTAACCCAGCATGGGGCGTAGGTGTGGGGGAAGCAATGTGTTAATTTCCATTCCTTTATGAATCAATCGATAAACAAACTGTAGTGTCACTATAAATCTTAAAAAAATTGCCTGCTACGGAAATGTGAACACTTTTATGCAGTTCCTGCTTTCAGAAGCTCGAGTAAAGGATAGCCCTGAAATATGCTAAGTCTGAATGCAAAGGTTAAATCAGCAGTGTTATCAGTCAGGCTGGCTTTGCCTTCAACACGCAAAATGAATATCACTGTAGGATCTCTCTGTCTTAGCCCCGTTGCAGACTGGCAGCACACACTGCCTGAGCTCTGCGGCTGCCCTCTCTGCTTCTGTTTGATGCAGATTTATCACACTTACAGGCTAAATCTCACTAAGCTACAGAGAGCTTTTAAGACAATTATACCGCAGTGTCCCCTTTCTGCAAGAGTCACCATCATAATCTCGCTAAGCAGCAGTGGAAGAGCAAGTTGGATAATTAACCTGCAGTCTTTGCCTTTTATTCATAATGACTTACTTGCTTGCTTAAAAAAATGTACTGCATCTCCTAGGTGGCCTGTCTTAATATAAACCCTTGATATGTATATTTTTGATCTCTGTATTTTTTCTTATGGTTACAGATAACTATACCCGTGTTCTTAGGCCTGGTGGAAGCTGAATGCATGAGACCGTGTGCTCAGTATTCCCAGACCTGGGATCAAAACTGATTTACCCAGTTGTGGCTGAGGTGCCCAACAGCCTCCTGCTGCACTGAAGTTTGCACAGCCCAGAGAGAAGGGATATATGGGAACTTACAGCTTAAAGGGAAAACTTAGGCAAAAACCTTCTCTCTGTTTCACTTCTCCCCACCAACTTGAGCAAATTGGTGTGTTCCAACCCAGCCTGGAGGAGATGTGGTCATCGACAGTTTTAAACGTAGTTTTCTGTCAGTGGAGATGTGGGGAAAGATATACTATGGTGTTAGATTGTCATGGTTAACCCAGTAGTGTTTCTTTGCAGTTGGTTGACACGTTGCAAAGCTTTTCTCTTCCTGACTACCTGGGCTGTAAAACTGTGCAACGTCCTGACAGTTAACAGGACTTCATTTTCTCTCTCCAAGAGAGGAAATATTGTCTCAAATAAAAAGGTATGGAGATCACCACACAAGCCAACATGCTTCTATGTCAGCCAACTATATCAGAAGAATTAATTTGTGAATTAATTCATACTGGGTTAACAGGAGATAACAAGCTCAAACCACTTATCTGTTGGTGGATCTCTGTCAACCTGCTGATGCAGAGAGTCGTATCTTATATGTTGTTATAAAAATCAGTAAGAAAAAGGAAAGAGCTCATAGGAACAGAGAAATACTGTGCCTGTGCTATTTGTACAGGCAAGTTCTGCACATGAATACTGACCTTTTCTTGGCAGGTCTGGTTTTGTTGTATTTTTCAGATGTTTTGAGGAAGAGCTCAGCTGCACTAAGTGCTGGTGGAACTATGGTGGTTTCTAGTAACTGATGGTGCGGTGTTGCCAGATTTGAGAGTGGACTGTTTCATATTAATTTTAACAATAAGCTGTGTTGAAAAGCTTTTCCTCTGGTAGCACTTACAGAAAGGAGGAGACAAAAGGGAGAAAAGTATTTATATCCTTCATCTAAGTTTATTTGGCATCCTTATAGGCAGCATCAGAAGATGAAACTGGGGCAAGAAATGTGTCAGTATATTCTAATGTAATCTTTAAAAGAAAAAAGAAAACTTACTGAAATTCCCCATTTTATTTATCTTTTTTTTTTCCTTCCTTGAAATTACAGCGGGTCTGATCACTTACAATGTTGGCAGCTCCAAGCTTCAGTTAGTTTTCAAGGCTATGTTCATCCAAATGACCACTAATAATTTTTAGTACATTTCCTGTGAAAATATAATCACTAAAGAAATGTTAAAAAAAGTCATGTTGTCTCAGATGTTCTTAACACACTATAACTGTTGGGTTAGTTTATGGCAGCTGAAACCCCGGGCAGCCTGGGTGCAGGACCCAGAGCCGTGTGGTGTGAGCCGGGGGGACTGTGAGCCTGCGCTGGGGTGTGGAGCTACACGGGCTTATAGGAATGCCACCGGTGGGTGTGGAGACACACTTGGAAGGTGTTTTTCCCCTTTCTTGGGGTTCAGTTGTGGCTGGCAGCGGAGCGGGTTTGCAGGGGCGGAGGGGCTGGAGCTGTGCCTTTGCCGTGTGCGTGCACTTGCAGCTCGGCTGAGGTCAGAGCAGAAGAATGCTGCCGTAATTATGGCTGCAGGCGAGGGCTAAGCAGAATGGGAATCAGGGTCTGGCTCAGCCAAAGATTTCCTGTGTGATCCTGGTCAAGTCACTTAATTACTTTTGCCTCATTTCTCAGTTGTACAGCGTATATCCTAAGGCTCCAGCTACCTGCCTTGTCTATTTAAATCAAACTCCCTTTGAAGCCAGGACTGTACAATGAGACTATACTGTTAATTGGAGTCTCTGGGTGATAGTGTAATTGCGTGTAGTGTAATAACATTTCCTTGCAATTTGCATCAGCTTTGCCACTGAATCAGGCCTCTGCAACACTCACAGTTTCACACTGCTCCTGTTGAATATCAGTGCACAAAACCTAACGCTGGCCCATTAAACGTGGGCTAATCTCACTCAAGAGACTTATCACTGAGTTCACTAAAGTCAAAGGCAGACCTCTCATTATTTTCTGGGGCTGGGATTTCCCCCTCGATCCTTTCTTGCACTGGAGAAATGGAGCAGGCGGCGGCTGCCGTGTCCATCCGCGGGGTCCCTGCATCCCTGGCTGCAGATGCTGCGTGTGGTCTGACATGGGAGCTCAGTGTCCAGCTCAGTGCCCTGCAGTTCTTCAGCTTTTAGAGTCAGCGGACCTGATTCACATGATGGGAACTGGTTCTGCGACGTAAAGCCTAGAAGTAAAGAGTCTGGAAAAAGTTAAACCAACCCTTGGTTTTTCTGCTTAAGAGTTAGTGTTGTTTTCAAATCCTGCTTGTAAAATAAATAAACAAGTCAAGTTCCATTAGATTTTAAAAGAAATAAGCAGAACACAGAATTAGCAAACTAACCTTTGCCTTACAATTTCTGTGCCATTTTGAACAGCATTTCATGATTTGGGATGAACTGTCCTGACAGAAATTGCTATTTTGTAACTGTAAACACTGCTGAAATCTAGGCTTATGTAAATATTTTTAATGGGAGGAACATAGACAACCTGTAATGCAACATTTGGGCTGATTTTTATGGAGATTGGATCTGCTAGAATAACTCAGATGGCCGTGATGGAGTCTATGGTAATTGGGTCTGAAGTGAATGGTTAAGAATGGATTGTTTCTATAATTTTGCGTGGTAGCGTGTGGTAAGAGAGAATTCCAGCCCTGTGTAAAGGGCCTGCACAAATGCCATGAATCTCATACATCCCACTTAAACCCCTTAGAATAGGGCTTAAATGGGAAATTAATCAAAGAAATCAATACAAGGTCAAATAGTGTTTGTTTACCTCTGGGGTAGGCAGGAGTGAAAAATTCATTTGCAGTCTATGAAGTTGAGTGGATTTTGCTGACTTTCAGGATGAATTTGGCTGGGAACCCAAGTGAATAACGAGTAGGCACAGATTAAGAAAGCTTACAATTTTTTATGGTTTTTGAGCAAAAGCCTTCATTTTTCCAACAACAGAAGTGTGCAGGAATAGTATTCAGATTTTTTAGAATGGGAATATTCAATCCATCAGAGGAGCCACAGAATTCCTCATATTTAAATATATTTCAAATGTGCATGTGTATTTTTTCCTCACCTCAGACACAAGAGGTGGAGCATTTTATTATGGAAGAGAACAGAGAGAACCAGACAACTTGTTGCCTGTTGTGAAATGCCCCATTTCAGTCTGGATATACACTGGGTAGATTCTTAGCTGTCACCTAACATCTTGTTTCTGCATCTGTTTAAATCAGCAGAGAAAACTCTCACAACCTTTGATGGTGGGTGAGCAGTTTAACTCTGAAGATAGTATACTACAGTTTAATATGGAAAAAGTGGGATCCAAAGCTGCAGATAATCTGCAGTTGCCATTGATCTGTGAATTAGTCTACATACATCCTTGCCACCTTACAAGAGCATTTGTAATAAAGGTTCTTCCATCTGTGTGTGTGCATGCATAAAATATATGTGTAGAAGCAGATAAAAGTTTGCCAGGTGCACCTTCTATTAATAGCGGGAGAGAATATACTCGCTTTAGATAAAGGAGCTGTGAGATACTCCCCTTATAATGGGCTAAATCATACCAAGGATATTAGTTAATAAAAGTGAAAATTTAAGTGAATGCATAATTCAGTCAAAAAGCTGTTTGGTTCTCTGTCTCACATGTTTATACGCACATATACATAGACATGTATCTAGACAGTGTCGCGGATTTAATTGCGGTGGTGACTTCCTAAGAGGAAGCCATGTGCAGAGGGAACGGAGCAAGTATTTGTTGCTAACTCTGAACTTTGGTTTATGAGGTTCCTGTTACAGTCTGTGGGGTGAGGTCAATGCCACCAGAGGATAAACCAAAGTGCCTGAACAAGTTACGCTATTAACTTTTTTTTCTGGCAGCTATATTAGCTGGTGAAAATATTCTCTGAATTTCAGACATGCTAACGTTGGTCCTATTTATATCGGCGTCATCTGAAAAGGTAGGATCTGTCTGCTGGAGGATGAGACAGACACATGGCAGTACTTTCATCCACTAAGTTCACTAAAACCCTGACTTTACTGAACAAAGTGCTTTAATAAGTGTGATGGGTTTTGGAGTCTGTAGCTTGGAATTATTCCTTCTTTTCAGTTACGCTAATGCATCTAATAAATTAACAGATATAGGGACACCTTAATGCCAAACGAGGAGCTGCTTCCTGCAGTCCATTGGCATCTGTAGGTGCTTTTGATGTTGTTGGGAATGTTGTTCTTGACTTGAAGAGGGCCAGGATTTCTCCCGAGGAGCGTGTTCCCATCACTTGCATGAGTAAGAGCATCTGGACTGATTTGTGTGTGTCTTCAAATTTCCTCTCAGCACTATTTGAATGTCCCAAGAAGCAAAATAAATGCCACTGATGCATTCATGTCCTTTTCAATTTGTGTAACACAAAACAATAGTTTCCACTTCTATTGTGTGATTTATGTTTCCATAATGCACAACTGTGCTTTGACATGCTGCAGAAGAGAATTTGTTGGACACGGTAATAGTGATAGAAAAATGTTCTCTCTATTTAGATGTCATGACTATTTTCTTTTTCAAGTGGAAATTCTAGTGTCACATACAAATGTTACCTTTTCCCCTGATTATCTTGTACAAAGCTAATAGTTTTGGAATAGATACAGATTTTTAATGCAATGCTATGGTTCTGGCTTATAGAAAAATGGATCAATTACCAAAGCAGGCTTCAAAGAGGGAGACTGCCCTAAGTTATAAATGGCTCAGTCCCTTAATTCTGTCATAATCCTATTTGATATATAGTTCTCGGTGCTGCCGAATCCTTTTAGGGCTCTTTGATCAAGTGAGTACTTTCAAATGTGATGCCTCCTGTCATCTAACCCCCTAAAAATAACACAACGTGCCATTTAATTTCTGGAAACATTCGTTTTCCCTGCCTTTTTTTTTTTTGTGTGTGTGTCTGTGTTTATGTAGAGAAAACAAAAAGCCCGACTTATTAGCTAATTTAAGGAGAGAAAGAAGGACTACCAGAAACAAGACTTTTTAAAAAAATGGTTATTAATTTATCAAAGGCCCACGCCAGTTTTCCTGGTTGGGCTGATGGCCTGAGCTCTGGCAGAGGCAGTATTGGACCACTGGTACTTATGCGTCAGCCATTAGATGCTGATGTTCGAGGCTTCACTGAGGACTTAATTAATTGAGAATATCAGATGTGTGAGATTCCAGAATATCAAAGAAACCTTCTCTTTTCAGAAGTAACAAAAAATTTGGCATTTATTTGGGGACACCTTACCGGATGCCTAAAATTCAACTCTGAGGAGCAGATCTCTGTATAGTGCCTCAGGTCTGACTTTTTTCAGCATCCTGGTGAGTCTTTTCCAGATGAGGTCGTGGGACTTATTAGATGTGCGTGTTTGACGTAGATACTTTTCTTCCTCCCCCTTTTTAAAAGAACACCAGGAAATTGTACAGTTACTAAGCTTGAGTTAATATTTTTTATATTATGGTGATGTGGTGCCAGAACTCCTGCTTTTCTGTTGGGCACTATAACTGCTGTAACTGCTAGTCAAAATCCAGCTCTGTAAGGAAAAAAAGTATTCATGCAAATGTAAATGTTAATATTTGGCATATGAGAAGGTCTTTGTTTTCCTTCTCCTTTGCAACCACTGCCACTAAATTACATTCAGTATTAATATTCTTTCTTCCTGTAACCAATATTCACCCAGATAATTCACCATTGGCTTAACAAAGACAACTCAAGAGAACGAGGGATTGTAGGATCAAATCGCCCAGACTTATGCAAGGTTTTCAGCTCTTCTAGTTGGAAATTGGCAGCTCCTGGAGCTCCACTTGGCAGTTTTCTGGAGGAGAAGCTTATTCTGGGGCACCAGGATCCCAGGAGGAAGATGTTACTTGTGCACAGGAATGGCGAGCTCAGCACCTCCTTTTTTTGCCCAGCCAGTCACGTTTTCCAGGAGATCATTTATACCCTGGAAAAGGAAAACGCTGGATGAGTGTGCTTGGGGTGAGTCTTGCAGACTTCTCACCAGTGTGAAGTACATTTGAACATTGTACTCTTGGAAGCCGTGGAGCTGTAGGCTCAGTGGGGAGCTGTGGCTCACACTGTGCACACCCAGCTGGGGCAGCCTGCAGAATTTGCCTTCTTCGCTATCTTTGCACCTCAGCTCAAAAGCCAGTCTGCTCTTGGCTTTCTTACCCTTGACAGGGACCTGTCTTCCTGCAGACGTCTCTCTTTGAAAGGTAAAAAGGATGGGGTAAAGCTTCAATTTCATTGTAACTGCTCTTAAAAAGTAGTGTAAATGTCCATATCTGTCCCTTACAACAATCAGATTTGCATACAGCCTCCCAAATGAAGTGATGAGGGCACAACAGCCAGCTGCCTTCATGGTGGAACTAGGCTGGCTTATGAAAAGGGCTACAAAATGATGCAGCTGGCTGTGGCCGTAGAGAACTGGATGCTTTCTCCCACTTTCTCCCATAGAAATAGATTATCCCAACCAATCCTATGTTCCTGTTTCAGACCAGCTCTCCCTCAGCGTTTAACAAGTAGAACAGACCATCCTGGACACAGTTCCAACCTGTTCAGATGTTATTCTGCTTCTGCCTACAGGTTATTGTATGTTCAGCTGGAAACCTGAGCATTTTGAACTCCTGAACCAGCATCTGTTCAATCTATACAGTCTGTTTATCAAAGGGTTTAAGTGCACTGTAAGGTCCAAACCATTTTATGGAGCCCTGCCAGCTGAAATGAAATATTGGTTGCTGTATATTTTGAAAAACTGTCACTTTGCAGGCCAAAAGAGCTTGGAGATCCCAGCTGGTAATCAAAGAGCAGTGTCACATTTTTCATGGTTAGGGGCTCCACTGCTCTCCAGATTCTTTAGAAACCTAACTGATCAATTATCCAATCAAATTTAGATCTGAATTAAATCCAAAATGCCATCACTGAAGACCCGTATCACCAACAATAACAACCACTGCAAAAAGTCAAGCCTTGTGAAAATAAATACGCAAAGCTTCTATGTAGGATGTTTAGCTTCACATTCAATGAATCCCTCCCTAGAAAACAAGAGCTAAACACCAGTGTGATCCTGCAAGTGCTTCTTCCTGTGTAGAGATGACCTAATGTGTCGCCGTTAAGATGGGACAGGGTTTGCTGTTGATCTCTGTGGGTCAAACACTAGGGCTCCTCTTGTTGTCCCCAGTCTGCAGGGCAGATTGCTGTGGGTGAGAGAGAAAGTGGGCACTAGGAGGCTTCAGCCCTTGGCCCTCTAATGCAATTAGTGCCAATTAAGTCTGAATCTGCACCTAACTCAGCGCTAATGCTGTGCAGCTGAGCCTTGGGAAGGTGCTTTCTCCAGCATCTTCATCGTTTCACAGGCCACATGAGCTGGTGTAAGCATCTCATGGTGGGTCCTGGGAGGCGAGGATTGGCATAAAAGAGGGAAATCGTAGATCTCTCTCCTTGTCCTATGCGCTGCTTCTCGCAGTGATCTTCTGAGCCAGCCCACAGCGTGTGCTGTCTGCTGCTGTGCTCAGCCCTGCTGAGCGTGGACTAACTCCTGGGACTTGGCAGGACCCTCGGCAAGGTCAGGCCCTGGGGTTTGGAAAGAGGGGGCAGGGGAAGCAGGATTAATTCTGAGACGAGCTCTGAGCACACAGCTGTCCTAGCTGAGACACGTGCCAGCCTTCTAAAATAAACCTGCTCAAGCCACTCTTTTCTGATCAAAGAATGAAGTGGCTTAGGCTGGATAAAGCCTGTGTTGGTGACAGACTTCACTGCTAGGGCCAGCGCCTGCGTTTCCTTCGTTTAGCAATGACTTTTAAGGATTTTGATTTAAACCTTTGGGTTTTAAACATAAGCAGAAAATTCTTATAGTTAATAATGCATTTTTCTTTTAATTATGGAGCTTGACAGCTTTAAAATAGAGTACCATCTCTGCAGTGTTTCCTGTAAAATGTTATATTAAAATGTATTGTTCGATCTTGCATTCCCTTTTTCCTGTAGCTGAGTTTAATACAGAGTAGCTAAAGAGACCACAACAGAGAGCAGTTTGCTCGTTACTTTTCAAGGAGAAATTGTTTTGAGTGAAGGTATAACCTCCAGAGCCCCAGAACACATCTGATTTCCTCTCACCTCTGCTGTGACTTGTCCCATGACATGGGACTATTGATAATATATGTATCTTCTTACTGTACTGCTCAGTACATTCTGCTGTAGGTAGATGTGGTTAGAAAGCACTTGAAGTTTCCTTACACATCTCTGCTTCCCCAAGGGATCAATGTCTTGATGGATCACATTCAAACACATTCAACATCTCACGGAGGGTGTGTGAAAGGACAACAGAATCGCTTTCACTCTATCCATATCCATTTCCTATTGCACTCCCTGTTTTACAACTATTGGCATGCCCGGAGGGAGCAGCGCTTCTCAAGGTCACAGGAGGTGGAAAATAGCTGCTGTCAAGGTACAGAAACTTTAGAATTGGGGTAGCAAAGGCACGACCTTTTTCTAGCTCCAAGGAGAAGACAGTGGGATTTGTTGATGGTGGCAGCATGTCTGTGTGTACAGTGGGGTTGTGGTGGGTTGGGGACTTTTTAGCCTTTGCAAATAAGGCGAAGTGCTTATTTTTAAAGGGGTGATAGTAATCTTTGTATTTCAGGGTAAGAATAATTTTCTAAGTTTCTTAGCTTTGCGTTAAAGGAGTGAAGGAGAAAAAGATTCCAGCATTATTACATTTCACCCTCACTTTACAGTGGGATCTGTAAATGTACCTTATAAATGTGCAGTTCGGTTTTATGCACTGTACACTTGCTGTTTCAACTAAGTAGTGTTTTTTCATCGGTATTAAAAAGGAGATTCTGACAGACCGTAGCCCGGGAGCGTCCAACAGTTAATAGTCACTTGTAAGATAAGTTTTTACTGTGACTCTTGCAGGAGTGAGAATTAAACCTGAATCTTCCAGATCTGAGATAAGAGCCCCAGCCGTTCAGTTTCAGAGAAGCAAAGGAAGAAGCATGCCATTTCTTTGCAGCCTTGAGATGGACCGTCAAGTCCCTGTGTACCTATCCTAGCAAAATCTCTCCCAAGTCAAAATGATATATTTTGGATCTGCCAAAAGGAACATTTGTCAGTGTTAATGCAATTCTCTTCAGTGCATACAGACTAGGCATGTGCATGCAGCATCTCATGAGGCATCAAATTACCACTGGAACTTTCTAGCACCATTTTTTATATACGTGTATATATATATATATATTTTAATAGCAAATACGATTTATGGAATTTTCTGAGAGGGAATTTCATTATTGTCACAAAAATATTCATCTTCCATTGGGTAAAGCAAGTGAAGTATTTTGGTTCCACTTGGACTTACTGAGTTTGTGGTTTTTAGACCCAAATTATGTTTTGGGTCATGATGATATGTAATCTGTTTTACTCCGATTTCCAGGGTGTCTTATAGGAGCTGTAGTTTTCTCATCCTGCATGTACCAGAGCATCAAACTTCATCATCATTAAGCCAACCTTAATCTTCCACGGTCTTTACCTGAACTAGGGCTTGTATCCCAGGAACCCACTGACTGTCAGCTGAGTAAGGGGATCTGTAACTCAAATCTCGTGTCCGTATGCCAGAAAGGCTGTATTAAACAGGGAACAGCTGATTTTGCTCTGCAAAGACCTGCACATTTCATAGCCTTGTAAAAGCAGGAACCAGATGTATATTTTAATGAAATTTGATGAATTCAGTATTGGGCTGCCAGCAAAGGAGGGAAGCAGAGATGATAGGAACTGAAGTGAGTATTCATTCATTTCTTTGCAGAATTTATTGGGTCAAAACCAAGAAATATTTAAGCTGAGCTTTTCAAAGGGATGTAGTTTTCCAGCTTCCACTGACAGTCAGGAGCTGCAGGGCACACTCTCTCTTGATTTTTCTGGAAAATCTAAATGGCCTCAATGAATTTTTTTCTATTTTTTTTTGTCCTTGAAGTGCTGTGAAATGTGTGTGGTGCTTGCACGTGATGGGTAAATCTTTCTTCTCTGAGAAAGGTGGTTTAGATAATGTATAGTATTGTGCTTAACACTCTGAAAGTGCCAGTCTTAGAGCATTGCAAATTACTCCTTTACTTGAGAAACTTGCCAGGGAGAGATGTTTATTTTCCTCATCTTACAAACTGGAAAACCAGGAGATAGAATAAACTATATGTAATCATACTACTGGATCAGAAAGATACTCTGGATTTCCCAATAGATTTATTTTTCATGTGTTCTGTTCGTATTGGCTCAAATTTATTTTCTAGCAGTGATAGCATTACCACTAGTGCATGACTTGGATGGTGGTAGGTTCCACACAGATTAATAAAGTAGTGGTGCTTCTGTGAAGGCTTTTACTGTACACCGTATGTGAGGAGAGCTGCTTAAAACCAGCCTGCCTCTTCTTGTCTGGAAGGTGACATTGCAACACATGTGGCTTTGTCCAACTCACACTTTTTTTTTTTTTTCACTTCGCAGGTGATATTTTATAAATATTTGTCTATTTGCCAATGTTTGTGCATCTTGCAGCCTTGAACAAAGCTTGTTACTGTCAGTGAACATATCTGCCTTTCTTGGCATCTTTCCATTTCATTCTTAGGATTCCATATGTTTTTAACATACTAAAAATAAATTCTGTTGCTATGAATTCCACTGACCCTTATATCCTTTTACTTCCCTTATCAGTTTTCTGCAAGTCTTAGTTTCTCATTTTTTATGTGTGGTTTTCAGTTCTCTTCCTCTTTCCACCCCTATTTGTTATCTATTTTATTTATACATACTTAGCATTCATAAATAGCTGCTTTTCCCTCTCTCTCAATTTTACCAATTGGCTCCTGCTTTCCTAATTGTATCCTTCTAAGCTAATTACTGATGCTCTTGGTATCAATCACAACTTTCTGTTTACATTCTTTCCACCATTGTAAGTGGTAAGGTTGGTTTAGCCAATAACTTCACAAAAGCAGCCAGATCCAGGGCAAGTGAAAGGCCAGGACAGAAAGAAATCTAAAAATGTCCTTTCCATTTGACTGAACTCTTACTCTGTCCGAATGTCCTAGGATGGGGACTGACAAATTTCCACTTGTCCTTAGGATGACTGAGGTAATAATAAACCACAACATGTGACCGAGCAAGGAGTGTGAGGGATTGAAATCCCATCCCAAATAATCAATCCCCTTGCAATTTCCTAAGTAAGATTGGAGAAGGGATAAGAGTCAGCTGTACTGAGCGGCGGTGATTAGCCTCATTTACCCAGAAGGGGGAGGTTGTATAATTGTAGAAGTGATGTCAGAGGGAGGAGATGGAATGAAGGTCTGGGTTTGTTTCTAGGTGATAGAAAGCAGTTGGCCATGAGCTGTGCAACTCCAGAGTTTCTGTGCAAATTGCTACTATTTCATCACCTGCTTAGTGCAGAAATGTTGTGAATGGAAGGGGCAGCTCCCTGTGCAGTAATTTACTGTTTTCTTTATTTTCTGCCATATTCTTGCGATAGACATTGTTTTTTGTTCTCAAATGGAGACCTACATGTTTCCATGTAGAGTTCTCTTAGGTTAGACCAAAATGAAGAGAAGCAGGATAACCCCAACCTGATCTCTATGATGCTGCTGGCTTACCTCCTGGAAAAGTAACCTGTACTTTGGCTTGAGAAACAGGCTCATGTTGTGGACCTGGCAGCAGAGCAGCAGGTGTGCTGCTCGCTGCAAATGAGTCCCCCGGCTGTGCTGTCCGGGCATGTGTGCCTGCTGCCAATCGGTGCTTCACCTGGCTTGAGCTCATTCTATCAGGCTTTGCTTTTTTGAGCACTTAAAATCAATACAAATTAATAAAAACAAACTCAACAGCCCATAAACAACATTAGCTATGGAGCTGTTAAAATGCAAGCAAACTACGTTTAATCCGCTTTCTCACATTAATGCTGTGCAAGGGTGCATATTTAAAATGCTGCTATTAGATTAGTAACAGATGTTGCTCAAAGGAAACAATAAATGATTCTTATGGAGAGTTATTTTGGAGGAGGCTTCTTTAGGGCCATCTGAAGAAGCCAACTGGGCCCCTGGCTGCCTTCAAGATAGCATCTTTGTGGTTCTCTGAAGTTCCCTCGAGATGTCCATGCTTCTGATAAAATAAGTGTGTAATACTAAATGATATATTTATGTACTTTGGGAAGTGTATCCTCTTGTGGGGTTCGTTTCAGTACAGTCCCTACTTCAGGTGTTACAACTTCTGCATTGCTTTATGTGTCATGCTTGTCTGGTCTGACATAATTGTCCAGTTTTAATTATTTTATGAGCTCTGGCATAATCTAGCACAGTGCTGAAGCATGTCCTTTCTATTTCATTTCTTTAAAGACATGAAATGGTGCCCTCTCCAGTAATAAGGCTCAGCCTGGTCACTCAAGTTACAGGGAGCTTCTGAAAGCACAAATCTCTCTATGCCTCAGCTGCAACACCCAAAAAGTGAGTAAAACCATTGCGACACACACAAGAAGTGCTGCATTTCGGTATAGACACAGAGTGGAGCCGTGCAGCCTCGGTGTCACAGGGCTGGAGATGGTAGGGGGAAAAGGGAAGGGAAGGTATGGCTGTGCTTCATCCGCCTCTCTGGAGAGCTTCCAGGAGCGCTGAATTTCGATGCAGGATACTAACAACCTTGCTGCTGTGCCTTAGCTCAGCCCTAGTGTCTCAGAGGAACCTGGAACCAACATCTTGACTGGTTGGGACCTCCCTGCGCAGAGAGCCATGTAGAGAACAGGGAGAAGCTGAGGACGCTTATTAGGACAGCAGGTTTCAGGCTTTCTTTTAGTTGAAGCAGAGACCAGACTTTCTCCTCGATAGCCTCTGTTTCAGGAAGACATTCTTCCTTAGGCCTCAAGGAGGTAGACACATGCATATTTAGACCTCTCTTCTTTCTCTAATCCATGTGTGCATATGGGTTATATACACATATATACCTATATACCATAACCACCCACTTTTCTTCCTATTGTAATGTTTTTTTTAAACATTTGTGATTATACAGCACCTTGTAAAGAATTAAGAAGTTCATAATTATTTATAAAGTTAATACTTATAATGAAATGGTTGCACTTTGATGTCTGTATATGTTTTCTAAGCTAGGATGACCTATATTGTAGAGGTATTATGTATACTAGGTGATGCAGGGATTGGCTTGGGAATTACCCATGTTTAATGAACACTAAAATTAGAATTTGACTGAAATCCACATAAATGGCTCGACAGCAAGTTCGACTGCCCCTGGGGAGCTGTGGGCAGCTCAAATTTACCCACAGGCATTTTTTGGAAATGTTTTTTTTTGAATCAGCATAGTGTGCTTTTTGGAGCAGAGAGTGCAGCTTGCACTTTAAACTCCCTTCACCTTGTCCCCCATTCTGGTGTTGAGAAGCGCTCCACAGAGAACAGAGCATGAAGTGTGTTGTTGCAGGTATAATATATGCTACACTGATGCTTTTTTGCAGTACTACTTGTGGGAAGGCTTCTGCTTTTCCTTCTCAGTGGCCTTGTTGCTTGGACTCTTGAAATTTTGAATTTCCTAGCATTTGGTCTGTTCTGTAGGTATGTGTACTTTGGATAGTGTCAAATGTGGTCTAGGCGTTTTATATCTTCCTGTCCACCACACTGCAACACTAAAAGCATGTGACCACAATGAATCCTGGCTTTTGGAGATGAGGACCTTTTGTTGTTTTTGTGTTAGAGGCTTGTTCTCTAACTCTAGGGAAAGATAAATCTACCAGCTCTGCCTTTCTTTTACCATAGGAAAGAGTTTAATTATCCTTTAAGAGGCCTGTTTCTATCATGACTATTAGTTCCCAGTCACTGAAGGAAAAAAGATTCCTGAAAGAATAATATACAGTATTACCCACTTTGCACAGACCTGGGAAAAAAGACAAGTCTTTCTTGCCTTGCATCACCCTAAAAGTGGAGTCGTGAAACACATTTCTGCTCAGGAAGGATGAGCAGATGCAGACAGTCCTTTTCTCCTTTTGCTTTGTCCCAGCAGCTCACTGGTGACACCAAGCTGTGTCGTGACCACGACTTTGGGCTGTAACAGGACAACAGCCCCCTTGGCTTTTTCTGCAGAGCCTGGCAGAAGTGCTTAGAGCTCACGGCCTCTTTAATTCACAGCCCAGTTAGGCAAGTGGAAAAATATTGCAATTATAATTGTTGCCCACAGTCACTGTGAGAATTCTTTGTAAGGTTCAAGGAGAAAATTGCTAATTTAAGAAGCCGGTGTTCTTCCAGGGAAAATCTTCAGGAAAATATCCCAAATCACAAGGGGAATACACAATTTTTTTAGGTTCATCTGTAGATTTTGGGTTGTCTCAAGAGGCATGTATCTCCTTTTAGGAGGTACCTTTAAGGAAGCTCTAGGTGAAATAGAAAATGATAGCACTGGTTTTGAGCTGTTTTATTGGTGTTCGTGACCTGACATGGCTGTAAAGAAGTCAGTTCACCAGTGCCGCCTTAATTGGCATACTCTGGATTAGTTATTTTGCAGCTTTATGCTCATAAACCTGAACTGTAGCTCAGCCTTTTAAAATATTTCTACATTATTGCTCTCCCCTTCTTCCCTTCTTTTCCCAATTTTGTTTTGCCGTACAGCTGTAGGATGTTAGCTTGGCTGGGAACAGACAAGCCTTTTTATTTCTTTTGACTGTTTCTGCAAAGCTTGATGGAAAATTTACATAATCAATGAGGTAACCCTATCACCTCAAACGTGGAGTCTTTAAAAAGAATAGTTTTATGCAAATTAGGTATTGATGGTGTAATGATTAATTGGCCCCAAGCCTTTGTTAATATGCAATTGTTGTAGTGTAACATGCATTTGTAATTATTTTCGTTTGGTTGTTCAAACAAGTGGTGGGCACTTAATTGCTTGCAGCAATTGAAGAGACAGGATATCAGAGAGAAAAACAAAGGGCTGGTTAACTAGTTATCTGATATAATGTTAGATTTCCTTTGTGTATATTGTGTTACAATGGTCAGATTCTTAGGTGATAAAAATCAGCGCAAGTCTCTTGGAGGATATAGAACTATTCTGACTTCCAGCAGCTGAGGATGTGATTTGAAATGTTCTTGAAGTTAGATTTCAGTGTTGGATTTGGTGCTGGTCATCTGGGAGTTAGGATCGGGCGTTGTTCATTGCTGTTGGTTATTATTTTAAAAAGAAACCACTTTGGTTCGGAAGGTTGCAAGGAGTTAAAAGTATGCATTAGTGAGAAGCTGCTTGGCAGACTGTTTTAAGCAAACAAAGGAGTATCTGAGCTATTTACATTCTCCAAGGTGCTTATCTGCCCTGTGTGGCTTTCCAGCTGGTTTGATACTCTTTTTCTGTTCCTTTTGCCTCTAGATCTGCATTTAGCGGAGAGGGAAAAAAAGCCTCTGTATTTGGAGGTGAAGAATTCTACATCTCTATAAATGTACTTAAGCTACTGACCATGTCAGTTTTCTGTAGCATATTAATTTGCTACATTTGTACTTAGAGAGTACATCAAAGTTGTGAGGTTTGTCTCCTAGGACAAAAATAATTTGGGGGGGACAGCAGGGGGATCCACCTAGGAACAGTGGGCAAAAAGGAAGCAGCTGAGTATTATTAAGATCTTCTAAATATGAACTCTGTTAATAACTGTATATAAAAATATCACTCTGTTCATAATTATGTAATTATAACTATATTATGTAATTATAATATCTACATAGCAACAAGGCATGAGGATAGAAGCTAAAATACGGAACAGAGAAAATAATGGGAGCGAGTGGAGTGTAACAGATCCTTTTTGGCAGACAGATAGCAAGATGTTATTTGACTCAGCAGCAGAAAACAGAATTACTTAGAAAAGCCACGGTTTTCATCCTTTATTCCAGCAAATGAGACACTGGAAGTGGGAGGACTGTGTATGTACTGTGGGTAGGGCTTGGCTTAGTGTTGATATGCTGTTAGGAGGCTGAGGGTCCCGTCTTTTGGGATCCTAATTCCTTCTTGGGTCTGTTGTTTGCCTGAAGCTCTGTCCCACATTCCTATGATATATAGTTTATTCTTGGTCACTCAAGTGGTGCGAAACCCAAGGAGAACCTGCAGCCCATTTACATCTCATTTAATAGGGCATATTACGATATGTGTGCATTGTCCTGGAGTTGGTGCTGGAGTGTGAAATAAAATCTGGTTTTAAAATAACTTTTTGCATGGTCAAAGTGAAGATACAATTTTCCCCAAATGATTGTTGTAGTGTTTCTGATGAGATCTAGTTATTTTTAAATTAATGGTATTATTACTGGGAGGAGGAAATGTAGAACTTTGCTTTCATTTGCTTATGAATTCTCTTACGTTACTTCTGTTAAACCTACTTATGATAGTGGAGATTAATTATACAAATCCACCCTGTTAATGCCTTTTGACCTAATGGTCACATATAAAATGTGTCCTGTCATCTTCGGCATAATATCTGCTCTGCTTCCCAAATATGAAAATACCATTTAATCTCACAACAAATTCATAGTCTTTTTTTTTTTTTTAAATGTAGACCTAATAGGCAAGACAACAAATGAATGCTCATATCATCTATATAAAGAGTTCAAGCAGGTGTCTTTGATATTTTCATTCACTGAGAGACATTGATTTAAATTCAAAATTGAGTGTGCTAAAAAGCTGCTCAGAACTGGTGAAGCTCAATTATTAACCTGTGCAGCAACATCTTCTTTACCATCCTTTTGAACCTCAGGGAAGTAGGCAGTTTTTCTTATGTGTCGATAGCATCAGTTGTTCCTAAAGCTAAGGTCTATTAAGAACACCAAGTTTTAATGCAGCATTTTTAGACTAAATGCAACGCGTATCCATAAATTGAATCTCAGAAAGGATATAATAAACATGTCTATCTCAGGCCATGATCTGTAAAGAATCTGCGGTCCTATCTTAGGGATATTACTGTACATCTGAAAAAATGTTATCGGAGTGAATGAAGTCTCTCAGTTTACACTGGCCCAGAAAGCTAAGCCGCAGTCTTTATTCTCTCTAACACTGCACATATATTTAAAGTATAATATATAACTTTAAACTTTATATTATTTATCCCTAAGAATGTTTGTAGGATAAATAAAAAATTTGCATGATAAAGTGAATGAGCAATTCAGAGATGTTCTGGTCTCTGGGTAAATTTGAATTTAAGCAGGTATTGTTATTTATTTTACAGAAATGTACATTGAAAGAAGAACTTTCTTTAAGTATTATACCAATACCCCAGAACAGTTATAAAAATTTAAGCTTCATAAACTGCTTAACTTGTGTTTTCTTAATACTCTTCTAGTTTAAAGAAGCTGAAATTTTTTATTCTTATTATTCTTATTATTCTTTAATATCATATTCTTCTAAACTTCTCCACCAAACTTCAAGCAGATGCTTATGAGCAAGTTACAGTGGAAAATGGATGTCGTATTTGCTGTGGCAATAAGGTACCCTCAACTCCAGGGCCACATTTGTAATCTAAATGACAGCACCTCACCTTCCTGGAACATCAGACATGAGGATGCCAACACTGTCATCAATCTTTGGTTATATTTCATCAGAACAAGGCTATTGTCTGTGCTTAAGCTAGTCTAGGGAACTGCAATAATTATTAAAACAAACCCTCATATATTGCTTTCTGCTAAAAGGGTAGTGACAGGTTTTCATGTAAAATCAATCCCAAGATTAAACAAAAAATCATTATAATAAAAGAAGATGATTTAAATAACTGATTACTTGAAGGCGGTACAGAAAAAAGTATCCTTTCTGTTCACACTCTTAAGTAGCTCTATAGGAAATATGTACAGCATGTGGTCGAATTGTTTAAAATGCCAGACTGTCACGTCCCTGACGTGGGCTGGTTGTGTCTTTGCTTTTGTCACTGCAGCTATTAAAAAACTTAGACCCGAGAGCTCATGAAGATGAGTATATTGTGAAGTTCATTGTGGCAAAGAGCCACCATGATGATCAAAGGGACAAAACTGGGAGTGGAAAGTAAATTCCAACTGCAATTTGTTTTTTCCTGTATTTTCAAAATCACGAAACTAAAGTTGCATAGTTGCTTTTATCGCATCCTGCTGACCAGTAAATTCTGTGACATGGAGTCGGGAATGCCGTGATTGCTGAGCGCTTTGTGACTGCCTAGAAGAGCAGGATCCCGCTGGTCTGTGTCGAGCGTTGCCAAGCAGCGGTAGCAGGCGCGACATCTGAAATGCTGTGACCCGTGTGTGCTGTTTGGTGCAGCAGGCAACATTTGGAGCCCTTTTACTTAATTCATGATCATTTTCCTGGCAGGTAGAAATCCCAAGTGACTGATTTCATCCATGTTCCAAGGAGAAATGGGAGGAACAGCGGATCAGGCAATGAATATAGCAGCACCAGTGTAGGTAGAGTGGATTATTTTAGCTTTTTCCATTAGAGACATTCTCCTCAGGGCTGCCTTTCAGAAACACGACTGTGTGAAAAGCGTGCGTTCTGCGCCAAGATTTACTGTATCCCCGTGCGTTCTCATGCAACAGAGAAACCTATGACCCTGTTAGAAAGCTACCGATTGGGCCAAATGCAAAGGTGACATCTATGGTATTGCAAATTATATGTTCGTAGGAGGGTCTAAGGGCCTCTAAATCAATGTAAGTTAAAGGAGCTATAAGGAGGGACCTATTTTGACATAAACTTCCGCCCTCTTATTGCCTATTTTTTGCACTTCCTCCCTACCATTTTCCCACTGTGTAACATGGAGAGGTCAGAGTCCTTCTGGCCTCAGCTGTGTCTGAAGCTGGTGATTTACCTGGCCGTACACCTCCCCTTCGGGGGCATCCTGAGGAACTTGGGTCACTCCATGTCCTTCACTGCTCCCAAAGGGCTCGAGGAGTATTTGCGTGGGCAGGAGGCTCTCGGGGCAGGAGTACCCACCTGTGGAACTGCAATGCAGACTCTGCTGGTAATCCAGAAGCTGGACACGTCCTTGTTGAGGCTGTCTGTAATAATTTGCTCTTGCTGGGGAGAAAAAAATGTAACTGGATCCATTATGGTGAACACAGGGTAGTAGACTAAGCATTTAGTTTCTGATGGATGACCGTGTAGATGTGATAAATGTTAGAATGATTGCGGCAATAATGATTCTGTGTTGTCCAAGAGGTTGCATTAATTTAATTAGATTTGCACTGGAGTCTGAGATGACCTGCCTCTACACAATGTCTTAAGCAGCCAACGTGCACTGGAGGTGTGCAAGGGGGAGAGACTTTTTTTTTTTTTTTCATGTAGAGAATAAATTCTAGATCAAAGCAAAACCAGGCAATGATATGTGTAATTTTTTCAACAGAAACTCTATAAATATTCAGTTCTGCTGTTTGGCAACATTAAGAAATCACTGAAAAATGCAGTCATTGCTAAATGTGTTCATTTGAGAGGTTTGCTGTTACAAATGTGAATCTTCAAAGGCCGTGAAGCTGAACAATAGCTTTTCAGTATTAGACAGAGAGTTAATTATAACATCTATCACACAAGCAAGGTAACTAAAACAAATCCGGATACCTCTTTAGTTTTCGGTTTGTTGAGTGAATGCTGTCAGAAGGAATTTGTCTCTGCATGTGCTTGGTGATGTTATCAAAGTGTCTGTCAGGGAGAGCACTTTAATACTGTTCAGAGGCCTGAGCGAGTGTGTTGGGATTGGCAGAGACAGTGACAGAGGTGACGCCGGTAGGTCCTGACAGTTCGAATACAGAATTATATAGTGCAGTGACAAAGTGTTCAGTTTATTTAGACTGGGGAGCACGACGTGCAGGAGACAAAGGAGAAGCAAAGAAAAGGTTAAGTTACCGAAATTTTAATTGAGCTCTGAGTGACTGTTTTTGAATAATTGGTTGTGTCAAAACGTAATGATTACCGGCTTGGGAAGCTGCAGCCTTTCACCCTTAGGTCACTGGCTCAAATCTGGACTGTGCTGGTTGTAATGACTGATGTTCAATACCGGCTAATGTGAACGGAATTGCTGATCTCTGCCCAGCTTCTACCGGAGAAGCGTCTGCGTCACCATCAGCGTGTGCGGGGAGTCTCGGTAAAGGCAGCATCCACAGGTATCCTCCTGTTAATGTAAATTCCCTGCTGAGAATTGGTTGTCTGGTATGTGAGACTTTGCACTGTTGCGACGGAAGCTTTATTAATGTAGTGGAAAGATGAGAGCTTTGCTTTTCAATGTTTCCTGCCTGGTGACTTTTGTGTGCATTCAGTGAAACCTTAGCAGTCCTTCACTAACAGTAAGGAGCCCTTCACAGCACTAACAGGACTATTGCCAACCAGAGGGCATCAGGATTTATCAATGAGGATTGTTCTCACAGTCATTTCACTCCATATTTAAGAATATTTTTGAGTCTTTATCTTCCAGAGACAGGGAAATAAAAATAATAGCCATTGCCCAGACAACATTAACCCACACTATTGCTCCTCAGATATGCCATGAGCCATTTTTTCTGCCGCTGGAGCTAGTGTGAGATCTGTCACTGGAAGTTTCCTGGAACGCATTGAGTATTTCTGAATACACCTGTCTCTGTGTAGGGCCGGCCTGGAGCCACTCCTCCCGAAAACATGCCATTTTCTAGGCAGTGGGAGCTTGGAAAAGGGATTTGCTATGATGCCTCAGTAGATCAAAGCAATCCAGCAGTCACTGGGTTTTACCATTTGAAGTGTGTTCCTTGGAACAAGCAGTAGATGAAAAGGTTATTTGTGCATCCTAGATTAAATTGTGGAAAGGTACCCATAGGCTGTCAGAGCATTTTCTATGAATATAAGATGGCCTTTTAATGGTGCTAAAATGACTAGATTTTGTTGGCATCTTTGAAAAATTCCAGATCTTCCAGACAGGCAACCCAGATGAGAAAGACTCATAAACTTTTAAGTTATGTTGATTGTTTCTAACGAAACCAGCTCAGCTTTAGCAGCTTAAAGCCATTGCTGGCTTGTGTAACTGAGGAGAAATACTCTTCCTGCTGTAGTTTTGTCGTTGATTTCAAAAGTGGAAGAGGTTTCTCTGCTGACTCAGCAGGCCTGGAGAGGACTTTGGAGCAGTATCAGTTTCTTGAGTTCATGACATCTTTTCTCTTATTACCTGAGTTATTTGGTGGTGAGTCACTTCATACTCTTCAGTGAAAATCGAAGAGTTGTAAGAATGCATGTTCTCTGATTTCCTATTCCACTGTGTTACCTAGACAGCTGGATCTTCACGCAGGCTCTCGTGGGAATGGTGAAGGTTATGAACCAAGCTGTTTGACTGGTTTGTGGGCCTTCTCCAGCCCCATTCCAGCTGAGAGCGCTGGCATTTGAATGAGAGAAGGTCTTGACATCTTAATTCTGGACTAGCAGGTATCACTCCCCATGCAAATATAATTTCTTAGCGTGTGAGCAAGTAACATATGTCCAGCCCCTGCATTGCAGAAGCCCCAGGGAGTGGGCAACTGAAGTCCAAAAGCCAAACATATTTCCTGATTAATTGGGCCCTTGAGGCTTTTGGGTTGACATTAAAGAATCTGCCAGTCATTTTTCCCCCCCTCTCACCTCTTCTTTTAGGTAGTGAGTAATAAAATAACATAAAATCTGTTTTCAAGACCTCATTACAATGAGGCACTTCTTTCCAGGTGCTTTGTACCTTATGTGAGATCTCATCCTGTAAGGGGCAAGGTGCATATCTTGAATATCTTCCACTGCAGGAAGGTTACAAGCTCAGCTGCTCTTCTTCCAGCCAGGACTACTGGTTTGTGCAGTGCCCACCACGTTCTGAAACTGATGGAATGAGGAGATAGCTTTTGGGATAAAAGGTTAGAGTTGGAAAGGGAGCCATTTCCTAAAGACAAAAAATACCCACAGGTTTAAGAGGTTAGTGGAGTGTTAAAAAAGCATGGCTAACTCTCTGTGGCTCACTTCAGGAGGAACAACCTTCGGATATAAGTGCTTTGACACTCGGAGGTCAGGGAGAGCACTGGAGCAGATATTTTGTCTCCTCTGGATCTACAGTGCACAGCATGAACACAAGGCAGAGTGTCTCCCACCTTAGGTCAGCCTGGTTGTGTGGGTGAGAAAGAAATAGCCTATCTCCAAGAATGCAAACAACACTGTGGTTTTGTTTATTTCTCATACAGTAGATAATTTTCCCTGTGTGGTCCAGCCCAGGAACGATGACTGTCTAAGCAACAGTTCAATGTTTTTAAAGAGTTCTATATTTTTATTTCTTTTTAACTAGTCAGGGAGGTGTGATTGATTACGAGCATCATGTGTGATGAATCTTGCCATCTCCAGCTGTATCCAAGAAGTGTGGCTGTGTCATCCTAGTCTTAGAAGAATTTCCGTTTCTTCTGCAAGTTCCCGAGAAAAATCGCCTGTGTGGGTTCAACTGACTATTAGGATTCAGCCCCTGACTGCTTGGCCTTTCCTCACCCAGGATGAGAAAGAAAATCCTGGCAGAGTACCAGCAAAGACCATAGTTTTGTCTGTTGCCCTTGTGATAGGATGCAGCAAGTTTTTACATGGTGTGTGTAAGGGGGAGTTCCCCAATGAGGGATAAAACCAGCATACGCTGACAAAGTGACAACCTCTTGGTATCCTTGTAAAATTCCACCCAGTTAAAGAGAACTGGAGAGGAGATATATGGCTATTAAAGTAAAACATAACTGCCTGTCAAAGAAAAGTAGTGACAACATGCACCAAAAGCTCCACCATCTAATGCCTGTCAGCAGGAGCGGGTAGTTTTTAACATCGTTCATATTCCTCAGCGAACGTGCTTGAATTGGCAGAGACAAGGATGGAGTTGACACGGGCAGGTTCTGTCAGCTCAAATCCAGAGGTGAACTGTGTGCATCCGAAACCCCGTCCTGACAGCTGCATCCCGGCGCAGGCATGTTTCGGAGGGGGGAGGACAAGGGGAGGTACCAGCCTGAGCTTCACCTTCTCCCAGAGAGGCAATGTCTGCATTCAGGAGAAAAAGAAAGGGGGCAGGGAGAGAGAAGGAACAACAAAAAACAATGCCTATTATGTTTCATGTCAATGTTGCTGTCATTAGGTAGTCGGAAAGATTTCAAACAGATAAACTCCCCTTTGGGATGGCAGACCGCCTTGGCAGCCAATTTTAGGCCTTGATTTGATTGATAAACTCTTTGTGACAAGGAAGGATAAAAGAGGCCCCTAGTTTGGTACATATAAATAGGAAATTAGCTGGCAAAGTTGTCAAAGATAATTAACTCTCTGATTCTGTGTGTCTATTCAGGTTGACATACTGAAATTATTTAGAAATGCACATGTCAACGCTCTGACAGAATTTGGTGCTGATCAGATAAACAGTTTTTGAGATGCTTGATTGTAAAATGATGTAAGAGCTTAGCTGGTGGTTTTATCATTATGCATTCTCTTAGCAGCAGCAGGTATCAAACGGCAACACCATCCTTTAATGTGCTAGATTCAGAGATCAGGAGACAAAGTTAAGCGCACTACTACACAGCACTTACCTCGCTTGTTTTGTCCCTTGCCCCTAGGTTAAAAAAACCCCAACTAATAATGTGCTAAATTCCTGGGTGTTCATCTGCTCCTCATCCTTTCCCCAGGCACAATTGGAAGTAAAAAAGATAAGGGTCTATGAGATAAGAGGTCTGAAAGCCATGGCATCCTGTTACTTCTTCATAAGAAACTTCTCACCGCTATAATCCTGAAGATTGGCAAGGTTAGAGAAGTGCAACAGGAAAAAAATCGGTGACTCCAAACATCTTTATAGTGGCTCTGATTAAAGCAATGACAGAGAACAACAAATATATTTAGCATTGCAAACTCAGCGTCTTACCCACTGTCCCTTGTTTACATCTCGTCTGGAGTGGTCGGTGTAGCACTGCAGTTGCAATACATGTCTGGAGTGTATCTTCTGTAAGGGATTTGATTTCCAAGTCCCATCAGTGTCCTTGGAAAAGTTGAACTCTGTGTGTGTGTTGTACAGCAAATGCGAAGGCACTGTAACTTTTCAAAGTAACTTGACTTTGATTATAGATTTACTCCATATGAAAGTGTTTTTCAGCCTCCAAAAACAGCTACTTATTGGCAGTGTGAAGGTATAAACACCGTGACATCTGTCTTGAACATGGTGTTGATGGAACAGAACTGGCATTAGCTTTTCTTAAAGTACTAGGAGCTTTGTGTAGGTTGTAGGCTATAATGACTGGTGCCAGAAAGCACCATTTCCCCAGTTCTGTGAGGGAATGCTGTGGCAGCATCTGGTCAGCTCAGTCTGGACACTGGCTAAGTCTTGCAGCTTTCTGTCACATCTTGAAAGCCGGCCATCAGTCCAGGTTTTTAGCCTGGGATCTAACCCTTATATACTTTGCTCAAATGCTCACCTTTCAAGAGTCTTGTCCAAGGTGTGACTGCTTGATTTGCTGGGAGGAATGGGGAAGGAAGTGGAAAGAAAGTGAATAAAGGGATGGCATGACACACTGTTGTATTTATAATACTTAGGGGATAAAGGAGACAATGCTACAAACCACTAGAAAAATAACAGGCATCTTGCGTGCAGAGTCTCTGCCTCGTTTTGTCTGTAGTTCAAATGGCTGTCCCCACAACCTTCTTGAGCTACCACTGCTCTCTGAGGTCCTGACCCCTGTCTGCCTCCTGCCCCTTCTGTGCCTTCCCAACCGTGGCTTTCCAGGCAACGTGAGCATGTGAAATGTCTCTGCCATGCAGAGAGCAAGAGCTGGCAAGTTTAGATCAGGACTCTCTTGCCAAACCTGCCTTCATATAGACAAGCCCTGTTTTTGATTATGCTGTTGATGAGGAACACCATGATCTTCCAAAGACCTACCTCAAAAATGTGCCTGTACATAACCTCCCACAGGATTCACAAAGGGTAGGCACAGAGTCTGTACAACTCAGTAGTGATGAATACGCTACTGTCCTCAGTGTCAAAATGATAATGGCACATGCATTATTCTCCCTGAGAGCCCTACAGTTCCTTTTTATCAAAATTTGCACTCATTTGTACAATGAACAATGTCTTGCCTCCCATCACTTACTTACACACCAAGAAGCTTTTTGTCTGTTTATAAATAGGGTCTCACTTGACATAATACAATTCATGGTATTATTTCCTCATCCATAAGCATTTCTGTAGTGCTCATTTCTGCATTTACATTCTGCAACTATCTTGTACAGCTAGAGCACCCCAGGGGCCAGGGATTGGGCTTTAGCAATGAGATCTTACTTTTCCCTTTTTTTGTCATTCACCTTAACAAGAGAGTTCAAGAATGATGAAGGTCTGTGGTGGTTAATAAGGGAATGGATGCAGGTACCTATTCTAAGTGCAGGAACAGGCAAGTGCTTTATAAAAAGATATCCTAAATACTGATATCTTTGCTTTATTATGTTCATCATGTCTAATTCATACCTGCCATAACACTGGCAGTGGGGGTCTGTTCATAAAGAAACTGATATTCTCATGTATAATGCAGCATTATCTAACCTTCCATATAGATCACTGTTTTAGGATGAGTTATCTTAGAGCTGCATGCCCCATGTTGCGTGGTATCTATCTCACAATAGGTTTGTAACTTATCACAATTGAAACCAAAGGAATGAACTGGAAGGAAATGCACTTTTCTCTTGAGTGGTTCTTGCTAGAGCTTAGTTGAAATGTAGCGTCTTACAGAGACTCCGTTTATACACAATTTGATGACGAAGGCTCTGCTGCAGGCAACCTGGAAATAAGAAATAGGGCTCTAATCATAACACTTCCACTCTTCTCCATTGGGAGCTGTAGGTGTGCAGTGCCTTGGAATAGCAGCCTGCTTTTATTTTGATGCCAAATATGGATTTATGTGCCTGGGCTTAGATATGCAGATTTGAAAACAATGCCCATGTATACCAGAGCTAGCCAAAAGCCAGAGGTCTCGCAGAAGGACGTGGGAGTTCTGCTGGACGATGAGCTGAACACGAGTCAGCTCTGTGCCTCTGCAGCAGGGGTGGCTGAGGGCTGCCTGGGCTGCGGTAGGAGGAGGGTTGCTGTCGGGTTGAGAGAAGTGATTCTTGCCCTCTGCTCAGCACTGGGGAGACACATCCAGGGTCTGTGCCCAAATCTGGGCTCCCAGTACTGGAGAGAGTCCACTGAAGGGATACAGAGATGATTAGGGGACATGAGAATCTGGTATATGGGGAGAGGCAAAGAGGCAGTTCAGCCTGGAGAAAAGAGGGCTCGAGGGATATCCTGCCAGTTTGTATCAATATTTGGCGACAAAGAGTAAAGGAGACAAAGCCTGACTCTTCTTTGTGCTGCACCAGTTGAAATACAGGAAATTCTGTTTCAATATATTTCTTTTTCAATACGAGGGTGGTCCAACACTGGAGCAGGTTACCCAGAGTGTGCGTTGAGTCCCCATCATTGGAGATAGTCACAAGACCACTGGACACGCTCCAGAGCAACCTACTGCAGCTGACCCTGCTTGAACAGAGGGGATGGACTTGACTATCTCCAAAGGTCCCTTCCAACCCATGATTCTATGACCTGTATTCCCATACAACTGGAAATACAACTCATAGTATGGAGATGTGTCTTTTCCACAAAAGAGAAGCATTCTTCTAAGAAGTGCATAGGTTATTATGTCCTGGAGCAGAAGTAACTTCCTCATAACTTGTTGGCAGATGCTTGGCACATCTGTTTGCTTTAGACTTCCACTGAAAAGACATTTCTGTTCCTCCATCACGTGTCAAATCCGGCTTCTGGGGAAATGTACAGATGTTCACACACAGAGAAGAAAAAAACATTCCACAGGAGTATGTCATAGCTGTTGATACATCATACAATGTATTAATGAGGAAAATATGTTTCCTTTAATTAAAATGTTTTGCCTAGGCTTAAGATGTGTTGTGATTTCAACAGGCTTTTATATGTGTGTGGTTAAATAAACACGTTGGATGTGCGTGCGCACAGTGTTGCTCACATGCTACTCTTTCCATCAAGCTGTAAGAATAAACCCAGTGTTGATGGTGAGGTTGCTGTGGGGATTTTTTTTTTAGGAAGCTGCATGCCAATACTGCTGTTGCCTTTCATCTGCTACTTTTTTGCATGGTTTTGCACAGGAAAGTAGTTAGACTACTTATGGAGCAGTCTGAGGCTTCTTAGGAGTTAAAAGTGGCAAATATCTGAAAAACAGGGTAAATGCTACATGTGCCGTGAGGGCAGGGAAGCAGTGGGGTATTCAGGGAAATAAACAGGGTGAGAAAGCGGTCTCTTGCTTGTCTTCAATTCATTGTTCTTGGGGAGCTTAAAAACCAGTAGCTATTCCGTTTGATTTTCCATATGTTTGCCATATGATTGTGCCGTCTGTGCATATCCTTTTTCCCTTTCCCTGTACTCAATTTCCAGGCAGAATTCTGTATATTTCAAAGGTGCAATAAATTTTACTGCCAGCAAGTCTGGGAACTTGAATCTTCTCTAATAGGGCATATAATTTTTTTTTTTAACCTGGTTCCAGATCTGACAACCTTCCTACCTGTTTTCCTCCTCTCCTGTAATGACAAGTTTTCTTTTTCCATCAAATAGGACAAAATGTGTGATCTTGTAATGATGTGAGCAGGCGATCTCTGATCAGTCTGCTTCTGTAGTTGCGTTGTCATTTGGGGGTTTTGTAGTCTCCTGCTCTGCATATGGGGCCAAAAGAGTTCAAGCTGTGGATAATTCAACCTTCTTCCAGTGTTACTGAGATGCCTACTACCTAGAAAACTCAGAATACTCTTGTGGTATCTGACTTCAATCTCATCTGTGCCAGAAGACTTCTACAATTCTAGGGAAGCTGGTGTCCAGTTCTGGGCTCCAAGGTCAGGATCTAAGCCTGAAACTGCTATTTGACACAACCTGCAGCCATCAGCAAGAGCACATCTCGTTATCTGAGATATAGCTAAATTCCTCACCCTCCCCCCAAAAGACAAATATTCAGGCCTTTAAGGTATCACACTCTGGTAGCTGTTGGCATATAAATTTCCCTTAAAATTCTGACTCGCATTACACAGAGGCATGAAAATTCTCGGAGTTTAGGGCCCACATCTGCTCCACAGCTGCAACAACCATCAAATTTATCGTTGGCTTTTGTGACACAGGGTAAGCTATGACAAATCTTGTCTTCCCAGCTAATTAATGAAAGGTCTTGGGAATATCTCAGCTTGAGAAAAGGAATACAGGAATGGAAAAAGGGAGTGACTGTGGAAATTTTTTTTGCAGGAGAAGTTAAAAATGAGCCTTAGTAGCAAAGAAATAATAGAAAATGGATTTTCCAAACTTCTTTTAGAAAAGAATTACAAAATCAATGGATAAAAGGCAATTTGCTGGATCTACTGATGATTTGGATTTTAGTAATGCATTTGATGTGGTTTCTCATGACAATTCCTGCTTGCAAAACAAGTTTACACATTGGTTTGGGTATAGGCGTTGTGTCATAAGGACTGCAAAGGGGCTGAAGGATAATTATTAACAGTAACATATCGTGTTTTGGGGAGGTGTTTAGCATAGGCTGGCACCAAGATGCGATTTGTGTTGATTCTTAGCTACTGCTAATGATCAGAAAGAAGGCTGTGGTAATAAAATCTTTAGATGGCAGTCACTTGGGAGATTGAGTAGACAGTGAAGCTGCCCAGCTGTGTCCAAATAGACCTATAGAGGATGGGTATGGGACAGAAAACAGCACATTGCCATGCAATACGGAAGATGAGAAGCTAATACATGAGGAAAACCTCATTCTGAGGCAGAAACCTAGAAGAACATTTTGCTGACAGAGACCTGAGGTGATAGATAAAGGAAATGAAATACAAATTTATGGTGCAATGACATGGCAACAAGAAAGTCCCAAGTTGGATGGGGAATAGGGGCAGGAATTTTTGACCAGAATCACAGGACAGTATGCTCTGTTTTGGGCACCTCCAGACTAGACTGAGTGGAAATTCAGAGAAAATTGGCAAGTTTATGTTTACATGTGTAGATGTGTTTGTGTGCACACAGTGACCGTGGCTCAGTCTCTGTCAGACCTGCTGAACCTGAGGGCAAGGAATTGAATGGGTTGTGACGGTGTGTGGGAATGTGAAAGGCATGTACACCATGGCCTTAGAAAAAAACGATATGGGGTTTTATTAAGGGATCGCTAGGAACAATACAACTGAAACTATCAACTGGAAAATTGAAGCAGGATATTAAGGAAAATATCTGGAATGAATGAGATCATTTAGGCTGGAACATTCTCCCTTGACTCTTTTAAATTCAGTTTGGGAACACGCTCAGCGCAGTGAGTTCAAACGTTTTTCAGATTGTATGAGCTTCTCAAGTCTGCAAGATACTGTTCTTCCTGGATTTTCAGTATTTGAAGTTTTCCACAGAGCAAACCCCGGGTCAACTGCAAGTGAAAAGTCAAAGTTGTCTTCACCATTTGGCCTGAACAGCCCACCTGAGCCTCACTAAGTTATGTGCTTGCCGACATTTCAGCACCTACACTTTCAAAGGTCTGTGCAAGGGATGAATGGTACAAAACATGCCAGGGCGGTGTGGCCCGTCTGCACATGGCTGTGCACACTCAGAGGCCGACACAATCGCTGTGTGTAGAAACACAGGTCTGAGGCTCAGGGAGTGTGGACAGACAGATTAATGTGAATTTGTGCGGTTCGTTGGTTGTGCAGAGCTTGAACAATCAAATCCCTTCAGCTCACTCCGCTAACTGGATTGCTTATGACAAAATCACAGCTTTTTCTCCAACCCTTTTTAATCTCCATTTTGAAAAAAATTGGAAATGACATGGTAAAGTAAGACCAATTAACATTAACAATTGCAGTTTATTCGCTTCCACTGTTTTACAGCATGCAGTCTGGTAGAGCAACATGCATTGCTATTTTGGAGACATCAAAATAAATAAGTAAATAAATACATAACCCTGTGGGTTTACAGATTGAGTCAAAGAGCAGGAGATTATTTCTGGCACTGCACTCAGAAAAAATTTTTGCCTTTGAAAACGCCAGACATTGACAGTTTTGCATCAGGACAAAATTAGTATGAGGTGGAATCTCTCCATTCACATTGTGCCAATTCAGCAGATGTTTCAGACTATTCTGGAAGGTAAAAAAAATAAATAGAGACTAGAAACCAAAACCAAACCCAGATCCCTTGAGACAAAGGTTACTATTTCTCTCCATATCGAGTGTCCTTTATATGTAGTGCAATAGGGCTAGCTAGGCATTTACATTTGTTTTTTAGTGCTGTGCAGCACTTTTATGTAGAAAAGATGCCAAAGCTTTTAACAAAGACGGTACATATCATTATCTCAATTTTACAGGTAAGGAAACAGAAGCACATAAAGGTGCTAAGACTTGCTGGCAAAGCACATGTAAAGCACAGCAGAGCCAAGGACCTGATAGATGATCCTGTGTGTTTGCCTTTGGGCCATGTCATCTGTCATTTTAATGGTGCAAACATTTTGGATTTAGTCACACTGGAAAAGCAGAGGACTTAGAAAAAAAAAAAATAACACTTCAGAAATTTGCCAACTGAAATCAAAACATCTAATTTAAAAACTTTTAAGAAATAACTGTTGTGTTATTGTTCTCTGTGAGGGAAATGCTCTCAATTGGAGCTTTATAAATGTTAAGCTGTGCCCACCCTCATTCCACAAATTAAAACCAGCTACCCTTGAGACAAGCTACTAAGAAGAGTTAGTAAAAATATTCTAACATCTCATATTCTTTTACCAAAACAAAATAACATAAGCTTGGAGACTGACTGACTTCTATCATAAACATTAACATGCTGTGCTTGGACCTCTTGAGATCTGTCGAAAACCAAAATGTTTTGTCTCCACGTAGGCTTCTGCTAATGGGTTTTCCATGCATCCCTTGTTTCAGTCTCTCTGACCACGTGCGGGACTCAGAAACTCACTGCTGCTCTGGGCAGTATCAGTTCCTGCTACTACCTTAAAAACATCAAGGGGCTGATTGCACATTACTTTTTTATTATGTGCTGTGTATTTTTAGAGGAGAAGGGAGCATTGTTTTCTACCATTTTAGCATAGTGTTCTGAATGAAAAAGATATCAGGTGGGGGAAAGAGCAAAATCATCTTTCAAGCTATTATGTGCTATGCTGCTGTGTTTTAAGTGTGCTCCTAATCATGAATTTCATCCTCTGTTGACATATTTTGAGTTGTATTTAACACTTTGATCCCCAATCCTTGAAGAGGACTCCACTGCACAGGTTTCTGTACAATCAGTGAGGGAGGGGTAAAAACAAAGCAAACCAACCAAACAAAAACAAACCAAAAAAAAGGAAAAAGGGCAATCACTGCCAGGGGGACTTCAAATCTTACTCTAAGTATTGTTCTTGCAAGAGAGCTCATGGGCAGAGGAATCCCAGCACGTCTTACTTCTTCTATGCTCTTCAGCTGATCAGTTTTCAAATGCTGCCCTTCTTGTTCTTAATTCATCTGTATGTAAGTATTACTTGTATTTGAGAAGCTGCAGAGATCGAGCAGAACACTTGCCTACCCATATGCCATCTGTCCAGCAGAAGCAATCGGACAAGAAGGTAACAAAGTCTTCGTGAAACATGGGAGAAAAATTCTCATCCTTTCTTAAAAGACAGGTCTTACTGCTATATCCTTGCCTCCTTTCCAGCCCTGCTAATCGTAGTGAAATTATCCCTGATTTTAACCCGAGACAGCACTTTGCCAGCTTCCCCACTCTTTGTTTATCTTTTGTTAAAGTTTCAGAGAGAATTAGGAACATGTTTTTAAGTATTTCTTTATTATTAGTTCTGTTTGAATTTAATATTTGCTTACCTCTCACAAATGACAAATGTGCAGCCCCTGAAGTTTATTCAAAATATTTAAAAAACCCCACACAAATAGAATGAAATTAAAAAAAAATGCAGAATGAGTCTCTGTAAAAGCTACACGATGAAATGCTTGTACATATGATACAGTTAAAATTATGTGTACTAAAGCAATATGTATCTCCTTTCTAGAAAGATGACTCAGCCTAGGTGAGAGTCATCCTTGAATCCAAGCGGGGCTTGAGGGCAATCCAGAAGCTTGGAGAAGTGAGCTGATGGTCTGGGTGCCTTGGTGCAGATAAGAAAGGATCTTGTTTGATGCTGACCCGGTTTTTATGCTGACCACTTTGCGGAAGGTAAAGCCCCCACATAAAAGAGTGATTCACTGCTGGGGGAAAGCTCCATCTCCACAGTTAGTGCTGCACAGACCACTTCTTATGGTTAGATCAACCTCTCGCTGCCTATGGCTGCTTTTAAATATACACAAAAAAGCCGCAGACTTCACCTAAGCAGTGAAATGCACTGACACAGGAAGGTGTTTTTGGTAGAAGATTCAGGTGGAAGTGGTGTGAGTTGCCATAGTTACAATGTTTGGTAAAGGCACAAACCTCACTTCATCTTACTCACCGTCTTTCGTTTTGGTTTTGACTGGCATAGTTTTTATTACTTGCTATAGTTTCATGGTTACTGTTGCTTCCTCTGAATTTCTGTTTTTACTAGCATGCACTGTACTCTGCTTTAGAATAGACAGGATATTTGCAGTATGCAGAATGTTGTATATTCTAGAAAAATTATATAGCCCTCTGTTTTAGTGTGAAATCTTTAGACCGAGATTTTCACCTACCAAAAGTGCAGAATAATACTAAGATAAGTCATAGTTAGTTAATGCCACACAATCAAATATTACAGGTGTTTTCATAGTATATTAAGGGTAGATTTTGTCAATCATATTTTTGTCTGGGTTTCGCTTAATCTCTGAGAAACCTCATTACAAAAATTAAAGCTTCTAGTGACATGTAGGCTAATCTGTGTAAACAGGAATGCAAGAATCTGACCTTTAGTACTACTAAAATTTTTTCATATTTTTACTGGTGTAGAAACATGTCTCATTCCATGAACACAGCATCAGTTCCAAGAGAACTGTAGGATGCTGCTCAGTATGAGTAAGGTCATTTGAATCTATTCGTGAATATCATTACTTCAATGAAGTGCAAAATATTTCCAGTATTTGTTTGTCAGAATTGTCAGCAGCTGTGTACCTGGCTCCTGGTGCTCCAAGAGGAAAGCTGCTCTACTTTTTTTTTTTTTTTTTCTATTTTTAATGCCGTTTTGCAAAATGAACAATGAGCTTCTCCTCAGACATCCAAGCAGAGCTCTGTGCCACTCCGCTCACTGCTGCCTTGTGATGTGGAAAGAACAAAAGCCAATAAGCAGTGATGACAACCATGTAATCCAGTGTTTCGCAGCCCTCTATCTCAGGGAAAAAGCTGCATTCCAGTGCCACTCTGGCACAGGTGAATATCTACTCCTGTCTGAGACTCAACGGGAGGCAGAGGTACTTTCAGGATGACTCTTTTACTCTCTCTTTACTTGCAGTTATGTTCAGGCCCTGCAGTACACTGAGATGCTGAAGATTTTTAGTGTCCAAATCAGGATAATAGTCCTTTTCCTAATGGTATTCCTCAGTCAGAGGGGAAAGAGAAGCATCAAGATCACTTTCTGGAGAGCACATGCAAGGCAGATGTGCCACATTGCTCCTTGGGCTACTGGGAGCCTGGTTTTCCTGGTTGTCACGCAGTCATTTACTCTCGGGGCAGAGCACAAGCCTACCAACACCTGGCATGAGAGGCTCAGGTGTAAGGAGAACAGATGTAAAAGGGAACAGATCAGGTTTTAATGCAGAGACTTTCCTGTTTATTTGAGATGCATTAATTACTTTTTCATGTATTACTTCCTAAAAAATTTGGGCTCACAGGAGAGTTGACAGTTTAAGTGTTGAGTTTATCAAGGGATGCTGTGGAGAGATGGAGCAGAGATCAGACACACTCTGTCCAGTCCATGCTGCCCAGAGGATTTCAAAGTGCCCTGATGCAGTATACTTTTTAGCCAGTCCAAAAGCACTTTTCCTCATTTAGATGAGAAACAATATGACCCCTGAAAACAGCTGAGATCTACACCACTGTAGCAGCAAGGCCATGTACAACTGTATCTCCAGGGTGACACCAAGATCTCTGCTGCTTTGTACAAGCAGCACTGAGATTGCTCTGTTCCCAGCATTGATTCAGAACACAGTGATGATCCTACAAATGGTTTTCTTTAGCGGGAGTGTCGTGGTAGCTGATAATCTCCCGTCACAAAAGTACCGTCCATGATTATTCCCATGTGTGTTTCTTGCATTTCTGTAGAGTAATAAAGTTGATTCACTTGGAGAAAATAAGGGGAAGGTTTCATATCCAGTGCGTCACCATCGTTATTTTTTTTCCCCAGGGACTGAAGTTACAGATTTCTTCCTGCTGCAGAAAATTGGCAGCAGAAGTTCTGGTTTTCTTGGGTGATACTAACACCTCATTTCCACTTATTTCAGTGTCTCTACTAATCGTAAAATGTTTCATTGTATGTGATTCTCTGCAGCCATTCTAGAATGTAGTGCCCTCCTCCCCATTAATCTTTCCCATTGTTTCCAAATTTCTTTTGTTCTCATTATCAGCACAAACCATGGAAGCGCAGCCCACAGCCAAGTTCTTACAATGACCTAAATAGCGGTGTAGACACCTGGTCTTTGAAAAAACTATGCCGTTTTCTCCTGTGAGTCTATTATAGTTGCTAATGCATTGATCCATAGGAAAAATGGTCCCACATAGTAACTATATGGTCAAAGCTGCTGAAGGGAGTAGTTAAGAGAAAGATACGCCGCGTTAGATTGAGACTCTGCACTGTGTAGCTGTGAGACTCAAACTCCTCTCTGTGTTGCTGCATTGCTGTTAGGTCTAACAGTTCTTCTTTGTATCAACCTATAAATACAGCTGTGTCTACTGGATTTTGCCCAAGGGCTTGTACATCATGGTTTGCTAAATTTTAATCATGCTTATGTTTGCATTTGAGTGGAGTTCACATGTCCCGTAAAGCCCTTAATCCTCAGTTTGCCATCCCAGGCAAAATGCCCGGTCTCAGCTGAGGCCTTCCTAGCAAACTGCACTGACTCATTGACTCCTCACCACCTTCTCTAATGCATTTATGGATCTGATAAGAGCTCTGCTACAGATCTGCACTCCTTAGACCAGCAATATAAGCTGCTGTTGATACCCTTCCTTAAGAAATACTACACAAGCATTCTGTCAAGCAACTGAAATTCATCCATCTCTCCTGGTGATTTAAAAAAAAAAAAAAAAGTATCTTCGTATCAGTGTGCAAGCATACTGACAGCTGGAAAATATTTTAACACAACTGCATGGAAACACGCAGTTTGCTCTAAGAGGTTTGAAAAGCACGTTGTAATTATTGTTTGACTCCTTTGTATACAGTGTTGCAAGATTACTCCCTTTTTAAAAAACAAATTAGCTGTGTGCTTTGCATCCGATTCCTGTATGCAATTACCATGATCACGTGTGCAGTTCACATAACTGCACATAGAAACTGTCAGATTTGTCCATTTGGATATGCGAAGTGGAAACACTGTTATCTTTTGCGTGCATTGGTTTGGCAGCTGATTTGCAAATCTGCCTCTACTTGTGGCCTTCTTTCCAGAGCAAAGCACTTGTTTCAATTTAAATAGATAGCATCCCTCAGTCATTCCTTAAAATTGGTAATTATAGACTCAGGTACATTCATTTGACAAGGACAGATCTTCTCCTCGAAAAAATTATTCATAGGAATTGCATTAGTTGTTTCTTTTTTCCGTCCTCCTTTGATGTATGGTAGTACAAAGGAACCCAGGACATGGCTTTTCAGAAAAGAAAGTCTTCTGAAATATCCTGTGGGCAGCACTTTATCCGTGTGTAGTTCTATTCACAAAACATTTCTTGAAACTGTTGCAGATGTGCTTGTTAAGATTTGCTGGTGCTAAGTACATTATATTGAAACTCTGACTGCAATGTGTTTTCAAGTTAAAATATAGCCTCCTCGTGCATAGTGCTCTGATGAAAATACAAAAATGCAAAAATTATGATGTGCACAAGCCCAGGACCTGTCTTCGAAAACAGAGCAACTATGAGTGCTGTCACTTTTGAAGCAGTTAAAGAATCAAAACAAACCAGCCAACAATGTTTTATAGTTTCCATTCTGTTTTGCCTTTATTTGTATATTATAACTAAACAGCTTCAGGCACAACAGAAATGGAAACCCCTGAAAATATGAAATGTAAGTAAGAAGAGAGAGCTTTCAGCTTGATAACATCTGAAGTACACGTGTGGAGGAAATCTGTGGCTTAGAGAGAGACAGTAACTTCATGACCATCATACATGAAGTACATAATATACCACGTCAGTGGCAAAGCCGACATGGGAAGTCAGGTCTTCTGGCTCTCAGTCTTATGCTCTGAACACTGGGACACTACAATAATATATTTTTTCTATATCTTATTCTGTATTTACTTCTATATTCCTCTCACTCTTTTTCTAAGTTCTCGTAAAAACTGTGGAAATTATTGACTTTTTCTTGAATCCCCTAGGAGGCCCTCTTACTTCTGCTTAAATACCAGCGCCTTTTATGCTAACATCGTCTGGCCTGCACAAGCCCTCTTTATCTTCATCTCAAGCTCCAGAGAGAAATGCTATTTATCTTTATTTCCTTAATGTGTCTTTCTCTTAGAATCTGACCAACTTCTTCTGATTTCCTTTATTCTAAGCCAGATTGGGATAGTTCTGAAGCTTCAGAGCTTGGAGATATGGGTCGTGCAGTTAGAGCAAGCAGAATTTGAATTCCTCAGTGGAGGTAGTACTGGATGAGGCTCCACCACTGATTGTGGTGAAGAAACTACAAAGCTACAGAAATGCTTTGTGTGCTGGCTCTGCTTAAACAGCACTGGCAAAAATAGTGTGTCTGATAGACTCTGAGCGAAAATGGAAGGGATTATTTTGGATCCTTTGAGTCCTACACCAAAATTCTCACGTGATCATCTCTAACATATCACATTCCTTGGTGCTGAGGGTGTGAGAGGTCTGCATCAGAAATGGGAATTGTTCATCAGAGATCCCTCTGCTTTGCTGTGGGACCGTGCCAATTTGTAAGTCCATTGGGGACTCAAAGGGACCTGGCTGTATTACTTTTATGGGCATCTTTTGACGTTTTCCTCCAACAGATAGGTATTCAGAGTGCACAGAAACCCTGGCTCTAACACAGCTTTGCTGGGTCACACGGTGAAGCCTGGATGCTGTATTTCAGCTGCTTCATACAGTACAGCCACCACACATTGTCCACTTGCGAAAGGTCTTGTTGAGGAAAGAGAAAAGGGGGATCTGTGGTAATGCCATGTCTCAGAAATTACTGTATGACTGTTTTCTTGGTTGCTAAAACAAGGCGCAAAGCTTCTGAAGAAAATATTTATTAAGCCACAGATGGCAAAGCCGAGCCTCTGATTTCCCTAAATCCTTAAGAGGATTGTGGTACAGCTTATAGGAGCATCTCAGAGGCTGTGGATGCTCAGCTTCTTATTAGATATGTCATACATATCTACGCCCACAGTGACTTGAGCAGAGGAAGTGTTTGCATTCCAGCTTTGCTAATTACACACCTTAAATTAGGGTTAACAGATAACAAATTTTTCTTTTTTTTTTTTTTTTTCCCCTCATCTGAGTGGGATGCTAGGCTTTCATGTACAACATGGCAAATCTATTTTGTATGTCTGATGTTAGACATGCTGTATATATTTTCTTGATTTTAATTAGAAAATTGAGAGGAAGCAGTAATGTAACAGTGAATGATCAGGATGGTCATACCTTTGTTTTGAACAAAGCATAGAAAAGCAGAGGGCGATACCAGATAAGTGTCTTTTTCCTGTGCTACTGTTTTTCTTGCACTCCTTTGTTGTTCCTTACATGTTCGGAAATGCCTGTCTTTTGTTCTCTTGCTTTTATTCACCTTTATTTCTTCATATTTTACAGTTGTGGAGAGATGAGGACTGAAAACATGATTGGAAACGATCACAGTAATCGGTGTCTGGTCTTGGCACAGGCTATATTCAAGTCCTATCTCAGTTGTCTTTGTCGTTCTCTCTTACATGCTGCTGAAATTCTCCTGGTTTTTGCTGGCGTTGGAAGCAGTGGCTTTTCAGCAAAGTGTGCTCAGTCCAGACAGTGGACAGTAGACCACAATTTTTCTCAAAGTTCTCTCATTCAGACTTTGACTTTTCTAGAAAACCCAGATCTAGTGAAGGATGTGGGGGGATGATGGTAAATGTGATTTTTAAAGGAAAAGCCAGTGCAACAGATTTTCATGTTTGTCAATTTTTAGATGACAGTAACTTCCACATTTCCTGACAGTCTCTTTATAAGCAGTCGTGTACTAGATTTTGACAAATTGCAGTTAACTTTTGAACTGCACCTTTTGCAACAGATTATCAGGTGAATTTTGTGATAGGCACTGAAAATTATAAGCAGCACATTCTAGCAGCTGTTCTCTTGTCTCTTCTGTATTCTGGAGAGATCAGAGAAACAAACCACTGCGGAGATTGAACACAGTCGGGTTGTTCTGCTCCAGAAGAGACCTAGAGACAGTCCAGCGTGGCTGCAGGGTGAATTACTACAAAAATAAGATCTTGGGTTGCAACGAGGAGTGAACAAAATGGACAATGTATGTGTAACTAGAGAATTCATCAGTGAGTATATTCATTTTTCAATTGCTGTGATACTAAACCAAACAGTATCTGTGACTGTGAAATGTAATTGCAAATAGCTGAAATAAGGTCAGCTGGTGTAAAAATAAGGCACACTGTAAAGTGTATAGGACCATTATTTTTACACTCCATAATGGAGACATACCTACCAAATTCATAACTGCAACAGAGGAAACATTAGTTTATAGAATGAATAATATTTTCTCGTTACTGACGTAACAGACTCCCTATTTCATGCAAAACACAGAAATACAAAGTGAGGAGGTTTTTGGATGTTGACTTTGAGAATACATTCAGTTTTTTAGTTTCTGAAAATCCACTGGAAAGTGAGTCTACCTGCCCTGCCTCAAGTATCAGCTAAAATCCATTGGCTGCCTGGAAAGGAAACAAAGTGGCGCATACTTTTGAATGGCGGAAGGATTTTGTGGTTTCTGCTTAGCTCTCAACGAGCCATCGAGGATGATTTGTTCCTTAGTAGCATGATTGATTGTGTCATGAGAACTGTATGATGCCAGACAGATATGATCTGTGCTACCGAGCAGCTATGCAGTTACTGCACTGAACTGTGCTGCGGACGTGGCCGGTTTGCCAGCTGAAGGGGAGAGCTGGTGAAGTTGGGGTGGAATTTGAAGGCTGACTTGTGCAAGACTGGTTGCTGATTGCAAACTGTTCTGTTGAATAATTTGCACTGTAGACAAACCTTTGAATATTTATTGGTGCAACGTTCTGGAATTAGTAGGAGGATTCCTAGATCAGCTGCTTTGCAGCTTCATTTAAATTTTTGTAGGATTCTTTTGGGCAGTTGTGTTCCAGTACAGCTCAGTGAAACTGGAGTGCGTGTGAGAAAAGTTTTATCCCTGGCAAAGGTGGTGTTACGGATTTGCTCAAGACTTTCCTCCCTAGTTAAATGTGTGTCTTCCTTGACTTTGATCTTATGAGTCATTCATCTGGAAACTACTTATGTTCTGCAAGACATCCCTGAATAAGTCCCTCATTTTATTTATATCTGTAAGATGATTTAAGACTAAGTTAATGATTTAGGGACCTATCTGATTCCCAGAAAAGCTGGTCAGAGACTTCTCACTGTCCTCATCTAACCACCTGGGTATAATACCTACTTGTATTTAAATACCGTTTACATTTCCACAAAAGAATTTATATTGCTTTCTAATACTTTGGATACAGAGCTTTTTATAGATTACTTCCCCATAAATTGCTAATCATTACTTTTAAAGTTATCTTTTTATTAGAAATGGAAGAGGAAACAAAGCTACAAGTACAGACCTAAACCCTGTACATTTTGAGAGGTTCCAGATTCAGGTACCTCGAACATTAACTTCATTCTGTGGCTTTGGACTCAGACTAAACAGAAAATAAGCCCATTTTCAAGTTCCAATTTGAACATATTGTAAATTCTCATGAGATTATTTGGCCTGATGGGTTTGTGACACTGGAAGAAGGTTGAAATCAGGAAAGGTAATTTCCTTGCTCTCTACTGAAAAGAGGTAAAATTGATTTGTTGCTGATATTTTAGAGAGATTTGTTTTTAGAGACAGCAGAGAAAAGCTAATTCAGCCAGAAAGTCTTTCTGTTTTCTAAGACAAATCTCTCTGTAACTCTGTTACTTTGCCATTTCCTTCAGCAGATGGGAATTAGCAGCCAAGGAGTACAGGAGTTGCTAGGAAATTCCGTGCTTGACTTTAGAAATCTAATGCGTGGAAAATTCATTTTGACTTGGGAACTGCTGGTTTATACAACCGCTGGTGGCACATGCCTGCCTCATGAGGGAACCCGAAAAGAAACTTGAGGAGATTGGGAAGAGCCACCTGTGCTGGGATAAGCATATTTACCCGCTTTGACTGGTTGTGTCGCTGAGGCACCAGTTCCACGTGTGCAGGACCTGCCTTGCAGCGGGGTGCTGAGCCGTGGTGCTGAAAGCATGGCTTCTTGATGAGCACGCACGACAGCGAAGATAATAATTAGTGCAAAGGCGTGTGGTAGAGCATCCAGCCCACACTGAGGACAGTATGGAGCCGTGCCACCCACGAGGGATCTCTGAGGTGATAGCTTAATTGAAAGGAGTTGCTCAAGCATGTACCATACCTGGCACAGAGTTAGAAACTTCTGCTTCAGGTAATGTTTTAACAAGTTGTTTTCTTTTTTCGGTTGTCACCTGAACCAGAAGATTCTGGTGCCTGCTTATTGCATAGGTAGACCTCAGGTTATGCACCAAACCTGTTTTGTTTGTTTGGGTTTATTTATTTTTTTTTTTTAAGCTGTTTGCATTCTGCACTTCAGATCCCAATTCAAACAGTAAATGGGAAGATGCAGAAGCAAGCCACCATGAGTGCACAGGTGAGAGGTGGAGTGTTCTACTTAATTCCAAAGAACAGGAATCAGATCTGTTCAGTCAAGCTTTTATTGCAGCTACAATTTTTTAGAAATTATTTGTAGAAAAAATGAGCATTCAAAGTTAGACTCCTAAATCTAAATTATATGGGCTAATTTATAACAAGTATTGAAAGTCCAACACTTCCTTATTGATCGTAATTTAAGGTTAAACGGAAAAAGTAGCAGTCATATCAATAATATACACCAAAGTAAAAAAGAGAAATACCCTACCCGGCCTAACAACTTTTCTTTCGAAGACACACCTGCTCCTTTATCTTTCCTTCAGAGAAAAAAATTGCAGCATATCTAGAAGAATAACTAATTTAAGCCATTTTGGACAAAGAGGAGCGAATCAATTGCTATGTCAAGTATCTTCAACTGAAACTGAAGTTCTCAGTCAGTACAGGATGGGCTGGAGCTTGAACATTTTGAGTGATATGAACTGTGGGTCTCTCTGTGGTGATCCAAGAGCTTGCGGAGAGCAAAAATTTACTGTGCTGCAGCTGATGAGTTGCTGGTCTGGAATGGTCAGGCTCTACAAAAGGACCTATGACTAAGTAGAGACTTGCTGCCTTTTGCACCACCTTCAGTTTCTGGATGACTTCAGGATGGGACTCCTGACAGATCACTGCATGAAACATGGATCATGATGGGCAACAGGAAGGAAGAGTATTTGACATCATTGTTGGCAGAGACAGGTGAATAAAAGCTGTGGGAAGCTTCCTGTCCAAAAGAAACTGGGTCTCTTATCAGATTCTCTGAGTTGTGAAACTAGGTGGCAACCAGCCTCCAGTATCTGGAGCAGATCTTAACACAAGCCCTCTCTGGTTGCTCTTCACAGTCTGTGCCTCTTCCAGAGCTGATCTTATGGTACCAGGTCAAAAAAAGACTCTGTTGTCATCCTGACGTCATCAGATTTGACAGTCTCTCACTCCTGATAGCCGTGTCTGTACATTTAATGACAGGAAGCCTAAAGTTGGAACTTTGTTAGAATCTCTCTTAGAGCACAGAAGAGTTTAGAATGGTGTCAAATACATACAGATGACCTGCTAATGTTTAGATATCAGAGAGTGAACATCTGTCTTTTATTAATACCACTCTAAGAAGAGATCATCAACCAAAACAATTAGCATAGACTGTACCATGCCCATACTGATGCACAGCTTGAGAGAGGTCAAGGTGATCTGAGCCACTGGAATGTTTCTATGTTTTCCATAAGAGGAAAGTCAACAGAAAGTTTAAAGCAAATATCCTCTTGTCCCTTATTTACTGCTAGTCTAAAACGGATTCACAGGATTGTTTCTTTATGAAAGTACACAATAGCATTTCATTTTGGTGATCTGGCAGCCTGCTGCCCAGCAGGCTTGACTCAAAGGTAGGCTGTATTTGGCCAAATCCCTGGAGCCATAACCACTTTTGGGAAGGTTAAGCAATGCTGAAAGCTTCTGGTGTTGAGTAGGGAGCCTACAGCCATCCAGTAAAAACCACTAAGCAGAGACTGAGGGGGTCCAATTGCAGCCCCTTGTGTGTTAAAGCTGCAAAGTCTCCAAGTCCAGTCAGTTGGATGTAAACAGCATTCCACTGCTGGGGTGGCAAACGATACCTTCCTCCCTGCTGGGCCTCAACATGTAGCCAAAACTTGTTTACTCTGTAATTTAGAGTTCATTGTAATCTAAATAGGGATTTTTGCAATGCAAATAGGGCTGTACAGAATGTAATACATTTTATGTATCGCTACTGTTTATTATGGCTATATAACTTATCACTCATCACATAGACTGGATTGCAAAACAGAATGTTTCAAACACACTTTAACTCTCAGATCATGATCAGTAAAGAGAATATATTATACTTTTAATATGCTCTTTCCCCCACAGTATTTTACAATAGCCTGCATAAACCCTATTTTGCAGAAAAGGATTCCAAGAAATTAAAAAAAAATATATCTTAATTCATATGCAAAGGTTGTTTCTCTTTGTATAAAGTGAGCAGACATCTAATGGATCCTTTTATTTGATATCCTGAAGTGCCCTGTTGTACTGGCTGATACACATATATGGGGAAGCCGGCTATTAACCACAAAATTCAGAGTGTTAGAAGATAATCTTCCATAATGATCTAATGCCACCATAAATAATTGCAGTTCAGCACAGCTAGAGCAGTCTGCTGGACTCAGTGCTCTTCAATGGTGCAGAAGCTAGAACTGCAGTACAGCGGTTTGGGAGCAGCAATGTTCATGTGAAGGAAGAAAGCTTTCTGTCCCCTGGCCTGTAGGAGGTGATCTAGGTTTGCTTCTTCTGTAATTTACAGCCTGTTGTAAACTAATAATCAGGCTCAATAAAAAATGAAATTAAAACAGTGCCCAGTGAAGTGGGATGAAGTGGTTAATGCTTGTTACACACTCTGATGCTGGACCTTGATCTTCTGACACCACCACCCACTATTCTCCAGGTGACATTGCAGATAAATGATTCTCTTCAGCGAGGAAAACAAGTGGTAAAGTGATAAATGCTTCAATCACTGTCGATGAAATACCATATCTCTCATGCAGCTCGGAGATTAGAAATCCCTTATTAGCTCGTTACAGTTCTAAGTAAATGTGTTCAGACTGTATCTGAGAAGCCTGGTTCCGTGAGTACTGTGGAACCACCCAGCTCCTTCTGAACCTTGCTGCGTTTACGAGGGCAGCGCAGCTCAGGGAAAGGTGACCCGAGACACCTAGAATCTCCATCCAGCCAGGCTCTCAGGACTTGGCCAGACAAAGCCACGGCTGCTCTGATCTACAGCTGGCAAAAGCCCTGCGCTGGGAGGAAGGTGGAACTAGATGGCAGCTATAGATTTCATCCCATCTGCCCAGCTCCTTCCAGCTCGACAACTTCAATAACACTGTGATAAGCGCTGATGTGTTCTCGGGCTTATGCAGCACTCATCACCATCATATCTGGGACTCTGGTCTGTACTGCAAGGGCTGCAAAAGCAGCGGTGTGCCAGGAGATCCGAGTGCCTCAGGCATCCAAGTTCCCTTCCAGCACACACACCTGGGTTCCTTCCCACAATAAAAAGAGCGATAGGATTAACTTGTGATGCGTTTCTGGATTTTGGCCCAAAATGCAATTGAAGGCATGGCTGAAAAATGTGAGTAGATTGAGGAAACGCTACTTTTACACTTCAGATGCAGCCCAAATGCCTAAAGACGCTGCCGATTTTTAGCTGAGTGATGTTACAGTAAGTTGTTGTTCAGCAATAACATGAGTGGTGAGAATGGTCACCAGAAGAGTGGGTAATGCTGCAGGGACGCTCTCAGAAATCAATGCAGGTATTTGGCAAACAGGAATATCTGACAGTGCTGGAATTAGCAAAGCTGGTTTAGCATTTCCTATGCCAGAATCCACTTTTGTAAATAAGAATTTATTTTTTCTTGATATAATTATAATCAGCAAAATGTTTTGTAGGAAGAGTTCTGTGAATTGTGCATTTCTGCAGCTTTTTCTCTGATACCAAAAATTCAGACTGGACCTGACATATTGTTCTGCTTTGGCTTTAATTTGAGCAATATGATGACACTGAAATGATATGGAAGTTGTAGCAAGTAGTCTGCATGTGAATATATTAAGTCTCACCAGCGGCAGTAGTTGCATTTACATAGCTAATAGTAGAAGAGCCACCACTACTGACTATTCCATAACGTAAGTAGTTTTTCACTGTGAATAAGAGGCAGCGCTTATTGGGTTTGGAATACTAGCAGCAGCCTGGTGTGGTGGTGTTGGTTGGTTTTGGGTTGGTTTGTTTGTTTGTTTTTCTCCCTTAAATAATCAAACCCCCCAACAACTCCAAAAATAAGAGTCACCCTAGAGTAGTTGGTGTAAAGGTGGTAGCAGTAAACCTGTCAGCTTTGAAAATGCCATTTGGGAACTTCCACGATTTGTTTGCTGAATGATTAGGGAGACTGTCAGAGCATAAAAGACTTGGAAGTCAACTGTCCAACATTCAAAGCTACAGGGTGTGTTATAAGAGCAGTTACACTGCAGCTAAATCCTCGGTGATGTAAAGAGCTGTCAGCACTCAATTAAATTAGGATCGCTTCATACCAGTGCTTTTAAATAAGCGAGCCTGTTGTTTTTAGTGCCAGAGCAACTACCAGCGTACACAGTGCTTCTCGTGGCATATTGCTGGTACCAGTTGTTTTCAACACCCAAAGTAGTGAATATTAACAGAAAAAATACTCGTGGCTGGAGTGTGAGGAGGGACCAGCCAGGCTCAGCACAAGCCATGGCCCGAGGGATGAGTGTCTGGCACGGATGGTATTGTGGCCTCTGTCTCTAGTTTTCTGGCAGTGGTGGTAGCATCTAGTAGCTCTTTCATGACCTCAGCTGTAAAGAGGCAGATTGCCTCGTCTGCTGCTCTGTCCTCTGCTTTTGCCCTGTGAAGTGTATCTCATGTAGTCATGAATATAATATTTGCACCTGTGTACATGCACACAGGGCACTCTGGATTAAAACGTGAACTGAACAAAATTTGCAGTACTTTCTCCAAGAATCCAACTGAAAAAATGTGCTTTCCATCACAAAGATGCTATCAGCCCAAAAATCATACTTTATATTCCCAGGACAGTTCATTAATAGTATCTCAATCAAAATCTTATTATAATAATCCTAACCTGTTTAGTACAAGCCCTGCAGAGCCTTTTATTTTGTTTTAACTGGATGAAAATAATAACAACGCCATCATAAAAAAAAAAGAAAAAAAAAGAAAGAAAATGCATTTGATACTAAGGTATTTTAAACTCATTTCAGCAGAGAGTGTAAACTAGGGGCAAATGTTTTCTATACAGCTGCTCTTTCTGAACACCAGCATTAATGAAAGTCACACCCACTAAATCTGCGGGTCTCTCTCATGAATGTTTTATTTAACTCCAGCTTTGCTAGCATGTCAGAGGGTTGTGCTTTTGATATGTTTCCAGTTATCTGATAGAAATCCAGTTGCTTACTCATGGATGAAATCTGAACAAGATGGAAGATACTGCAATGAGTGGAATTACCTTGTGGCTTTGATGAGCTGGTCTGAAACTGGAGGGAGAATCAACATTCTATTATAATGTAGTTTTCCCCTTCCACTTTAATTTATTTCCTTTCCCTTGACTCCATCTTTAAATTTTCTCTGGGCACTTGGCAAATCCACAAGTGTCATTTATGTTGCTCCTTGGCTGAACGTTAAATGCATATTTTTGAACACGACTGCTGACTCCTCCCTGTCTTGCACCTTACTGGCATGCCTGGATCCTGGTGGCTCAGTGCCTGGGATTGTATGTGTTCTTGGAATATCCCAAGGGAAATCCCATCAAACTTCTCCTGTTCACATGACCTAATGGTTGTTTGAAAGTGCCTGGTTTTGTAGCTTCTTTCTTTTAATATGAGTTTTGAAGTTCATGTATTATATTGGACTTTGGAGAACTCTACCCAGGTAACTTTTTTAGCTGGGATATGAAAAACTTTACTGGAAACTATGTGATGTCTGTGTAAATACTGAGATATAGTTGGTCACTGGACATTTGCCTTAAAGACAGAATACAAACAATGAAAATACACCAACCAACAGTCATTTTGTGTGGTACTTCTGTAATAGATGTAACACCTTGCGCAGGGTTCAGGGCTCACATAGCCAAAGACTGAGGGGTTTTCTTCCCACAGAGTTGAAAAGCAAAATGCTACATTGTAGCTAAAGGCAAAGTTTTTTGTAATTAACTTAAAATGTGTTGTGGATAATATAGACAAATACAAGAAAGCCCACATGCAAACCAGTCAATATAGGATATTTTTATCTACCATTGTAGTCTACACCACTTCTATATTAACCATCTCGAGCAAAAATGTGCCAGACCATTTGGGCCTTAGTATAACAATGTTGTGATTTATTGCTCTCTCTGTTTCCATCCTGCAGCAATTACCAGAAGAGCTGATAATGGTCTGCAATGTGTTTTCCAGGACTGGGAGCAGCCGCCAGGGAGAGCCGCTTACGGGGAAGGGCAGAGGCCGTTCACCTGCCCGGCTCAGCCAGGCGCGGGGACAGGTCAGTGACAATCCTCTGAGGATACACAGTGGAGTAACCAACCTGTTGAACTGATAACAGCTGTTTCTTCCAAGATGGGGCAGTGGGACCCAACAGTGTAAAAATTGACTTGGTATTAAATTTCTGTAAAAAAGATGAGACCTGGATAAAACAATGGACAATATTTCAGGCTTTCTCCCCTCCAGTTCACTCATATTGGTTTAAGACATGCCCTTGATTTCAAGAATGAAGTGACACACACCCTGTTTTTAAGACCTTACAGCTCTAGCTGTTGGTGGAGGTTCCTTATAATGGAATTTACTGTAAGCACTTGTTATAGTTATATGGAGTCTTTATAATCCATGGGGTTAGAGATGTTTCCTGTTTTGAACTGGTTTCTTGATGACCTTGGAGTCCATGTATTGAAGCTCAACAGACATTTCTCAGAACCTGATCCTGCCCAGCTGTGACAACTGTTTATCAGCTGCCATGAGATGAGATCCTGTGAATCTCACTACAAAGGACAGATATTCATCTTCAGATATAAGATGATTTCATACTTATTGAAAGCTTTTGGGTTTCCCTAACTATCAACACGGGTAGTTTAGCTTTCTTTTATGGGAAAGGGATTTCAGGCTAGAGAAAAGTAGTTTGACACAAGGTGTCATAGCCTAGATCTTGGTAAACAGGCAGAGTAGGATTTCAGCAGTTAATCAGCTGAGGACATCAGACGATACAGAAATGTTTTGCAGATCGAGAAAAAGTTTTTTGCCTTCTCTAAGAAAAGAAGAAAGTTACTCTATATCTTGCCATTGGAGAAGGAAACTGATTTTTTTAAGAAGCTACATTTGGCTTAGCTTGTATTCTGTCTCCTGCTAGTTGTCCTTGTGTGTTTAGATTCTTTGCTCTACCTGTGTTCAGTACCTGATATTTTGGATGAGCATTCAGATCAGTAACTGTGTGCTACTGGAGCATAATAAATACTGATTATGTTCTTCTACCTTAATTAGGCTCAATGTCTGAAGTTTTAGAATGGTAAAATGGACTTCTACTGTGCTTTTTTTAAAGGCAAACAGTGAAATGGTTTGTCTTTCTCAAAATGTACCATATTTTTTTCCTGTAAGATGGTTGAAAAGAGAGGAAGGATTCCTGTTGGCATTCCCATTGGTGAAAGTTGGATCATAAGGATCTGGATCACATCCAGTAGCAGAACTAAACCCAGTCCTGTGTCAAGACAGTGTAACAATCAGGGGATTGTAGATGCCAAGCACAGGTAAGTAAGGACTCTGCATTATGACTTCTTTCCTTTCTCTGCTTTCTTTCACACATACACTTCTGTTTGCAAGCACTCTCTCCTGCAATCACTGAAGTCAGTGCAATTCCCACTAAGTTTTCAGCAAGAACAGGAGTATCAATGACTGCAGTTACTTTAATGCACTTTCACTTTGGCAAGGAGACAGAAGTATTTTCCCACCACCTGTCTTCCCATTAGCAGCAGCAACTCTTTTTTTTTTTTTTTTTTTTTTTTTCCCCCAGTTCATTTTGCTCCTAAACACTTCCTAAACGTTATACTGAAGTCACTTTTCCATGGGCAACCAGGTATTAATTATGGCTAAGAACAAGGTCCAAAGTGTGATTTGTTATAGTTCTTCAGTTCATCTAGAGTAAATAGGAGCTTATCTGTACTGCCTAAGTTTTTTACTTGAGCGATATCTGGAAACTATAGCTCAAGATCTTAGAGGAAACTTTGAACCCACTATACTAGTTTAAACAGGTTTGTGGCCTTTGGCTTTTTAATCTTTCTCTTGGTTCACTGTTAGATTTGAGTGATTGCTGAGTAGTATAAAAACCTGGAAATTGGATATTAATCTTGAAGCTCTTCTTTAGATTCTTTTCCCAAGGAGAATGTTACACATTAAATGTTGCCCATACAGCTGGGCATAGAAGAATGTTTTCCGCTTATTTCAACTCTTATTCTCCATGACAATAGATGAAATGTAGTACTTTGCAAAAGTAGACACTGGAGCTGCAAAGCGATATGATGTCTCTATTTAAATGACTGTGTGGCTTATTCTCATTAATAATATGGCTCTAGACTCTCATTAAACCTTTCCAGTAAAGGTATCAAAATGTTTTGCAATTTATAATTCACAAAGAAAGCACATACTTGTGTCTTATTATCGTGGCTTCAAAGAATAAGCTGTGCTTGAGGTGGGAAGAGATCATGATGTTTAAATGCCGCAACTGGCCTAACAGAAAATATTAACTTTGTCTGGTCTATTGTTTTAGTCACTATTGCATTCCTACCACCCACTTGGGGAAGAGATTTGAATAAAGATTCCATATGGATTTGTAATGTGGAAAAAAGTTTAATTCTGAATAAATATATGTTAGTACTTCTTTATTTTCTATGGAATAATATTTTGGACTTTAAGGGTACTTTACTAAAAAAATAACTTTTAATCTTGGAAGTTCAGCTCCTAAGTCATGCAATGCTTTCGAAAACTCTGCCTTGCATACCAACCTTTTAGTCTTTTGCCCACGTGATTCCTGTCGGTTTAAGAATTCCAGTTAGTGCTCAGTTGATATGAAACCCAGACAAATAGAACAAATTGATAATGAAAGTGGTTCTTCCCATGTGTGTGTGCATATATAAATAATACTTAAGATTTATGCCTGGTGGTGCTTTGTATCTTCAACTGTGGTATATGGAGAAAGTGGGTAGTGTAACCAGATCCTGGTTATTTAACTGAATTTCCTTTTTTGCCTATATTGTGACAAGAAGTGGTGCTTCTATTCATCCGTAGATGGATGCAGTATCAAGGGTTTCTTGAAGACTCCAGAGGCCTTGAACTTACTCCTGCTTTAAGAACAATAACATCAATTTTTCTTTCTCAAAGACTGCAAGATCTAAAGAGAGCTGTCAATGATTCTAATACATTGAGTGTGGGTTCAAGTCAGAACCTGATAGTTGCTACGAGTTGGCCACCCAGGAGAGCATGAAGTAACTCATGACTGGAATGTGCACACAAAATTGAAAGAGTTCAGCAAGGAAACATGCATACGTTGTAAAGGTGGGGGCTTCATCCAGTGCACGTCAGAGTAGGCCCAGTACAATTAGAGATTCCCACTTGATTTCTTGAGCCCGTGCTGATTTACCCCATTTTTGGTCTGACCCTTTGCTCCTGACAGGCTCTCAAAGAACAAACTCTATTTGCAAGTTTAATAATGTAGCTGAAACTGGTAATTACTATACATACTTCTGGAAGACCTATAATATAATTAGCAGCTGCTGTGAGTTGCAAGATGACAATAAGAGAAGATTTATGTGCTTCCTTTTAGCTTAAGCATGGTTTACTTAGATAAATACAATTCCGAGATAAGAATAAATGCATATTGCATTGGCCAATTTCCCCTGTGACACTGAGATATGTATTACCTCTTTGCTCCAATTATCCAAAATGGTGTTGCTTTCCCTTTTTCTCTGCTTTGATTGCCTTTTCAAAATGTTCTCTACCGCCCTTGCCAAAGGGGTGCAATTATGCCTACAGGTTAAACCTCTTGATTTTGGGTGGAGAGGTTGTGTAAACGTGTTGCCGGTGTGGCGGCTTGGTGAATCAAACTTTCTGCCCTTACACAACTTCTTTCATTAAGAGTCCCACCTTATCATCTGAGGAAGCCTTGGTTGTTTGGGTAAGAAAGTGGCTGAAGCCAGTGCGCAAGAGAGCTCTTACTGTCCTGGTCTGCGTGGTCCCTCACCATTGCTGTGCTGCCAAAGCTGGTTGGTGGTCTGCCCTTTTGCATCTCTGATGTTCTAGCGCAAAGAAGGTGTCCACCCTGTGTAAGTGGCAGCCTTTGGACAATCACTTACCATTTTTCTAGAATTCATTAAGCAGAAACTGGCCTAAAGTACTAGTGAAGGGACTGTGATCAGGGTCTTCCCAGACCTTGAAACTCAAGGCAGCAGTCTAGCTGGCACCAAGTCCAGCTTTCTTGTGACCTCTCAGAAGCCCAGAGCATTCTCAGTTTTCTGACACAACCTTAACAAAAAGGTCTGTGAGAAGGCCCTCACCAAAATGTCATCCCTTTCAGGTGTGATTTCCCCAGCAGGACCAATGACTTAAGTTCTTCTGCTGAGGTTTAGGATTGCAGAGCTCATTACAGGGCTGCAAACTCTGTTGAGAGTCTTTCTTGCTTTCCATCCATATCTAATACGGTGAAGACAGATTTATTCTATTGCCTTTAAAGCACTTTATGTTCAGAAGGGATTAAGATTTGCATCTTCTACAGCCTCCTCAAAGAAGTTGGAGTGAACATCAAAACAGCCATGCAAGTGAAAGTATGACCCAAGTTAATAAAAACCCGTTCTCTTGAAACATCTTTGTTCCTGAGCTCACTGCATGAGGAATACTTGTGTAACCTTCCAGCCTCCGGCTCAGTTGTACTGGTGTTGTGCAGTTCACTGATTAGAAACAATCCTTGATGCACTGATGGTCAACTCTTTGTTGGACCTCTAATCTCTGCATGGCTATGCTCATTTGAAAGGCGAAGGCAGACCACATGCTGTGCAGCACTATACCTATCAGTTAGGTAATAACTAGAACACCAAAGATAAGATGATAATAATGATGATTAAAATAAAATGATGTAATCAGAAAATCTTTTATGCTACCTTTGCTTAGTCTGAGCAATTTAGAGAAAAGCTCCTGGTTCCCAAATGTTGGATAGGGAAAGAAACTCTCAGATAGCAAAACTAGAGGCATAGTTATCATTTATTCAATAATGGAGTTGCTTTTGGGGGAAAAAGCAACATCATCTGTGTCAGATTTAAAACATTAAAGTTGCCTGAAGCAGAGAGTGAGTGAAATGGTGATAATGTGGAACTCCGGGTTTGACTCTTTGGAGGTGTAGGGGGAGTAAAAGCTTGCTTGCTGTTTCAGCCATTTATAAAGGTATCCCTGGTTTCTTCATGAATGTTTTCCAAATGTCATTATTTTCATGCCAATTCAGAAAGAATTTAACTGTTCTTCAGAAAGGTATTAGTCCTAATGACAGCTTTTCTGCTGATTTTGATAGGATTTTGAAAAAAATCCAAAAGATAATAAGCTCTAACCACTATATTTTCTGGTTTGTTCTTGTAGTAGTAACACTGCACTCCCTAAAAATTGCAGGATAATCTGGGACCTCATCCAACTCATTCTGAAGTCTTTCCACTCAAATAGAATCCTTGGTGAAAAAAATTAGAGATGATTACTCAGTAAATATAATACATTGTCTGTTACGGCTCTTGCATTTGTTCCAAAGCTTGGTACGCGATACTTAGGAGAACTGCGCAGTATTACAGACCTTTGTTTCAATTCTATCCTTTTTATTTTGCAGATTTTTTTTTTCTATAAAAAAGGAGCAGGAAATTTATGAAAATGCAAGCCATGTCAACATAGTTCAATTTCTCAGCGTGTCATCTTGTCTCAGTTCTAACTGGAAGAGCCTGAAGAAGGCCCTATGGCCAACTTGTCAGCTCTAATCTCCCCTTCTACTCTTAGCGGATATTTTATTAACACTTTTTAAGACCGTTTTTTATTTATTTTGCAGACTACATGCTGAGACAGCAGCCAGTTTGTTTCTCTTCATCTTTCTCTCTTCTTGCTCTCTGCTGCATGAGGGAGAAGTTGGCTCTTCTGCCACCAGAGTCCACAAATCACAGCAAAAGGGATTGTTGCAGTTTTCATAAATGTGGTGTTACTTGAAAATTATAGACTGCAACTGCTTATTGCAGTTCTGTGCAACGGCTGTAAATTGGGCCCTGTATCTTTCTGGTGACAGTCATTCCCGCAACAGGCCTTTTAGGAAATTGGAAGGGAAATTAAACAAGAGCAAGGGGTAGCTTTCCTTTTATCTTTGACATGCCTTCCTGAAATCCTTATCTATCATATTCAGGCAGAGATGTTACTGAATTGGTGGTGGATTTAGATGTTGTCTGTTTCTGAGACTTCAGACTGCTGATCCTGCATGCTCTTTGAGGCACATCTGTAGACAGGGTCTTGATACACATGAAATTCTGTGAATGATGGACCAGGATGACATGGCACCAATGGGATGTGGTATTTATCCATATTCGTTGTTCGTTCATTTATAAATTGGCTTTCTCAAGCCAATTTCAAAGGATTGAGCTGAACATGCTGTGGCTGCGGGTAGGGAATGGTTTGCTGACGAGACCAGGTGGTCAGTAAAGAATGGGGTGACTTCATTTCTCTTGTGTGGGATATAGAGGTGAATTAACTGAATGCTTCATTGTCCCGTTCTTTAGCTATCCGTACCATGGATCTGGGCATGCAGGAGTAAACAAGCCTATCTGCTTGGTTGCCCACCCCTTGCGGGATGGACGTGGAGGCAGAGAGAACCACGATTGTCTGTTTGTGTTCTTCGCTGGCCTAATTGCCTGAGCCAGTGCATGGGATGGCAAGTAGTGCATAGAAAACTAACAAACTCTGATCCCGCCTTCTCATCCTGTACGAGGAAGAGAACTGCAAATGCAAGGTGTGTTTCTTAGACTCAACGCCTTCTTGTGGTGATGCATCTTACCATCCTGTGTGCTGGATTGTGCCCAGTCCTAATCCAGCCCTGCAGTCCTGGCCTTCCTTCAAGTTGGGTTCGATGGGAAGGGCTCCTCACCTAACCTTACCTTTCTCTTCACCAGAGAACTTGCCTGAAATGAACTCTGTGTTGACACTCACACAGGCAAAAAGCTTCTGTCTGGAAAGGCCTTTTTAGAACACATGTTAATTCTGGCTGTGGCAGATCTTCTAGGCCTACACCTCTGACACACCCAATATGCAGAGTTTAAACAAGCACTTACCCTTGGGGGTGGGAGGGATGCTCACTTGTATCACCTTACCAAGCCCCAGGTGCAGTCCTGGTTTCCTCCAGGCCCTATTAGAGCAACCAGGTTCTTTCCCCGAGTGCAGTCAGTGGCCTCCGTGCTGCGGTTTGTGTCCCTCTGCAGTCTCTTGCTCCGTAATACTCTACTGCAAGGAAACCAGAAACCTGACCCTGAAACACCTGTGCCTCTGCACTGTTGCTGGTGCCACTGGAACAGCACCTTCCCTAAACCACCACATGACAAACCCTCAGACACGCCTGGTGAGAACTGGCACAGGTCTGTGGTTGTACTCACCGCTCTGCCAGGGCAAAGCCTTTCTCACTCGCAGTGCCATGTCTAAAGGCGTGTGAGCAAATTAAAAGGCACCGTTAAAAGCACTGGCTTCCTTGTCTTTGCTATTAGTATTGCTTTTGATTATTTTGTGTGATAGATCCTAAGAAACCAGATTTACTTTTGATCTTTAATACCACATGCTTACTTTTCACTAAGCCCAAACAAGGAAAACCTTTAACTCAGCTTCACTTTTGTCTGTCCCCTGGTTGTTTTCATGTACGAGCACAGTGCTACGATGTTCAGGCTGTAGATGATGCCAAGGAAAACTGAAGTCCAACCCAAGAAGCGGCTTTCACTGGAATTTAGAAAAACAAATACATAAAGGTTTCTGTTGCTTATTTTATTTCAGTTGTAATAAGTCTAAATTTTGGGTCAACTCAACCTGGCGGTGTTTGTCTAAATAAAAATGCAGCAGTTATGGGAAGGAGAGCTGAACCTTAGATCAGAGGAGGAGGAGACTTTGATTAGTATTTGGCTAGGAACAGGGAAAGCGTCTAAAGCAAGAGAATTTGAAAGCCTTGCCACGTTCCCACTGAAGTGGGTATAAATTTTATCAGTGCCTTTGAAGGAAGTAGAATCAGACTCTAAATTAGCAATTCTGCATTACTTTATAACTCTTACTCAAATCTAGTGCTTCTAGCTAACTTCAGTTTTTAGCTGGAGAGCTAACTGGAGGGGTTATTTGGAGTTGCCTTAAACCTATATGGTGCTAAATGATTTACTGGATATCTAGATACCTATAATCCTGGAATTAGAGCTACTGGGATATAAATCCCTGGAGCTCACAAGCAGTTAAATAAGGACTAAAAGGAAAAAGAAAAACCCATCTAATCCTTTCCATGCTAAGGTATATAATAGCACAAAATTGGAAAAATCCGTCTTCCACACTGAATAAAGAGTGATTACAAATGAAGGCAAGAGCATTATCCAAAAATATTAGGAGCTGGAGAAGTACTATGATCAAATAGAGCAACAAACAATTCCTGAAAGAAAGGGAAACTGCATAAATATTCATGTATGTGTTTTAAAGGGTCTGCACTGACACTAAGTAAAGATCCTTTTGTACGCACTTTTATCAAAATTCTTAGCGAACCTAATTCCACACCTTTATATCAAAGTTTTCCTTTTTCTGTGCCAGGATAGCATATGCAAAGTTCTTGTAAGGAGAGAGAAACCATGGGTCTGTGAAACTCCTTCTGCCTTGTTGTGAGCAAACAGGGACTGCATTGCCCGAGATGGAGATCGAGCAGTCTGCTTCCAAAACCTGCTGTGGGCAGGAGGAAAGTCCCGAAGGACTTCTGTGGCCCAAGAACCCAGCCGTGTTAGGATCTTTGTTCTGTGTTTTCTGCTCCAGGTGGGCTGATAATGCAGTTCTCATTTTAGACGGTCAACCTCAGGAATGAGATCCACAGTTCTGGTTGCATCGTGCAGGAGGTGAACCGACCACATACACTTTGCAGGGGTAAATACAACTGCGTGCAGGTAATGGAGCCACAAAAACTGATTTTGAGGGACCTTGGTGTCATTCTGTGCTGATACAAAATACTGCACAGTCCTGAAGAAATGAGGAAAGAAAGTTTAAGTTTATATAGTGGTCTTTGCACAGCTGTTGCTGAGATGGGGGCAAACGACGCTCATTTGGTAGAGTGTGTGAGGCAGCATCTCTTAGAACAACGGTTATTGTATTCACTGCAGTGATCCTGTGGGAAAGGAAGTAATATGCTTCCATCCTAATTCCTGACGTGTTCCTGGAAGAGCCAACTGATGAACTGGCTGTAGTGCTTCCAGTACCTCGTCTGGTCATTCTGAAATTGATTTCACAAATATTTCATGTGTGTCAGGTGGGCCGATGAGGAAGGGAAGAAATCTAAGAACAATTGATTCTACCCTTGCTCTGCTATATATCCTTATCACCTTAATATTGCAGAAGTCAGGCCTTGTCCTGCAGTCCTGGTGCTAAGTAATTAGAAGCAATTCCCTCAATAAGGCGACTTGCCTGTGAATAATGACAAATACTGCAGGATCTGACCCTGCACCGCTACTGTATAGATGAGATTTTGTACAAAGTCACATTCATGTGCGACCAGTGGATGTATTACTTTGATCATTTAACAAAATGAGCAGAGGCAGGTAATTAATTGTGGCTAGTAAGTATTTGCCCATTATTCACAAGTAGGAGCGGATCACGGTTATTCTGCCTGTGGGGCTATCTTTGCATAATTTCCTTTGTTTGGTAACATAATGCACATTCCAGACGCCAGGAAAGAGTCATATAAGCCCTTTATGGTGGAACCTGTGTGTTTACTAATAATACCCACATATAGTTTGTGTGAGTGTATTTGTGGGTAGTTTCTGCCCGCTAACCTGGGTTGTGCGGCCGTGCAGAGGGAGCAGGGGGCACCTCCCCAATTCAGGAGGCAGTAGTAAGCCTTGGCCAAAGGTGATCTGCTAAAATCACGTGCTTCCCAAACCACTCCAGATCTCAAGGCGATTTCATGTGTCTTGCCCCTCAACAGATGATTTATGGTAGTGAGTTGTGGGGTCAGCATTTCCCTTGATAAATTCGATTCTACAATAAGTATTACTGAAGCGGAGCAGTTCCTGGGTTCCCAGAGCAGAGTTTCTCACGTACCTTGCTGCAAGGTGCGTGTCCTCCTACACGGGTGCCTTAGCATTAGTCACTAGGGACTGTTCTGGGAGCCTGGAGGATACATAGCAAAGCCACCACTGACTCCAGTGTTCCAAAACCTGCTGATAGGTCAAAAGAGCTTCCTTAGAGATTTGTTGTAGTTTGCTGTCTTTTTTGGTTTTGTTTTTTCTTGGAGATGCACATTTTAACTGCTCTTCCAACAAATACCAACGAGAGCAAAAGCAGATAAATGTTAAGCTTCCTTTGCATTCCACAAGAGGTCCCAGCTGGTCTTTCTCTTCCAGCAGCAACCCTGGGGCAGAAGGCAAGGCTTTTTTTCCTCTCACAGTATGCAAAACAAAACCTTAATAAGGCTTGACATTGCTGCTCTTCTCCATGTGTAGTTTAGGGGACTTTCCCTAAAAATCTCACCAGCTGCAGGGTAGCCTAAGATGTTCTAAGCACTTTGGCTGAAATTGTATTCAAAGTTTTATCAGAAGGCTTTGCGTGTGGATGAATTTCAACTGTAGTTTCTGTTTCACCTATATTACTGATTTTTAAGGCCAGCAGGAACCATTATAATAATCTTGGCCGACTCCCATAAGCCAGAGGATTTTATTTAGTGACTCCTGCATTGAGCTTGTGGTAGAGCTACAGCACATAGTTTTGAAATACATTCAACCTTGATTTAAAAACTCAAGTGACCGGGAATTTGCCCTAGATAGTTTACTACCCATCCTGGCTTGTTCTTGTGGATCAGTAATCTGACTTATAGAATTCAGGCTGTACAACAAGAGGAAGCAAAATATAACGGTGTCTCCCTCCACAACCCCTGTATTGCCTCAGATGAGACTAAGCATTGCATATATAGAAATCTATTTTTTACAAATCAGTGCACAAGTATTTTCAGAATTTCAAAGAAATACCACATTAAAACAAGACACCCTGATGGCTGGAGATTTTTCTTTAAAATATTTGCAGTGAAATTTGTATATGTTACACAAAACCATAATTTTTCTGGCAGTTGAAGTGTTTCTTTATATACTCAGGGGCTTGATTCTGGGAACTAGTGAAGGTGAAAAAAATTGATGCTGTTTAGCAAGTCGACACAGAACTAAAAGTTGACAACTTGCTTTCAAGGGAAAAAAAAGTGTATCTCATGTGCTGAAAAAGTGCCTTCATCTATGTTGGTTGTTCTGCAGTCAACCTCTGCCTAATTAGACCTGTAGCCTTGTTATCTAGTCAAACCTCTGTGAGCTTGTCCTTCTGAAAGTTTGCCGACACCACTGCACTCATTTCTGTGCTGGTAAATGGGGCTCCAATATTCAGATTTCATACCTTGCCTTGTGCTTGTTTGCCCGTTACAGGAGCACATGGCAGGAGCTGTAGAGCTGTGGTCTCAGCCTTTGCAACAACAGCTTCTGCCTTCCTTGGTAACTTGGGCCGTGGTGGAAGCGTTTCCTTCGGTCGCAGGACACGCCGAAGGGCAGCTTGGGTGGGATGCTGTCTCTGAGCTCACACTACGAGTCGTCTTTCAAGTGTAGAAACAGGGGGCAGGGTACCAAAAAGTTATGTAACATTAGATAAGTCCAGGTTAAGGTCCTGTGATAATGAAATAATGGTTGCCCATAGCACCAATCATTTATTTAGTCATTTATTTAAGACTTTGCTTGTGGATGAGAACAATAATTGCATCAACAGTAATTGATTAGCTGTTAATATCTGTAACAGCTGTTAAGCCACCATGAATTTGTAAATGGCATAACTGGTATAAACCTGGCCAAGTGATGTTTGACTTTAGGACCCCTCACCAGTACATGGTCAGGAGCATGTGAATGTTCTGCAGGTGCTGCTACTGCATCTGTACAACACGCAGAGCCCTTAAAATGGAAACCAAGTAGCAAGGGGTTTCCTCAATTTCCTCTGGATCAAATCATAGAAATCATAAAAAATCGTGACTACAGGAAATGTTCTAAAAAAATTACTAGCCTGTTTTTTGACTGGATGAGTTCTAATGATTTCTTTGGGAATTTTAAGCCTCTCCTCTGCTTTTTTTAGTCCGATTTTTACTAATGAATATTCCTTTTCTTCTGCGAAATGGAACGTCTTTGGACTAACCAAACTTGAACTGAATTCAAGCATCTCGGTGTTTCATTGGCAAGAAATAAAAGAAAAAAGTTACATCCTTTGTAGGTTTATCCATCACCTAAATATCCAGTATTTCAATATTTAGCTGGATTTGGGACTATAAAGTTTCTGTGTCTTTATATGTTATGTAGCTTACTTGCCTTCGAAATGTCATTATTTACTAATACAGTTGTTCTCTATGCTTTTATTAGTATCTGAATCAGCACATAATGCTAATTCATTTTTAATGATATGTAAACATAAATATAGTACATACATATGTATGCAAAGAAGCCTCTAGGACAGAAAAGCATATTAACCCAAGCTGACTGGTAAAGGTGAGAAAAATTTTCTTTGTGGGCAAATGAGAAATCTGAGGGAAAAACCCCTCACCTTTGTGTTTACTTTCAGGATTGATGCATGTCTTAGACTGTGTAGGAACAAGATTTTGTTGCCTCTGGAACTGTTCACTGCTGGCAATATAGAGTCTTATCCTCAGGACCCACAACAAAAGTCCCATTGACACGACTGAGATCACGATTCTGCCCGGTGTGTGTTGGTCTGTGAGATACACAGTGCAGCTCTTCTGCAGGTGGGATTCTCTCTGGCCCGTTCAGATGACAATAAGTGAGAACTTTCTCAAGGCTCCAATTATTTCCAGCTGGTAAAGGAAGGATGCACTTGATGCAGGTGTCTGCTGGCCTTTTCAACTCTAAATGGCCAGTCTCCAACTGGCTCAATGCTGGGACTGTTCACACAGGAAGGGGAAACATCCCTGCGTGCGCGCTTCCCTTCACAGCTAATCCTCATGCCATGAAGAACCTGTCTGAGATACTGCATCATGCTTCAGATTCAACTGTTCATCTAGAGAAAAGGTTTGATGCAGATATTTGCTGCCCCTTTTATCTTAAACAGCCTGGAAGATTTGGCTATCGTTTGCATTAAACTCTGAAATCAGTAGTCCCAGAACAATGTCCTTTGTTTTTTAATTTTAAGCTGAAAACCCCCCCAGCATGCTCTAGCTTTGCTTCTCAGTTTTTACCCTTACATTCATTTTTTTTTCCTAACAGAGACAAGCCTTAAGCACAGGTGGCTGCTGTGGTTCTTTATTTCTGCAGATAGCTATTGACCTGCCAACTGGCTATTCCCTTGCTAATAGTAAACAGGTTCCTAATGGTTAAGCTTCCTTCCATTTAAATTCTGTAGTCCAAAAATAATCTAGTATTTTATTAGCCAGGGAACATATTATTAAACACATACATCATTCTTACCAGACTGTACCTCTGTAAACCTAAGTAGTTTTAGTCAATATTTTAGGTTTGGTTGGTGTGTTTTGTTTTTTTGTTTTTTTTTTTTTTTTAAATTTTATTTTATTTTAAAAAATTTGGGATAGGACTCCAAACAATGGAAATTAGAAAGTGAATTGAGTGATTGGTATGTAAGTAGAAGGCCTGGGAGCTAGAAGCTATACACAATTTTGAAAGCGTGTTTGAAGCTACATGAGAAAGACTATCTGATAAGTAGCAGACTCCTTGCTGGTTGTGATAGACTCAGGAGTCAATAGTTGATTTTAAGGGGTATATTTCTGGATTATCTTGGTTTATATGAGTTATGACACCTAGATTTTTTATTTTTTGCTATTTACATTACTTGTTTAAATTGTAAAAATCCATCTTATTTTCTCAACTAGTTAAAGAAAGGCAAGGTCTTCCTGGCACCAGCTAGATGACCCTTGAGTTAACTGGTTATGAATGTATCAGAGCTGGGCAAGACCCCTTCTGGTATAGCCACACCATATGGAATTTATATCTCCGTCAGTACATGGGAAAAGGGCGTTATTTACTCCAGGATATGGTATGCTCTTGTTGACTTTCTGAATCTTTGTGAATGAGTGTTAGTGGTCGTGGAGCTGACAGACTGCTATCGCAGGCTCGGCCGAAGCACAATCCAGCAGGCTCTGGTCAAGCTCTTGCACACGCTGCTCTGCCAAAGGACTTCAGCCTTCACCTACAACACCCTTGTTTTTCCATTACTAAGACTTTCCTAAACATACAGAGCCAGAGAGACATATTAACACATGTGTGCATGCCAGAAGGCACAGCAGCGTGTCTCTGTGACCAGGAAGCACACTCGTTATTTAACAACGGACAGAGCCATCCGCGTTTGTTTTTCATCTGAGTTAATCTCAGCCACCTTGGTTAGTATCAGTTAGGTCACCTAATGCATTATTTAAGTGAACTGTAGCTGGCTGATGTGTCCAAATTTCCTTTTCCCACACTAATGGGAAAAGACAGGTTTACTTTTCTTCTTGTTGCTTCATTTGGGTGTCACACGGGGACGATCCTGTCCTATTGTGCTCTTTTGCAAAGGTCAGTGGGTTTAGCACTGGTGGCCCTACTCAGCTGGACATCCCCTTGCGTGGCTAAAAATCCAGGTGTTATTGCAATCAGGAACTTTTACCATTCGCATGACTGCTGCTTCTGTTCAGTGAAAGTTTGTTTTTCAAAATATGTCTCTGCTTTGAGGGAAATGTATCTTTCTGCCTAACAAAAAACAAACAAAAAATCAAAATGTGATTTTCTGGACTGCTCAATTCTTAAAACAGTTCATGGCCGAAAATGGGTAGTCTTCAGTTTCTTGATGAAGAAGGCGGCTCAAGAGGAGGCAGTGAACTAAATGGCATGACATCAACTGGTCTAATCTGGAAATGAGGTCTGGGCCAAAATCTAGTTGTGGTTTGATTTTGGTTTTTAGGGTTTTTTTCCTTTGGTAATTTCTATTGACAAAAGGTTGCTTGTTCTTAAGTTTTGGGGTTTTTGTCTCTGAAAAAATGTTTAGAAATTTTCTTTGTTCTTTTTCAGGAGGTGTTTTTCAAAACCCAAGCTTTTTTGTCGTTTGTGATATATGTTCCCTCTCAATGCGTATAACATTTAAAAAGTGTATTTCTGGTTTTTTTTAGTATAAATCCAGACTTTTCAGGCCACATGAGCTTTTCTTGTGAATAATGACAACTAAACTCAACGGGGAGAAGTAGAGAAGAGAGAAAACATGGCCATAATTGGTTTGGGGATGGGAAAGCAGCGCCAGAGAAGGGACGGCTCCAGAAAGCTCACCCTGTCCAAGTGTCCCTATAGCAAGTCTGCTCCTCCTGAAGCCAGCCAGCCAGCCAGCCATCCATGCACACTGGTTTTCATGGCTTCTCTTGCAGGGGTCGTGCTGGGAGGGTCCCTCACAGCTGATCTGAGGAAAGTAAAGGCAGCGTTGAGTTGCACGGCTTCCACCTTACAGCGCCGTACGGAATTGGGGAGCTCTGTGGGGCACCCAGCGCGGCTCTGTAGCCTGTCCTTACATCTCAGCAGCAGCCCAGCCAAGCCTCTGCTCTTCCTGCCTCTGCTATGTCCCAAACGCCACAGGCACAAATAATTTTGGATAAGTCTGTACTGAAGTTTGATTTAATAAATCCCTCTAATAAGTGCAACAAAGGAACAGGAAAGATCCCTTTGGTGGCTGAGCCAGCTTAAATGAGCAGAATGCTTTGTAATTAACAATCCAGTGGTTCACTTCACATGCTTGGCTTTATAAAGAGCAAAGTGAAAAATACTTTTAAAGCCTTCAGAGAAATCTTTGTTTTAAAGGAGTATAGAAACGCTGTTATATCCGCTGACCACCACCAACGATCACAAGGCCACGCAGCTCTAGGTCACTCTCACAAAATGGTTGCCAATATTTTCTCAGCAAACTCTCTATCGATTGCATAAATACAGTACAGTACCCATGAGGTAGTGTTGACCTGTCACATAGTAAAGATGTGGCAAGCCCCATAATTCATTACCAGTTGGAAATAGAACATCATTGGAGAGATAAGGATAACAATGACTTTCCATCCAATGATAAATTACTAGCAGCTGCATTATTTTCCCTCACTTATATACGGCTCTCTTTATTGAATTTAGCTTGAGATAAATAAATGATCTGCCAGGAGCCTGGTTAATATTACTTCTCTGGGACCCATTTCAGGCCCAACTAGGCTTTTGCTGATAATATCTTTAAGCTTTTCAGTAGGGAGAGACATAACATTTGTTTCTGACAAGAACCCTATGTCGCCTTATCTGTTTCATTTGAGAGGCCGTCGACCTCAGCTTCTTTAGTTAAAATGAGAGCTTTACTGTAGAGGCTAAGTTCTTGAACTTGACTCTCTTCTTACAATGAGATTATATGTCCTGGTCGTAAATTTGAAGCCACACATGATCTACAGTTATTCTTAGCATTTCCTGTTGATCACAGGGTGGTATTGATTGCCCCGCTTTTGAGTCTTTCTCCTATTGGCTTGAGAAAGAATTCCATCTCTTTTATACTCTTATTTTTTACCCTGTGATAATCTGTGAGCTTGTCAATGCACATTTATATTTAACTTCATGCATTTGTTCCATTTGAAAATGACTGGTTTTTTACAACCTCTCCCTCCTCCTTCCACCTTAGAAAAGACAGCTTAACAAACACATATCCATTTGGTTAAAAAATAAAAATGCCAGTCTAAGAATAAAAGATTAACTCTTTATGTGAATCAAGATGCCAAGTAAAGCACTTGAACTCCTGAAATTCTTTTTATTACCATTAATAATTTATGTGCTGCTTCAGTGATTCTGGCCTGTGCAGATATTGCCGGAGAGACAAGGTGGGGAGGGGATGGAGCGGAGGTGTGAGGCAACAGGCGAATCAGCCTGTGCTGCACTCCTATAGCAGCTGCTTGGATACCTCAAACATGGTATTTTTGTTATTTCTGGGAAGGCCTATCATCAGGCCATAGATTAAAATCAGACAGTTGCCATTTTTTCATACAGTGTAAATTAGAGGAAATTAAACCCAACCACTTTGGATAAATCCTCTCATAAATAAACTAGATGGTGGTGTTAAATAGACGTCCAGCCACAGTTTGATTCACTTTACGGAGAACAAAGAGCAAGTTCTGTCTATTTTAATGCTCCATCATCATTGTTGTTATTTATACTATAGTAATGCCTGAAGGCTCCAGCTGAGTTTGGAGCCCCCGTCCGATACACAGGTAATCAGACTTGCATTGAAGAGTTTTCAATTGGAGTAAGACAGAAAGAAAAGGGAAAGAACTATTACACTTTCCTGGCCTTTATGCTTTACAGTTAGGAAACTGAGGCACAGAGAAGGAAAGAAAGCAATTTGCTCAAGGCAGTGAGGAAAATCTTCAGCATGGTTGGCAACTCCCAAGAGCTCATCTGAGTTTCGGCCAAGTGCCTTGATGCAAGATCATTTTCTATAGTTTTTTCGTGGGGTCACCTGTCTTCTTTATGCTAGCCCACTAGGCAAAAGTTAGAAGATAAAATGGGAATATGACAATAAATCTCTCTTATCTGATGTTAGAAGAATTCGCGGTTAGGAAAAAAGGCACGCCCTAAATAGCATCTTGCATAGATTTGTGTAAGAGAAGATATAATCTGTGTGCATATTAATTTGAAAAATGTCTTGTCTTGAAATAAAATAAGGAAAATTTGCCTTTTTATGTAACAGGAGTAGTTTTGGCATGTACTAGCCATTTCCCATGTCAAATCAGAAGATAATGAAATCTTGCACAATGCTTTTAAAAGGCAGAAAGATTAATTTTTATTAAATCAGAAAAATAGGATAGTCATGTGACACACAATCTGTGTCAGCCAGAACCATTTCTTGTTTATCTTGAGAGTCTGACAGGATTTTCTCACCAATAATTATTAGCTAAACTCTTCAGAAATTAATTTCACGTACAGTCACAAATACAGCCAGCAGGAAAAAAAAAAAAGGATGGCAGATATCAAATAAATTATTTGCTGCCAATGAATGATAATGCATTTTCGATTTCTGCCATGCTGCCATTCTGTTTCCCTGAGTACCCTGAAAGTATCAGGATGAGATTCACATTCTCACGTAAAGCCCAATTAAAGAGGCTTTGTGCAGAGCTTTCCACAGAAGGCTGAATTAATTCTCGTGCCCTTGCGTACACACGATGTGTGAGCGCAGGGCGGGGAGGACTGCAGCAGGATGCCGATGCTGTAGGAGTCCCCAGAGCAAGCCGGGACAACGTTTCCAGGGATTTCTGACCACAGATTCCAGTAACTTTGTCACCAAATTACTTGACTCACCAGTTCTTCTATGTGATGGCCTATTTGGGCCTGAGGTGTCTGGATTACTTCTTGGAGGAGTGAAGTCATCAGACACCCCTCACTTCTGGCCCAGCTGTGTAATTGCAACAAGAACTGGTGACAGATATCGCTGGAAAAGTTGGCTCTGGTGAATTCTTACTAAGATCCCCCTGCAGTGCTGGATAAATGCAGCCTGTTCATTTTGTGAGCCTGGAAACCAGGACGCTGAAGTGACCTGACCAACACCTAGGGAGGCTCAACTGGGAATTAAACCCTTTGGACCTGATTAATAGAACACCCTTCCTCGCTAAGAAGTGTCTGCTTTTTGCTATAGCAGGGGCAGTGACTCTATTACCAGCCATGCGGCATTCATCTGCTGCTCTGTACTTTGTTCACTCTGCCACGGAGGACTCTTGATCTGAATTGCCTTTTCCACAGGATTGCTTTTTCTGCACAAACCATGTCTGTTACACAAAGCGGTTGCTTCCTTTCCTGTGAGGCTACCAGAGAATTTTAATCTTTAGTGTGCTGCTGAGACGTTTTACAGCATTGCTGTCAGTACATCTTTGACAAGGATCTTTTGCAAACTTTGGCAGAGGAAGCGTAGCTTCTGTATCTACCTCGAAATCTCATTTGGTTCAGTTGAACCACAGATTCCTTGTATTTTGACACTTAGTCAGCCTCAGCTCTGTCCACCTGTGTGCAGGAGCACTGCAGTAACTTCCCTGCTAGTCATCAGATGTCATCTTTACAGGCAATTAGACCCACACGCTTGTCTTTGGTGATGATTATTATCCCTCCTGCTGGAGTCACCACCTTTACAGCTGATTTACAGTAACAGATCGCACCAGTGCTCCACAGTTCACTTTGGTGTAAGACGTGCGGATTTAACCTGTCGTCTTTGGTGGTAGTGCAAGAAGAGTGGTGTGATGTTAGTAATTTGGAACCATATTCATAGAGGCCTGGGCCAAGGCCAACAACTAAATTCACCTTATTGGCTGAGCAAGAAAAATGCCACTGATATTGACCTTGTCATAAATTCACAACCCCTGTCCCTATGCCACCAGCTGTCCAGACCAGCCTTTTAAAGACCGATTTTTATCTGCATTCTGGTTGCTAAAATTGTTTGAGGTTTTGTTATTTCAACTCTGGTCTCAGAGAAGCAAATTCCTCAATAATTTTCCTTTCTCATCAGTCAAAGGTGCCGCTCTGTGCTATGCACTAACAAGGCTGGAGAACAAGGCTGTCTTTAAATGAAAAAGCCCTGCATTTTCCTTCTTGCATTCGTACAAGTTGAACGTGACTTCTGGCTTCTGTCATTCACCCTATTAAGAAAACCCCAGACTGCCAAGTGCAACCTCATTTGCCAGTTTCCAGGGGCTGGCAAACATTTATACCTGAATCATAACCCCTGGAGGAAGGGCCTTATCTGATGTGGTACACCAGGCTTAATGCAGCTGCATCACCTTGGGTAAGAACTTCAACAGAGCCTCTTATAAATAGCATGCCTGATGTTACATGCGTTATGCCGAAGGACGCAGGTGTTTATATTTACAGACTTAGTACTTAACTGCTTTAAGTGGTTCTTTGGTCGTGGGATCTAATTGAGCAATATTCTAAACTGGTTTGATGCAGTTTGAAATTCCAGCTCTGCAGCAAGATTTTGGATTAAATGCGGTTTGACCAGTTATCATCATCTCTCGGTCGTACTTGTAGGATGGAGAGGCATTGATGTGTCGGTGATGTAAGAGCGAAGGAAGACTTTCTTCACTTGTAGCCATTACTGCTGAACCAGTTGTTCTGATGATTTACCAAGAAAGCCCAAAGTGTCCTTAGAAATATAAAATTTCCTTTCTTCTGCCTTGAGCAGATGGAAGGCTTAGATGGAAAGGAATAAAAACATAATTTGCTAGAGCCCTCAATTAATCATAATCAAGTTTGTGCATGTTATACTCTACAAGGGTAACAACAATGAAACACAGGGAGAAAAGGATGCTTTCCTCAGGCAATTCTGAAGACATAAAAGCAATAACAAAGCATACTTCAGAGTAACGTGGAGATATATGACTGCACTAAATAAAAATGCTTCTTTAACGTACTGTAAAAATGAAGATGTTTAGCTAAATTTATCATTCTTGTTACAAACGCAAATTCATCCCCTGGACTACGCCATTGGCTCTGAAAACATCCAAGGGATGGTTGAGGCTCACTGTTTTCTATAATTACTTAAACATTGTTTCATTTATTAAAGAGCTAACTAGATGATTCCTTCTTTTTACTCCAAGGTAATATACGGGACACCTTGATGCTGCAGATCTTTGACTTTTACACTATATTCAAGCCATATTTTAATTTGGTATAGTGAGAGGAATGGTTCGCTTGTTACTTTGAATGAATCACTTCCAAATCTCTGAAAATACATTTTTTTAAACTAGTTTTGCAAATAGCGACACATGTTAATTTAAAGCAATCCCACTCCCCAAATCCTCACTCGATTGACTTGGGAATGTTCAAAACCAATGAGATTCATTTCTGCAGCCTCATTCAACCATCGCAATGAGCAGATGAAACATTTATTTTATTTGTAAAAAGAGATTATCCCTTGAAGGCAGGTAGAAGGATATTGCCTACAGAACCCCATTTGCAGGGGCAAAGAGTGCTTAGTCAATTTTTGGCAGTGATACCGAAGCTATTAGTTTTGGATATGAGTTAGCTGATTTCCAGTTAGTTCATGAAGGGCCTTTAAAATTACACACAGACCTTCATTAATTGCTTCAGAAAAGAAGCAACAAATGTCAGGCCCCTAAAGTGTGTGTGCACAGAATGGCCGTGGATTTCAGTGGCCATTCCCCACTGCAGGACTGATCCCATGTCCCGGGAAGGCGATCGCGGCTTTTCCAGTACTTGCAGGAGGCCCTGCCTGAAAGTACAAGGGCTTTTGCAGGATCCAGCCTCGTTAGCTGCTGACTGGCTATCTGTCTATCTACTTGTCTATGTACATGGTTTATGTACACATACACACATGCATACATATATAATCCTGATTCAGTGTGTTGAAAGTGTAGCAGCTATTGTTTTAACTCAAATTGGAGCCCAGTACAAAATGCCAAAGACAGGGTCTTTCAAAAGAAAGAAATAGAAATCCGGCTTTGTGGTCTTGAAGTTTTTTTTTGTCCTTTCTCCATTTGATAGAGTAGTGCCCGAACATTTGTTCTACAGCTACCTATCCATAAAGGAGAATTTCCTGTGCCTTCCTTGCAAACAGCACAACCTCATGTGATCCCTGCTCACAACAAATTGATTTATTTAAATAAAAATAATGATCTTCTTTCCTTTCTCCAGCCCCAGCAGCAAAATCCCATGTAACCCTTATCAGCAAATTGATATACTTATCTTCTTTTGCTCTCCTTTCTCAAACCCAAACAATACCACCCTGATCCCCAAGTAATAAGAAAATGATTTATGCAAACAAAAATAATTATCTTTCTTTGCTCTCCACCCTCTAACTGTATAATCTCAGCAGCTCCTTGTTTAACAAATTGATTTATTTAAATTAAACAAATGGTGATCTCCTTTTGACCTCTGTAGAGCACCTCTGTGGCAGACTCCTACCACTGCCACCACCTTACCCGTGTGCTTACAGGGATGTTTTTTAAAATATAGCAGTTTTTCTAACTAATCATGATACTTTGTGATTACTTTAATCAAAGCTCACGGAGCCTCTGTTACTATGCCATGAAATAAGGACACATCTCCTCTGAAAAATAATAAAATTAAGTTAAATGTACCTTCCTCCATGTTTTTTGTGGCAGAGACAGTTATTCATTTAATTTTCCAGGAGGAACTATGCAGGGGGTTGCTGTGTATGATTTGTCTACACCCATCTCTCCCACTGTGCTGCCCATAAGGTTCTTTGCAGACTGAGCTTTAAAGCGTTGGCAAAGTCAGTGCACAAATATGTGCTACACCACCTCACCTAAAGCACTGACAGAGCCATCTAGTGCCAGCCTGCTCGTGACAAACCCCAGCAACAGCTGCTGGATGAGATCATGAACTCCATGGTTTCATCCATTACGCCTCAAGGATCTGTCAAACTACAATTTGTGTTGTAAAGACTCTGGACCTGTCGCTGGCAAGACTTTCCTAGGCAAGAAGAGAGGCAGAGAGTCCTGCTTAAGAACCATTGATGTGGTCTCTCTGTAAAAACATTCCAGGTTAGATAGTCCTGACAGTATATAAATACATATATAGGTGTGTGTGTATTTTTTACTGTGCTGGTTTTATTTAAGATTGTATTTTCTGTGCTGTCCAACCAGTATTTCTGTTCTGTGCAGCTGCTGCTTAAACAGTCATTTTGGCATTATGCAGAATTACATAATTATATCTGCCATAAGCAAAAGTGCAAATAGTCCCACTTAACACCTAATCATGTGATATCTGTTGTGAAATGCTGGTGAAGGAGCCAAAAGATATGACTGTTACTTTGCTGTTAATTCTGGTTCTTTGGAGGCGAGTACGGACTGCAGCTGGAATTTGGCATAGATGGAAGAGGGATTAAGTGATAGTGGGAGCCTCTGTGTATTGTATATAGAAACATTCTTTCCTCCACCAGTTTCTGGGGTGTGTAATGCTCTGAGCAGAGCATTGGTGTTAACCAGTCTTCTAGATTTTGAAAAATTCTGAGTTTTTGCAGTTCATTCACACTTCGTGTCTGCTTTGGTTTCAGGCCCACTTGTGTTCTCTGACAGAAGACAGTGACGTGACACGAATGGCAGCACGAGATTTACTGTTACATTCAATAATTGATTCTCCTGGATGGATTGTGTCTCCGCATAGGTTGCAAAGAGAGGTAAGAATGATTGTACAGCATCAAAAATGTTAGTTCCTTCCAAAGCCAGAAAGTTTTCACTTCTTTGAATCCTTCCCCTTCAAGGTCTAGCACTCTTTGTGTCTCTCTGGAAATGCATGGGAAAATCATGAAGAGAGATTGTTTTAATTACGAATAATTTTCTTCTTTCTTTTCCAGTAGTTTTAAGTGGATTTTGTAATGCTGAACACTGAATTAGGGATCACCATGTGAAAAACCTGGTTGCGTCCGTTTATATGATTGTCACAAACTCTCCATAGGAAATCCCAATGAAAGTGGAGAACTTTGCAATAACTGGTCAAGAAGTTGTGGAGTAGAAATTTGGATACCTCTAAAGCTTCTCAAATACTGCTTTTTTTTTAAAAAAAATTCAATTGTAAATATATTTTTTGTTCTTCTAAAAGCCCCAAATTGAGGTTTTTTTATCTGAACACCTTTGGAGATATATTCTCAAAATATACTTAGACATTTGTTTCAGAAAAGTCAATTGCATGGAGCTTTGGGCTCTGGTCTTCACCTTGCATTACCTTTACTCCTGATTTGGAAAAGTAAAAGTGACATGAGACTTAGACTGTAAGATTATGCAAAAATTATCCCATGAAAAACAAAACAAAACAAAAACCAAAACCAGTCCAACATACCTCATTCTGAAATTATGCATGGAAGATTATAGCTTCGGCATTTTAAAAAATTTGGCCTTCTCTATTGGCTTGCCAGAGAGGCAAGTGTTTCTGCAGGTGGCTTGGAATTAGTAGAACATGAACTAATGTCAGTGGTACCAGTAAGAGGATTAAACAGCAGTTCTGATGTTATTGAACAGTTTGCAGAGACTGTATTAAACAGCCCCATCAGTCCACAGGTCAGCCCTGCAGTTCTGCTAAGCAAACACAGATGTAGAGTTCCCTTTCATGGTCATCATTTCATGCCTGTGACATATGTGAGGCTCTTGGGACTCAGTGGCACATTTACAGCCTGAACATTAAAGATTCCTTTTTTTAGATCGTTAGTAGACACCGATGTCTAAATCGGTAGTAAAAGCAAAAAGCAGGAACATGGGACACTGGGGATGGACTCCAGTGCAATACAAACATATAAGTGAAAAATTAAGCTGCTAGAAAATTCGCTGAGTTGCTGACAAAAATTCTCCTTAAGAATCCTATCGCTTTTTTAAATCTCTTTTTATTTTGGGTTGATCTTCTCTGTATTTTGGCAAAGCTGCCTATGAAGTCGCAGTGGTTGAATTTCACAAGGCGAGAGGAGTTCAGCTCATGTCAGCGCTGCCAGGCCTCTGTGCTTCTTCAAAGTTTGCACAAATCTGCTGGGACTGCAAATTAGCCAGAAGAAATTGAGGGAACAGTCTGTCTTACAATATTCCTGTTCCTTTTCTATTCCAACAGAAACTTTGGCAGTTCTTTAACACTTCCCTCGGTTTTTTGTTTTTCTGAAACCAGGAGCCAGAAATGAAGAAAATAAATAAAGCAACTATGTGATAAGAAGTTTTTTTATATATACACATACGTAATGAGTATTCCTACGTGTGTGTAGTGAGGACATGGTGGGACAGATTCTTCTTGTTTACATGAATGCCTTTGCCTGGCTCAGTCCTGAAAACTTGTACAGTTTTGAAATAAAGATGTAAACAGATATAAACTAGGCATCAAGGTAGAGTTCCTGAAGGTTATTGACAACAAACTCTTATAGAAAGGAGAAGATAAATCAGCTGATAAATTACAGAGAGCCTTTGGTCAATAATTGTTTAATATGATGCAAATTTTAGGTGAAATCTCCAGAAAACAACTGCTCTGCTTATAGTCACTTCTTCCTGCTAGAGGAAATAAATGCGCAACCAGAGAGTGTAGCAGTGAATTACTTTCAACCTCAGAAATGCTTTAGCATGTCTTCAAGAGCGACTGCCTATTTCAGTGATGGATTATAACTTAGCATGGGATCCCACAGGCATGGCAAGGTATTTATGTAGTGTTCTGATTGCTCAGACACTTGGAACAAATGTACAGTCAGTGTAACAGAAATCAGAGTATCACTATCTCCCACTTTATTTCCTTTATTTACATTCAGCAAGTGCTGGAATATTACAAACCCCCAAGTGTAACTGTAGCTGGAGTATAGTTTCCAAAGCTTATTTACAGTAGCTCTTACTCGCAATGGGTAATGGTATATTACTCCATAAGTAGTTCCATTGATTTCAGGAGGTGCATTAGAGAGAGGTTCTATTCCTTGTATAGCTGAGTATATCTTGATTTGGTCCCATGTTTGAAATGTAGAAAGAGGTCCTTTACTGCTGTGTTCTTAAATGCATGAACAGTTTGATTAAAGCTCTACCCCGGCCCTCACTAAAAAACTAATAATAGTGCAAAACACTTGTTGCGTTGTAGAAGACAGTGCTACGTGCTCCTCAGTATTGTAGGTGGATGTGCGTTCCATGTGCTGTTTTCAGCTGTGTACTTAAATCGACCCAAAATTCCAAAGAGAAAAGAAAAAGCTGAGATTCACATCAGTAGCAAAGAACATCAGGTGATGTTGATTTAAAGAAAACATTAATCAATCCAGATTTGCTTGGAACTGAGCCCAGGTTCACTCAACAGGTTGGTGAACCTTAGCAAATCTTTCTGTGAATCTGGTCTGTGTTTTGACTTTGTAACGTGATCTGAAATCATCTGAGTTTCATGCGGTTTTGTTGTGCACATTTTGGAATGCTCGTGGGGCGAATCCAAGGAAACACAGGGATGTTCTATTTTGCATTATGTGTAAGGTAAGCAGTATTTCACTCTCACTGACACTCCCTGATACCAAATTGAACAAGGGTTGATGCTGTCAGCATAGTTTTAGAAGAGGAGACAATCCCTGTCTGTCAGTGTTCTTGTGTCTACAGTAGTCTTTATTTCAGAGCCAAGAGACGGTTCTCAAATTGTATCCTAAACAACAGTATCTTGAGTTTCGGACTGTTTTCTTTTTCCCTGTTTCTGGTAAATGTCAGAATTTTTACTTCTTAGGCAGGTACTGGCATTGTGATGACTGTGTTAGGTTTCTTGATGTGTACTGGTTTGAAGAAGTTATATAGTGCTAGAAGAAAAGAGGATTTTATTTTGAGCCTGTGGATGAACAACTTGTGTTTTAAATTCATTCAGTTTGTATCTGAATTCATAAATAGGTATGCCCAGCCTCCATAGCTAATATGAAGCATTTAAGGTCCATCTACCCCAATCAGGTCAAAAATAAAATGAGGTGACATTTTCTGTTCATTTTATTTCTAGTCCAAGCTGGAGCCCAGACCAAGAGAGATACGAGGCACTCAGCACAAGAAACAAAACCTAATTCATCAGAGAATGCCAGATTTTTCATTCCATTTCAGACTGAGCAATCATTTTGCTGGCGTTGGGGTTTTGGAGAGAAAGGCTGATGGGAGGGGCTATTTATTTTTTTACACTGATTTACTGCCTCATAATTGAGACACATTTGTAAATTGGTGTTATGACAGATAGCGTGGAGAAAATGAGAAGCGTTCAGAGAGGAAGGATCAGTGAGTGCAGTGTGATGGCCTGGCATATATACAAGGTCAGGCTACATAATTTAACTGCCTCTTCTGGCCTTAAACTTGAGGAATCTCTGAAGAAGGAAAAATCAAAGTCTGCAAAGGGAATAAGTAAGAAAAAAAATATAACAGGCTGGAGTGTCCTTTAATGCCCCTGAGGTTCTGCCCCCCAACCCATCAAACAGACTGTGGTACAGCCACAAATTGAATAGTCCTGTCAGTCCATTCAGAAGTACAGCAGGAAGGAAGAACAGTTTGCCAATAACATTCAGGTTGAAGTGGACATCTTCATTCTCCTCCAGCAGAGTTGTGTTTGCACCAGCTCATATCATTGCATTTTTCCACTAAGGTTGTCTCACTTATTTAGCTTGACACACGGAGCACCCCTCAGAAGTCTTTGAGATTCAAACAGCATTGGAAGTGACAGCCCAGATAACATAGGTAATCATATCGGACCTTGTGGGACTGCACTGATTACTTTTTAATTGATAATTCCAAGTTTCTGTAATAAATTCATTTCTTAATTATATACGCTGTGTCATACATGGTAGCTAATGATTGCCGCTAGTTCAAGTTTGCAGCCTAGAAGACATCCTCCTCCCTACCATATAATCATGATTTTCCTTCTAAATTAAATTTTCTGAGAAAGAAAACGAACAAAACCCGCACATTAAATCCAATTCATTCCAAATAAAGGAAGGTAAATTTAAGGTACTAAATTAGGTAAGTGATTTCAATTAGCTGATCATTTCAGGAAGATCATAAAACATTTAAATAACACCGAAGTTATGTATGTTTAAGCAGTTTTATGGAGAATTAAAGTCTTAAATGGTAAATTTATAATGTAAATACAAAAGTCGATGGAGGAATGTTAATTGCTTTTCCTAAGTTTCTCACATGGCCTGGGATGTTACAAGAGGTATCAAGAATTACATTCATAGTAATAATGTGACCAATCCAAAGCTTATTAAAGTCCTTGGAATTTTTCCATGGATTTTAGCAGTCATTGTATGAAAACAACAAATGCTTTTATATGTCTAACTTCCAGTACTGTGGAGGTCATTTACATGCCAAAATTATATATGTGATGTCAATATTCTAAAATAACTGTAAATTTCTAGTTTAAGCTTCCTTTTAGAAGCCAAGAAATTTAAACTGACCTTAAGAACTTATCCAGTTCCCTTTTAAGCAAATGAAATTACATTTGCAGTAATGGACGTTTTACACCATCAGATTAGTTTACATCAAAAGAAAAACACACCAGGAGAAGCTGCTATGATTCGGCAACAAAAATGTCAACAAATTGGATTATAATGAATATGAATTCTCACATGCCCGTCCGTAGTGCACTAATACTCTTCCATTATTTTTTATTCAAACAGATCAAATTAAAACATAATTTTACAGTTTGATAATAATCAAATGCATCATGTTTGAAACTAATAAAATTAAAATCAGGGGTAGTAAGGCTGAAAAGTCATGATGTGTGCATTTGTCTAAATTCCTCGTTGCAAACCACTTGGAAATGAGTATCCTGTTGGAAGAAGGAGCACAGAACGTGGACCTCAGTGGGAGGTTTCCTTGATTCCCTGAAACTATTTGGTCTTCTGGGAGAGCCTGGAAGAACCATCTCTGCCAGTGCTGGGATCTGGGTGGCAGTGCTGGTTGCCTTCCATGCAAGTGTTTTACTCCGTGTGTACATAGGAATCATGTTGCAGGGGCAACTCTTCCACCAGCAGTCAAAAAGAAGTGGGATTGCCATCATCTGGGTCTCCTTGTGACTAAATTGTTGCAACCGGTATGTGCGAGCAGCAGGTACTTTAAGGGACTGGTGGTTCCAATGCCAAAGGGAAAAATCAAGAAGAGTTTTGTTCTCCAGAAAATATTCACCTCCACCCCTGGAATGATTTATTTCAGAGTTAAGCAGTAGCTTAGAAAGTGCAGTGTTTGTTTCTATTTGGCCAGTAGTAAGACAAGTTCCGTCGCTTTTTACAGTAGAAGGTGTCCCGGTGCAGCCGGAGGTGCCTGGGCGAGGCGGAGCCCGTGTCCCCGTTCGGGGGCTGCACCAGCCACCCCCAGCGCCTCGGGATAGGGACGTGCGTGCGCAGCCGCAGCTCGGCCGTACAGAGAAGCCACCCTGCCAGTCCTGGCAGACAAGCTACGTGAGAGAAGGGCTGAAGCCAGTCCAAACCTGGTCTTTGCTTTTTCTTCAAAGCGTTTAACATCCACATTACGCACAGACCGAGGCACGTGATCTAGGACATTGCCGTGCCTCTGTTTCTTCAGCTGTTGGAAGGGAATATTATTATGCACTTGTCTCGGATGCTGAGAGGGTTAATTAATTATGTTTATGAAACCCTTTGAGATTCTCAGATGAAAGGTGTCTTTAGAATTGTTAGGTGTTATTATAAGAAAAAAGAATGATTTTATTGCTTCGTGCTAATGGTTAACATCTGCACCACAAAACCTGCTTGATCACATAAAGATTCTGCTAAGCATTTAATCCTAATTTGCAGGCTGATGCATATTCATTTTATTTAGAAGATTAATTTAGTCATCAAAGGTTAATCTGCCTCGGGTTTGTAATTAGACAGAGCAGTGACTTGGCGTCTCTGGGCTCACCCAAGTTGCGCTGGGTTTTCTGAGTGGTCAGGGCTGTAACTGTCACCAGTTTTCACTTCCAACTAGTGCTCAGAAAAGGCTTGACTTTTTGAGAAGGTAAATGGTGAGTGGTAAAAGCCTTGGCCAGTTCAAAGATTAAAAGGGAAAGGAGAAGCAGAAGCAAATGAACAACCCACATAGCAAATCTCAGAATGCTGGTTTAATTCATTCCCAGCAGGTTTGCTCAATCAGATGTCAGGGGGTTAAGCAAGGTTGTTGGGGTTTTTTTTGTATATATATGTAAAAATTATTAGCAAATTTCATGATGCTTTGCTGTAGGACTCCTGCTTCTTTCAAAATTACTGGTTAGCAGTATGCAGAGAGTTTCTGAAAGGAAAAATTGTGAGGCTTTCTGCTGAAAATATCAGATTTTAACTTTTAGCTGATGTTAGGAGGCACTGTTAGGTTATACAATGTGACCTGTAGCTGCTTGTCCCCCTGAAAATTAGACGTTTTGTACTCATGTTTGGCTCCTTTGATCAAAAGTCACTGAAGAAAATGCGGTCCTTGTGGAGAAGGGATGTTTCCTTTGCAGGCACACTAGAAGGCATCTTTAATGACTGTTTATAAAACTGGCTGTACTTAAGTGTGAAGGATTATTAGTGGCATGGTGTTGTCTTTTGAAGTAAGGAAGAACAGTTGCTGCTGCTTTGTCCTGTTCTCACCTTTTCCCCATCACACAGCAGGCAGAGGACGGTGTCACCAGAGGCGTGTGCTGGGTGCTCCTGGGCTTCAGCCACCTGGGTGGACAACGCAGAGCCTCCAGCTCCCCGCACAAACTGGGTGATGGGAGGCCGGGGTGGCACAGAACGTGCTTGTCCCCGCTGTCCCAGCACGTCTGTGACGATGCTGTCAGCGGAGACACGGCTGGCAAAGGGCAGCTGTGTGACCTGGGATCCAGCTCACACGGGCACGGACGTGGGAAGTTCAGTGTGGTAGACAGGACTGGGAAAGGCAGGTCAAAACCTTGCCAGCTGAAAATTTGTCTTAAAAATAGCGGTTTGCTCAATGTGAAACCGTGAAATCAATACGTGCTGCAAAATAAGTACTATAAATGAAAATCACGATACTAGAATTTAGGAAGTTCGCCAGACTTTTACATTTCAGTGCAGCTTGGCTTTGGTTGAGTTCAGAATCCAGATTCCAAGGGGGTTTTGCTTTTTTTTTTCCCCCAGCACATTTCTCACATCTCTATTATGATTTGCCAGTTTTCCCCTCCTCTTTCTGGTGCAGAACCTCAGAAGCATCCAAGAAGGGATTTTGGAGACCATAAACAGCTCTTAATTGAGAACAGCCTCAACTAACGTTAAGTGCCAGCTCGACTATCAGAATATAAATAAACCTCTTTTATTAAAGCATTGTATTCTAATTATTATGAAGAACAACTGGCATAATGTGAAAAAGCTTTTAACATAGCAGTTATTTGCTTGATAGCTGATAAGTAAATTTTGGATGGATGATTACAGCTACGGCTTCTTGTCTTTGCTTTCATTTTTACCTGGCCTGATGACTGTTCACTCATTTTCATTTGGACTTGAGATGAACTTCTAATTCAATTGCTAATGAACTCAGATTGGTTGAGGCTTCTTGTTGAAATCAGATTTGCTATTTCCAGTTTAAGAGGCTGGAGAAGTTTTCTTGGTGTTTCGAAGGAAGTTAAAAGTGTTTTGGACCGATGGTTTGCAAAGCTTGGAGCTGTTTGCAGGGTGACCTGTTGCTAGTCAGCTGTGAGCACTTGTCACTTTGTTCTTTGCAATGAAGATAACCTGCCATGCAATGAGAGTATGTGATGGAAATTCACTATAGCTGGGGGAAACACAACAACAAAACCAAACCAACCAACCACCACCACCACCAAAAACCAAAAAAACACCCCCCCCCCGTGGTTTGATTGCGGGGTGACAATAAACCGCGGCAGATGTATTGTTAACCCCCTCTCCCCGCACTGCGCCTTCAGCCCCTCCCTCTCCCCCCTTCCCACTAAGGACAGGCCATTGGGAGGGAAAGAAGGACAGAGAGAAGAGAGTTGGAAAAATTAAAAATGTTTTACTAATGCTACTAATAAAAATAGAGAAAATAATACAAAATATACAAAACCAATCTTGAAAGTCCCGGCAGCTGCTCCGGCAGATGTGGGGCTGGCACCCGAAGTCCTGGACTGGACTCTGCAGCCAACCGGAGCTGGGTTCAATCTGTCACTGGACCTCAGTTCGCGGAGATGACTCGCAAGGTCCTCTCCCAATGTCGGCCATAAGGAAAAAGGGACGAGATCCTCGTGATCCCCCACTTTTATATGAAGTATCATGTGAATGGGATGGAATACTTAAGTTGGTCAGTTTTTTGGTCACCTGTTTCAGTTCACTGCTCTCATGGGGTGTGCATCCGTCCTTATCAATGACTTTGCGTTCCATTGCTATGTCTACCAAAACATGTACCTAGCTTTCAGCAAAACTGCAGTTGTTTAGAAGGCTTTAGCTGACAGGGAAATTCACTAAAAGAGAAACTTGTTTTTTAACAAAACCAGGACACCCCCACAAACAAAAAAACCCCCCAAATAGCAGGAATAGATGTCCCTTTAAGCAGATATTGAAAAACAATGTTAGTTCTTGTTAAGTTGTCCAAGCCCATCCCTTCTAGCCAAGAGACTGAGAGTGGAATTCAAGACACACATTTGCCACAGATTTTAGACTGTTTCTGCTGTCTTAGTTGTCCCCTCAACCTGAATCTTTAGTGTCCTCACTTGCATCTTAATCTTGAGGTGATTTGTATGAGCAGTAGACAGGTACCACTAAAATGTGGATCGCGAACTTCATCTGTCATCCCGTATCACTGACTTCAGTGGGTTTCCAGAGGAATGAGTCTGGCCCAGAAGAGGATGTGAACTGTCAAGAAGACAAACCTCTTTCTCATCCATTTGAAGTGTTTGGGGGAAAGAATGCCCTAAATATTTAGCAGGTCGTGTAATTTGAGAGGCAATGCAGGGGTTTCTTATTTTATTTTTCTCCTTACCTTTCCATTTTCCTTATTAAATAGAGGAAAACCTTGCCTTAGGCCCAGTGTGCTTACGACAGGGAAAAATATCTGCCAGAATCTCCATTATTGCTCAGACCTGTATATACTGTTATTACTTTCGTATTTGTAATAGCAAAAGGTGACTATGCCTCTTATGAAAAATTCTGTTTACAGAACAATACTCTCTTCCCTGCAACTTTTCCAAACCTGGCACAGTGCATAAAGAATCCAGGAGGGTTTATGTTAGTTAAGTTAATGCAGCAGAGCTCACAGCAGCGTATATATAAGGACTGGCCACATGTGCAATAGCTGGGCATTGCAGCGATGTGCCTGAGCGATGCAGCTCTTGGAATCTGGAGGAAGCAGAGATGTTTTAAGTCAGTTCAGCTTCCTTGCACTGTTTGGGAGTCCGTGCAGCTGCGCAGAGAGCGTCAGTCAAATCTACTGCAGCCCACCCTAGTTTCTGGTGAACAGAAGACCTAATTCGGAACTCCTATGCTGCAGACTTGAGATGGCCCCCCTAAGGTCCCTGTTTCAGCACTTCCGAAAGACAGCCAAACCAATTGCTTGTATCAGCCGCCAACAAAGATCTTGCCCCTTTGTATTTGGACTGCAGGGAGCTGCAGTGAGTCAGCCTTGGGTGGAGGGGTGAGATCCTCCACCCAGATTGCCAGCTCAAGCTTGCCACTGGTTTATCTTGTGCTCTTAGGCAATGTGTTAAGTTCTGTTTCTGGAAGACCTCAGGGTTAAACTCTTAAAGCAAAAGCACAGCCCATCACCATGATATATGAATGGCTGACCTGTTGGAGTCAAGTATGTACTATGACCCCGAGAGACACTCATGTCTGTATGTTAACTGAGGTGTTTTACATCTGCTACATAAGAAGGCATGGCACAATGCTCATGAATAATGCTGAGTATGGGGATGTTTTGCTGCACTCAGCAGGGACGTTCACGTGTGTGCGTAATGGCAAGTTCCCAGTCTATGTGTAAAAGTTCGCATTTATGCATCATTGAATTTGCATAATACTGTTCACAAAAGTCAACATTTTCAGGCTTTTAGAGCATTCTTAGCATTCCTCCCTTGTGCAGGATAATTCTGAAGCGGGTTCTTGTTGACTAGGATGATCTAGGCTGTAGGTCCCTGGCAGTGCTATCTCTCAGGTAAGTATGCCAGCTCCAAGACCGGTTGCTGGGACCTTCAGAGGATGAGAAGGCAGCACCTCCTTTGGCTGGCACGGCTTCTGTGCAGCTGAGTGCTGCTCTTTCCCAGCAGAAAGGGCTGTGTCTTCAGCCTTGGCCCTTGCCTGAGGGTGAGTTGTCTTTATTACAGTTCCCCTGTGGGCACAGGAAGTGATATTATATAAGAAATCGTTTTGCAACCCTACTTCTACTAATCATTGCCACTCCTACCGTAATAACAGACAGATGCAATATATACAATTCATGTTTCTATTATTTTTCTGCTACAGTTTGCATGTGTTTTCCATTTAATTACAGTATATGAATTTCATATCTCTCATTTTTTCCTTTTTTGCATTCAAAGTGGAATTTGATATCTGTGATATATAGATAGGCCTGTGGTGAATCCTTTGATGCACTTTACACTTTTAGGTCTGAGTCTCTGCAAATGTCTTCAGTGCTCTGAATATTTTCCAGTTTTGTTGGTGATGCAATAGTATCTGGGATACTCTTGTAGTTTCTGCACAAGACAGAAGAGTAGCTTGAGCATTTAAATAAATTTTGCCTAACAACTGTAACAACACCAAAACCAATCGTAACCATTTGTAGTTGTTAGAGAACTCTTTACGCCATCATATCTCAAAGCAAACTGCAGAGGACTTTGCAGATGTAGAAAACTGAGGTGCGATGTTAAGAGATGAGCAGGATACTGTCAACAGAGTAGTGACGGTACTGAAATAAAACCCAGATTTTTGTGACTGATTTACTCAACGGGAAGCATGTCTCAAAATAATTTATGCTTGGAGAACCTGTGGTGTGGTACTTGTTGGATTCTTTCTTTACCAACATATATTACCATGTTTGATTGGAGTACACTGTAAAACTCAAGAAAGGAGATTTCAGTTCAGGTTTTACATGAAAGAGGCCAGCTAAAATCGAGAGGAACAGGATATTCTGAGAGCCTTTACTAAATATTTGTTCATACTGTGTTTTATACTGAATTATTTGAGATCTTACTAACGGTGAGCTCTGCCTCCTCTGTAACTTTCCATGTGTTTCAGAAAGAGTTGAATTATGCTGCCACTTACCAAGAAGAAAAAAAAAACAGTATAAGAGCATTGGTTTAATGGCTGTACTTTGGATTTACGCTGCCATCCTGAAAGCAGAATTGTCCCCTGTGGATGTAGAAGTATCACAGTAACTCTCCCCAGGTAATATTCAAGTCTTATTTTTTCTGACTGCACTGTCTGATTGTAATGTCTCCTACAGATCGATCCACTGCATAAATGACACATGTTTTTAAAAAACTGGGCGAATGCCTACTGAGTTCACACATAGCCCACAAAGGTTTTAAAAGCTTGATGTACTCTATTGAGTAAATAAACATAAATAAACCAGAGTATTAAAAATCTTGATATGTGCATTATGCCATCAAACTATGCTGTTTGGAAAGAGCTGTGGTGTTTGGGAAAAATTATCCGTGTTTATAACAACTGTCCAAATACATATTTACACATACTTTAAGATGTACACAAACCTATTTCCATGGCAACTATTGGGCTCCAACAAGCTTTATTAATCATTTTTTGAAGGTAGTATTTTTAGTAGCTTAAACGCTGCAAGTAGACAGGAGGCAACTAATCATAAGGAGAGACAAGAATATGAAGATGTCTTTGATCTTAAAGGTCAGGACATGTAAAGTCACTTGCAACTTACTTCTCCCACAACCATCAGTAGCAAATGGTAGAATATTGATATGGGATTTATGGAATATACCAGTGTGGTGAATGGGAAGAGATTTGTAGATCATATAGGCTTTTAGTTCCTGGTTGTTCAGCCGGGTGAATGAAGAGTCATTTCTCTTGGTGAGAACTATTCTAGGTCAGTTCCAGCTGGAATTTGCACTAAGGCTGTTTTCACTGAAGTTTTTTTTTATGACTTTTATGTCATTGATGACCTGCGGATATTTTGGAATTCTGGATTTCCTAGACTCAGAATATTAGAGGCATTCAGTATCCTAATTCCTATTCAGTCCATGAGGACCAGAATCTGTGGGCTTCTTCTGGCTTCATTGTTTAACGTGGCTATAGTATGATTCTTGAAAGACAAAATTTCCTTAGATAAGAAACTTCAGAGGAGGGACCTTACTTTCCTGCTTGCCTGTGATGTTATCAAGCAATAATCCTTGTTAAGTAAGGATTAATGTTCAAACATGATCAGGCTGGTGAAATGTCTTTTTGGCTGCAGAGGAGATCTGGCAGAGTCTTCCTCTGCCTGCCTTGGGATCATTTTATAGAGCTCATTTCCATCAGCCGCTTTACCTCTGAGGGGGGTGCCAGTTTGTCTGTGGGATCATGAGCTTCTCCCACCACCACTGAGGAACATGAGATGCCATCTCAGACTCTCACCTGCATCCAAGAATAATGACCCACAAAAGTATCTTTTAGTTGGGAAGCTCTGGAACCAAGTTTTCTGACTCTTTTAGCTAGAAAGTTGTTTTGGATTTCACCAGCTTGTTTTATCACATGCTAGAGAGCTTCTGTGTTAAGACTTGTCTTAAGCAATCCTCTTAGTGTTCCTGGGAGAGGTGGTTATATTTTAAATATGGTAAGTCCATCTGTTGTCCATCTCTCATAGGCAACTTGATCAGGCCCCATGGGGCACAGTTAATAGAATATTGTGATATCTAAAAAGCCCCTTTACAAGCAGCACCGTCTACTTTCCAGTTGTACTACTTATTTGCTAATTCCCATCTCCCTGCAAAACTTTCTAGGTACTCCTCTGGCACTCTCTTTTCTTTATCTGACTTGTTAGGAGTGAACACGGCCCTTGAGGACTCCTTTATTTTTGGACAGTTGTCAATTTTACCAATTAAAAGAACGTCTTTGGATAGTTATCAGAAGCTGGAGCTGAAAACATGTTTGCAATTACTGATGACATAGCTGTTTCTATTTGCTGCTCTCTCTTTTAATTCCAAAAAGTGATTTTTTTTTGGCAGTAGATATGAGAAAATATGTCACTGTGTATAATTACAAAATGCTGTTCATTTCTGTCTTGTAACTGTGGGGGATTAGTTGGTACAATACATTTGGTTCATTCTTGGCTCACTCAGCTGCATGACACACATTTAAGTGTATTATTAATTATCATGTTAATATTCATTACCATGTTAATTTCCATAGGATCATATAGTTCCGCATGCCTCCTAACTGATATTCAAGTGTATATGCAAGTATGAAAAAACAAACAAACAAAACACTAAATTATTTCCTAGGACTTTTGTGCTAAGCCTTAAATAAAATCACGTTCCATATACTTTCCTCCAGGACACCTGGGTTTTTTCAAAAGACTTTAACCCCACCATGATATTTAATACAAAACAAGATTCATCCCTGTGAAAGGGCTTTGCACAAAGCTGCTTCAAATGTTCCTTGTGCTTTCAACCAGATTCTAAGTAAAAATCTGCAGTACTAGCTTTACTTTAATTTCCTAGGTTGCATCTGCCATCTCATCATAGCAATCTGACTGTACAGCGCACTGGAGAAACTGCATAATAGTTCTAGTGGCTCAGATTTTTCACTTGATATATAACAAGTATATGAATAATGGCTCTATAAGTATCTGTGAATATTTCGGTAGATGGCAGATTGTTTTGCAAGAGAAAATTCTACTAGAAGCAGCAGCGTGGAAACAGCAAACTTGTGTTACAAGAGACGAACCTCAACCTAAGTGCCCATTGCCCAGAGATTTAAAAGAAAAGTCCTGATACATGGACGATACAGCATTGCAAATATTTTGGGCTCAACCTCCTGTAAGCAGAGACCATCCTTACCTGAAGCCTAGTGAAATCAGTGGGAATTTTTGGTTGTTTTTGAATGTGTATCAGACTTCTAATGCATATGTCTATATGAAAGAGAGAGGGCATGTTACACCTGAAATGCTCTGTTTTTTTCCAGAAAATAGACCCAGCTCAAACATGTCCATTTCTGAAAACACCTTTGGCTCTGAGGAACTGCACCTGCTGCAGCTGCAGATGTTTGGGTTCTCTTCACTAATCCTGGTGAAGTCTTTAAAGTTTTCAGATACATTCATTATCCACTTTTACTTATCTCAGAGAACACACAGTGTTCAGGGAAGAGAGAAGGTGATTTGGCTTCTTGTCTCAGCTGGTGGGTTCTCACACACCAGAGCAGATGTAAGGGCAATGTCATGAAACCAGGGTGGGTCACAGCGCTGAAAATGTTATTGTAGTGTAAGAATATCTCCCCGCCAAAGTCCCTGTAGAGCGATATATTTCAAGGTCAGGTGCACTCTACAGTCATCTCAAAACATGCATGTAAATAAATGGTATGGTCTTAGCTCTACTGTCATTGACGTTTTTCCCCAAGTAAATGCTAGGGCTACTCTGGAGAAAATTCCGCTGATGGGTAAACCCCAAACCTGAACTGACTCAGAGCTACTCCGCTCAGCTGGGATTTAGTAGTCTTGGTTCTAGGTGGCAGCATAGCCCTTCTCAAACCCTCCGAGTTCTGTGGGGTGCACCTGCCCTCTGGAATTAAGTGCAGAGATGCCAGAGTTACTGCTGGGTTGGCTGGTTCTGGCAGCAGCCTGGTCAGACAGCAGAGCTGGTAACGCAAGCTGGCAACTCAGAACTGGGAAAGCCGGGGCCCCACTGCACGGACCAGTCCCTGCTGCTTCTGGTCGTTGAGCTGGTGGCCGTGCAAGGCTGTGGAGATACGTCTGCTTGTTCAGGGGCAGCTCATTTATTGGTGTGGAAGTTGCCTGTTTTTCAGCGCTTCAGTATCACTTAGTGGGGTAGGACTCTTCTGCACTGTGCCTTTCTGTCCGATAACAGTATCGGCAGTTTCAGGCATAGATGGACTCTTACCAAGCATTTGTGCATTGCCTGTGACGGTGAGCTCTGCCCTTGTAAGAGACACCAGCATACTGCTACCTTATTTATTATTATTATCATCATCAACGTTATCATCATTTTAGTCAAGAGGTTGTATTCAGAAGTCATGAGACTTATTTTAGGATATTGGACCTCTTTGAACACAGCCATTTAGAAGTGTGAGGTTTAAGTTAATACATTGATAATACCATGTTAGGAAGGATATTTTGGACTTCATTTTAAGCAGAAATTGACATTTTATCTGGAAATAGTAATGGAAAGAAAATTGTGTGGTCCACCAAGGTCTATCATTTAGACCTGATGATAGAATAATTGTTTTCCATCAAGTAAACCAAAGAAGAATCCGTAATAAAATTTTACAAGTTAGCTGCCACCAAGAATAAACTCAAGAGCACTATATGAAATGAATTGGGTATTTTAACTGAATCTTCTCTCAGGACAATAACTCTAATGTAGAGCCAAGGTCTGAGGAGGTCACCTGCATAAAACCCTCCTGGGGCATTTCAGAGGAGAAAGGAAATATTCTTCTCCCTGTCAGGTTCACTTCGTGTCCTAATACGTCTGAGGATGTGCACTGCAAATGTAATACACAGCCACCATTCTGCATCAGGGTTTAGATAACAAGGGTCATTAAGAAATCTCTGAGGATGACAAACTTAACCCTGTGTGAACTTAAAGATCATATCCTGCTACTAATACGAAGAATAAGTCTGGTTGATTGTAATTGTAACTGAACTAAAATGTCACTTACCATTAGAATCAATTTATGCCTTTTTTTTTTTAAATTACAGCATTTCTCAAAAAATGTGTGTGAAAGATTGTAACTGGCATCTACTGAATGTATTCTATAGTGGTCTTTTGCAGTACTATATGAGACAACATCTAGATTTCCTATTAACAAAATATTTGCCATATCTAAGATTGTGTATGCATGAGTGGGGTGTGGTAACTCAGTGCAGGATCCCAAATTAAAATTCTTATTGAGTAATCTCGATGTTTGTCATCATAAGTATGTTTCGATCTCCACAGCACCTGCTAAGGCCCTTCGGGTAAACTAGGGTGTATCGCGACTCTCCCCGAGTACAAAGGCTGATGTGTGCTTTCCGAAGAATGCGCAGTACTCCTGGTGATGAATAACCAGAGCCATGGCTTTGTTTTCAGCACGCCCCCTCACAGCTGGGTGCACTCGGCCAGGGTACTCCCCACATGTTTTTGGGGATTCCCATGTTAGCTGTGTGCAATACACGGTGGGGATACTTAGAAGTTGCCCTGCCAGTGACAGTGTAAAATATTCCCAGCTGCTGGCACTTTAAAAATCGTTCCATGAGCATTCTCAGACCTTTATCAAAATGGCCCAATTTCAGTCTGCCTGTATCAAGCATAAAGGAGAAAACCGAATCCCCCTGCACCATCCTACAGTCATGCCTCTGAGCCTTGAGCCTCAGCTCATGTAAATTTTTATAGCTCCATTAACTGGGATGTCATCAATTTGAACAATTACAAATTACAGTGATATTAAAATATCCAAGCAGCACTTGCCAGAAGTCAGCAAGGACAGGAATTATCACATTCTTTGCTTTGCAGTCATGCTGGGGCTCTTTGCTTGGTTCCCGTGCCCCATGTCTTGCATCAGGGAGCCAGGTTGTGAGAGATCTAATTTGCATTTTTGCTTCTTTGAACTCCTAAAGGTTGCTCGTACAGGTGAAGGAGCTTGTCTAAACATAGAGTTTTCAGTATATTGTGTTTACTTAGGGGGGTTTAGGTACTTACAAAAAATGCTGTGTAGATACAGGCTAACTACAAGGATTATGGGTGATTTTTTTTTTTTTTTAGCTCTGCTTGTAACCCAGTTCAATTCGGTGAGGCTTTTTGGCTTGATAAGCTGTGGAAGTCTTTTGTTCACAGTGGAAAAAAAAAAAAAAGATGGATCCCTTGGGTATCTTTCATGAACGCTAGAAGGAGCCGCCTTTACAGCGGATTCTTTGTGCCCAGTCGTCAGTAGTGTCCATCTCTGCATCTCCGAGCTGGTGTCAGGGTGCTGCATACAACAGAGCCATCTCCTTTCTCCTGGGATCAGCCAGAATTTTTGTCTCATTGGATTTTTTTCTGGAGAAGTCTTTTCTGATTCCTGATGGTTGGATGACGTGGCTTTATGGCTTTTTGTTTGTTTGCTTTTGTTCTTCTTTTCCCTTGGTTTGGTCACTGGACAGAATTATATTCATTTTTAGTGTGGTCCAAACTGTAGTAGCTAACTGAAGGCACAATGGAGCATAGTGTCTTTGGGATGTTAGTAGACATCCCTTTGAGATGGACAGCCCTGCTTTTTGGAGGACTCCTGGCCTTGCAATGAAATAGACTCAGCTTAATTCTCCTCTCAATACAATAAATCAGGAGTGATTTCCTTGGACTAAAAAGGGGTTGCAAAGTGATAAAACTGGTGACAGGAGAATCATTTCCCTTCTCTCTTAAGAACAGACAGTTTGTTAAATTCCTTTTTTCCTCAGCTATTGCCGAATGTCATGCAAGTGATGGCTCAGTCTGTGGGGAGTGGGGCGCAATCAGGATGCTAATGTGCTCTGAGTGCAGCTGCTTCTTCCTCCGTGTCACTGTGCTTTGACTCACCTTTGCTGCCAAAGTATTTGTTCACTGCTCTTCATTTGTAACTCAAATCTGTACCTACACACATTTGCAACTGAGATTTGCAAGAGACAATTTTATGCTTGAAAAGGGAGAATTACTTTACAGCTCTACCTGTTGTCTGTGCAAATGTGTTGATGCCTGACATCCTCGCGAGAACTCCTTTCACCCTGTGCCTCTGGTTCTCTTTGTCAGTAAGAAACAGAACATGTACAGTCCTAAGTGCTGAAAATCAAATACTGATGTGATATATTAGCTGCTTTTTTTTTCCCCCTCAGTGTGCTAAATATGGCTCTACTCTGAAATTAAGTGCACTACAGAATATTCAGTTGCAGCACATGGCTGGCATACAGTTTATAAATTGTTAGTGTTTGGCACCCCTTAGTTTTTAAATTCCTACTGATCACAAGTAGCTGGCGCTAATCAGCTCCAATAGAGTTATGGTACAGTGTACCTTCTTAAATGGCTGGAGTGGAGATATACATCTAAACCCCCCATATATAATAGCCACATGCCAGAAACACTTTACTCTGAGCAGGGTTTTTATTTTACTTTTTACATCTCTCACATTTTACATCTGGTTCAACAGTTCTGAGGGAAACTACATCTGATGTGATAGCAGGAGATCTATATCACACATCTCAAAACCTGCCAGAAATGCAATTTAAATATAGTTCTGGACAGAGTAAAAAAGCATTATTGGTATCAGATGTCTGGGCAGTGAGAAGCTGAACGCCATCTTTGCTTGATTTTTTTGTACAGAAGGGAATCATAAGGTAAAATTCTGGTTCTGTTAAAACTAGTGAGAACTTTGTTCTTGATTTCAGTCATTGGAGTTTCACCTTGCAGCTGTAAAGTAACTGCCAAGTTCAAGCAAAACTGCATAGCCTGAGCGGCAAAGACAGACCTAAATGTGGCCTTTGTAGATGTGAGCAGGGTTTGGACTGTTTTTTCAGTGTGGATAACTAGCACTGTACTGTGTTACAGACTTCAGAGAGACCTTCTCCAGCATTTGGATTCGCCGTATGTTTGGGCAGGGAAGGCTGGTTCTGCTGTACTTCACTTTATTCCCTTTTATTTTCACAGCACAAGTGTAGAAATATCTGAAGTTTCAGATAATCTAGTTGAAATCAGTAGGAGTTTTATGCCTTGGTCATCTGAGGGTCCATATACAACTTGAACTGAGCTTCTGAAATTTGTGGGCATCATTTTTCAGTAATGGATGGAAAATGCGACCCGCTCGCTGTGTCTGTCCCGAATTAGCACCTCCCGTGGCTGGCGGCTGAAGGGGCTGCTGGCTTCTCAGCTACACATGGCACTGGGTTTAGTTGCTTAGAAATAAGATAGCCTACACATTCAAGAAGTATAATTTTAAGATTGTTGGTACTCAGGGTTTGCTAAAATCAGACCTCACTGATCCAGGACACTGAAACCTGCTACGAACAACTGTCAGTCAAAGGCTTGGGAACGTATTCAGCCGCTCCTGTGTCAGCGATATGTCACAGCACCTATGCGAGGAGCCCAGATGCATTTCCTTCTTGTGCTGGGCATGTAAAATATGCCATTGTGCAGAGTCTGAACAGACGAACCAAGATTCACTTTGTTATCGGGATCGTAATTGTTATTATTTTATCGCTCTGTAGCCCTAATGAAGGAGAGGGGCCCCAGCGTGATAGGCTCTGTAAAAAAGATGAGCCTCAGCTCTTGCTTTGAAGCACACTATGTTTTTGTCTCATTACTACTGATCATAATCCAGCACCAAAAGAAAATCAAAAGCTGTCTCTGAGTTCTGCAAGAGCTGACGGCACGCGAAAGCTCTCAGGAAATGCTCTGTGCGTTGTCAGGATCAGGCCCGTAATGTGTAACTCCAGCCTAGAAAACTCATTTCCTTTGAAGCTCAGTTGAGTGTTACTACTACGCATCAGCATGTTGCACCACACAGAGTATATCAAATTTGATGTCATTTTTTTCTTCCTTTTTCCCTAGGAACCTGTAAATATCCTTTGGTAGCAAAACCAGAGAGGATAAATTCTCCTCGATGTATTTACAAATGTGAGAAGCTTTTCAAGTTTTATTTGCAATTCTTTTTCTTGCAATGACCTCTATTTTCATAATCCTTCATGGAATATCATGGTTTAAAGAGCTTTCTCTCCCTGCTGTTTTTGTTAAAAGGTTTTTGGTGTGATATTTGGAAAGTCAAATTCTGCATTTAAATGTTGTGTTTTCACAGATATAAATGAAAGAGGCCATATTTATCTTTTCCCCTCTTTTCCCCTTTTCTGAGAAAAGCAAGCAATTCCACTTTCTGCATGTATTGTTAACTAAACCATGAGAGCGTACAGCAGCTTTAATAGTAAAGCAATTGTGATTATGTCTTGCTTGTAATTACATTTATTTTCCCACATATGTCCAAAAAGGCAAGCATTAGTTTGGCCTGTATAGGCACGTGCTGATGGCAGGAAAACAATCTGGCAGCTTGACAGCAAGGAAAATAGCTTACAGTCACTTGAAGTCTTTCATGTCATGGACACTTGCAAAGACCGAGTGCTCAGTTTTTTGCTCGCATGTTTTTAAAATTGATTGCATTTCGAGAGAGAGGGAATTTGTTATTTGCTGAGGATTTGCATCTAAATAATCAAAATACGAAGAGCTACAAATGGCAAGGTATGGGGGTGTGATCGCCAACATGAAAAGCCCAGTGATGGCACTGCACGGGACTGGTCTGCAAATAGCCATGAGCCCCGTGCTTCACTGGGTGTCACACTGGCAGAAACACCTGTCTGTGGAAAAAAAGGTGGAAAAATAGAGAGTCCCTGGTTACGGGATGGACTTCAAGATTCACTTGTATCCCGTGTACCATCTCATTGGTTTAATTGACTCTGTATGTGCAGGACAGTGCAATTCAGGATGACCTGTAGGATCACGAGTTCCTCCTGTTAATACAGGGCTTTGCCAGCCACTCTGTTTCTGGCACAAAATGACCACAGTGATAGGCATTCTTCTCACTTGTTAACAGAAGTCTGGCTAGAAATTTTACAGGCTGGTTTATGACAAAGCCAGAATTGCATGCATAGTCTCAGTGAAAAAAGTTTTTTATTTGAAATGGTACTTAATTTTACTTTTAATTTCAATCAGAAAGTCTGCAAAGCTGTATTTCAGATTCAGCTGAGCCATGTCTGTGGTAGATCATGAATGCTGTCCTGGAAGAGGGAGTATGTTTCACTGTTCGTATAAGCCACAGACTAGGCCAATCTGCAGCAAGATCTTCTGAAATTGCAGGTACATTTGCATCTTCAGCCTTGTCTGCCTGCCTGCCTCTACCGTGGCTGTCAAGAATCTCAACCAATTCACTGTTTTCTCCATCGGAATGAGTAAGTACCCAGCCAGAACAAGAAAACTCTTGAAAGATGTGTCTTGATTCCATGTTAGATCTTTCCCAGATTTGTGGGCACACACAAGACATATGATGGCCAATATTCATGGTCTCTGAGTACACAAATTATGGCCATGGCTGTAGAGATCATTACTGAAAATTTGTTCATGAGAAGATAAACACATGGACAAATGTTAATCTGCACACCTGATTCAGCAACTAATTGCAGAGTCTTGCAAATGTGTCCAATTGGTATTTTTCTTGCTCGGCTAGAGAGGAGATGCTGCATAAATCCCATAGCCCTGTGCTGGATGATGAGATGGACAGACAGACAGAGCTCAGCTGGTATAAATACGCCGAGCTGCACGGACAGGGACTGGCAGTCACTGTGTTACAATTACCAGATGAGGAATCAGCCATTGGATTTTTTGTGGAGTAATTAGGCTGGGCAGACAGGGTAGCCAAACAAATACTCATACCATCCAAGCTGGTTCTGCCCTCCAGGCAGCACGGACAAAGACATAGCAAAATAATAATAGAAGTTGTTTACTGGGTATGTTGCTGCTGTCTACAAGGGTAAGGCATTTTCTGGATTTCTTGAGGCAATAATGCTCCTGGTGAATGCTGGGCACACTTTTACTGGCACAGTTCTGGTTGTCTTTGTAGACGTTCCTCGTCCTTTAACTGCTCACAACATGAGCAGTCATTAAATCTTCTAAAATTGAATTTGTGAGGACAGCAAGAGCCACTATAGGACTAAACCCCCTTGCTCCGCCCCCCTTTTTTTTTTCCCCATTTAGCTTTGTTTTTAGCTACTTCGTATTTTTATTGTGTTTATTGTTCCCTGTCTCTCAAACCTCTCATTGAGCTAGAAACTTTCAATAGCAAGAGCACAGAGTAACTTTCTTTATAGTTACTAAACATCTTTTTCCTCCCAGAGAAAGAGCCTAAGCTTTCTCCTCTGAGTATTATAAGCAACAGTAGGATTATTATTTGCCATGGCAATGAGAGGAGGAGGCCACAGAGGAATTGGTATGGATACAATGGGAAAATAAAGGTGCATGATCTGTCTTAGGCTACAGAAATGAGACTTGTCTTCTGGCTAGAACCGAGGTCAAATTACAACATCTGAGCACTGGATGAGGAAAAGCAGGAGGTTGCACTCGAGTTTTGGTCTGTGCCCTGTGACAGAATTTAGGGAGTGCTGAGAAATCTGGCTTTAGATCTATTTCTGGATTTGTATGCTGTGTCTCTAAGAGTTATGTTAGCTTTTTCTTTTCTGCCATCCGAAAATGTTAATATTTAGGGGATTTTTTTTTCATAAAACCAGCAACAACGTGGAAAATATTAACAGGAAACATTTTAGATGCTGCAGGAAATTACAGCTGTGGAGAGTGTTTCATATTGTATTAGCAGATGATTGGGTGAGGCTTCTTCCCATCCAAACTTTTAAATCCACGAAGAGGAGGAATGTGTCTGACTCCATGTACCTGCTCCTAAGTGGTATGAAATATGTAAAGAACAGGTATTTTTGTCTGCTTTGCTTTCACTGGCCAGGGAATCAGCAAATACACTCATCTTTTAAGACAGCTGAGTTACGTAGTTCTGGGAATCAAGAATGTGGTGAATGGTGTGTACTGGTCAGAGCTGAGAATCCGCTGTCCCAGTTTGAGCACTGCACTGGGAGGGCTTTTGTCAGTGGGACATAAGTGTTGGACAGGCAGAGCCTCCTTGGTCCTGCTTTCTGAAATGGAGGATGGTCTCCTCTTTCTCTCACATCAGGAGGGGTGGTCAGTATTTCAAAATTACTCTCATGGGACGAGTGGGCTGTGGAGCCACCTCAGACTGCAGCTCACTTGCAGCCAAGACCTGGCAAAGTCAGGGTGAGCAGTGAAGCTACCTGAACAGCTGGGTGAATGAAGCTGTGCTGAACTCTGGTTTGTTTGCTAACTAAGCATAAGTCTAGTCTGGTTATTTCAGTATTAAATTTGCAGTTTCATAATTCATATCCCTCAAGCATTATTGTGACTCACACTGGGTGACTGGTTTACTCTCAGATCCCGCTCATGTTCCTACATATGCGGTTTGTTTTCTGACTTGGTTGACCTAGAGGGGACATTGCTGCTGGATAAGCCTTTCTGTGAGAAAATGATGTGCTTGCTTTGTCCTGCTCAGAAGTCTCCCTAGACTTAATGCACAGAAATAGCAAGAACAATGAAAAAAATTCAGGTTATATCGAGAGAAATCTTCTACTCTGGAAAATGCATCAAATCAGAGATAGCCTCTGCTGCTGGAGTGCCTGCCCCCATGCCTGTGTGAGAGTAGGGAACCAACAGAAGGGTGCCCAGGAGCTCAGCAGCTTTGTTCTGTTTGAAGTCTCGGACCAGCCACCGCACTGGAGGAGTCTCCCCTGGCAGGGTGGGAGTGTGTCCCGTCCTCAGCGGGATCGCCTGCCCCGCCCCGTGTATCCGCTTTCCACACCCACAGGATGGCATCAATTCTACATGGACTCATCTCTGCAGAACTGCCATGCTCTGCAGTCTGCAAGGGGCGGATACACCTGATCTGCCTCAAACTAACAAATCCCCCTGTGCTTGGAAATAAAAGAAACCTCACAAGGGGGGAAAGTTCCCACTTCTGAGATGATCAGATGCTATAATACAGGTTTTTTTGAGCCGTATTCTGTTGGGCAGACAGCTATTGATGTGGTCCCTGTTGTCACTTAGGTATTTGCTCTATTCATTATTTTCGTTTATATTGTTTATGTAAAGCACCTAGAGGCCTGTGATAAGCAAATTTCACCGAATAAAATAAGCCAACTTTAGTAGGTCAATTAGCATTCTCCAAAGATCACACATTTTAGCAGGGAGTTTTGCAGTTTACCACTGTTGTCTAAGGAGAAAATGGAAAGTCGACCCCTCCTCTCTTGTATGGTGTCAAATATCAACTCTAAATTAGAATGTTACTTATTCTTACTGAAACTGGGAATTCATTGTATGAGCTGAGTAATCACAATGCCGTGCTCTGATTTCATTTCTGGAGATCATCCAATGAAAACAGCCCGTTTTTACCTACTGGGAAGAAATAGGCAAATACAGTCATGTCTCTAATATGTGTATGCAGTATATCAGCGCTTTCCAGGTTGCTTGCTAAATGCAGCTTAAGAACATTCTAAGATACAGACAGGGAGATTTGTAATGAGACCTACCCAATGTATTTCTAGGGCCCGCTGTTTGCTTTGTAGTTGTAAAATCAATAAAACTTAGGTGTACCAAAGAATATAGCTCAGTAATACAGTGATGCAGGCTGATGGAAGTTGTTCTGATGGTGAATTTATTTTAGATTTGAACATTATGAGCTTCCTTCTTTCCCTACTTACACAACTTCTAGCTGTTTTATTGCCTCCTTCCCTTCACCTGGTTGTCCTCTTTAAGGAGTCATTTGAGATGCTTTTTTCTTCTGCTGAAGTTTTCTTCAGTTCTTTCATAATGCCTCTGTGCTTGAAGCTCTTTCCTTGTTCTAGGTATCTTTTGACTGTAATTTTTTCACTACTAAGAGTCCTAACATAAAACCAGTTCATCAGGTAATACTGCCTCAGGGAGACAATACAACATTTATATTTTGTGTGCCATATTAAGATTGTGTCTTTCATCTCAGTTTACTAAGGTCAACCTGCCTGAAGTTGGGTATTTACCTTTATAATTCCTCATCTGAGTAAGTGGTCTAATTTTTACCCATAATTTCACTGTCTTCTAGTTCGTGACTTGAGGCAGCCTGTTGATGTGCTTCTGGTTTGCTAATTTAGCTTAAACTTCATATCATGCTCAGCCAGACCAAGCCATCTGATCTCTCTGTTTTCATAGGCCACCTCATGTCTGTTCTTCCTGTAGGCTGCTGGTGAAGTTGACATTCGTAGGAATCAACCTCAGGAACTTGAATTTGTTTGTTGTTTGGTTAAGCTTCTTCTGACCAACGGGCACAGGGGAGGTGTACGAGTGGGCAGAACGGTTGGGAGAGAAGAACAGGGAACAGTAGGATTGCTGCCGTCTGGACTCCTGTGTTCAAGATTCAAGATCCCGGGTAAATTTCAAATACACACGAAAGTGGAGGGCGGGAGGAACTGTGCTGGTGTATGATCCAATTTGTATGCTGGAGTTCAGAGGTTTAGAGTTGAGACTTACTGGAGGTTTCTTAGAGGTTTCAGGGTAAGTGGTCAGCAGGAGACCTTGGTCTGAGTTCTGGCACCGCAGAGGTGGCCAGTGGTTCTGGGGCCTTCAGCCCTGGTCCTGACAGGTATTTAGGTTTCTGACTGTGATTTTGGTGTCTTCAGTGATGATGCAGAAATGAATTATTAACTAATCAGTGGAATTAGCACAGCTCTTGTTGGTCAGAGTAGAAAAACAAGCTGAAGGAAGGAAAGCCACTCTTTTAAAGATGTCCAAAATGACTATTAATGCGCAATGTGAAATATTAGTTTTTCCAAGAAAAAAGAGACATAAATACTTAAAGCAGTTCTCACCCCAGCAAAAACATTTGGTTATATTCCTTGGTTGCTGATGTTGTTCATCAGCCTAGTCATACAGTGACTATTTCTCTAAACCAGAACTTGTCCATTACAGTCATGGATATTTCTGCTTTCTACATCATTTGTTCACTGGTCATGCAAAAGGCATCATATACTACGTTGCAATCCAAATATTCCGTCTCTAGTGAGAATGCATAAATTATTTTGATTTGTGATTGCTTTAGTCTCGGAAAGCATGTCCTTTGCTCATGCCACAGAAATCATCCTAAAAGATATTGCATGCTGCCTACAGGTTGGATGGTCAACTTTGGTGGCGGCTTCAGAATTTAATGTTTCTCATCAATACTGAGAATCAAACCAAGAAAATCAGATACGTAACAACCAACTCCAGCCTAACAACATCAGCTACATCCAACCACTAATACCATATTGATAGATTTTTAATCCCAGAATGTAAAATACCCAACCCAAGTCAAAACAAAGCTAAGAACCAACTACCACCCTAAATCTAGTGAGGTTTTATCTATTTTTTTTCCTAGGATATAATAAATTAAACATAGTATGAAATGCAAAAAGGTTACATTGAGACATATAATATTTGAAGGTTTAATTCATTTTTCTAGTGTATAAGACACAAGACTATTAAATTTTTAAAGCAGTGATCTCCTGAAGTCCCTACTTTATGAGGGCTTTCTTCATAAAGATAAATGGTTTCTTTGCCAAATCAAATGCAGATTTGAAACAAATTAAGTTAATGTTCAACGGTACAAGGTAGAATGGATGAGGGAACTGTTTTATTTTGCATTGTAATAACCATATACACCTAAATCAATAGCTGTGGAAAAAAAGGCAATAATATCACATAACTGCAGGAAATGAAATATAGTGAGATGAAGGGGGGAGCGGGTTGCAGAATGAAAGGATTTGTATTGGAATAATGACATTTCATTAAAAAGGGAAGGAGTGCTATTGAGTATAAGTCCATACCAGTAAATTCCATTTCTTATAATAACACTTGAGATGAGTTAAAGTTGCCCAAGTATTATGATAAAGCATCTTGCTCGATTCCTTTCTTATATGATGCTGTAATTTTATGTTAAAAGAAAAATTTGAAATGTTAAAGAGGCAGCGCGTTTTTTCTACAATGCTTTCTATTTCTCCTAATGTTTCATTTAACTTGTTATATTATCCTCTGCCCCTGCAATCTGAGCAGGAGGAAGTTTATCTGTTTCGCTCTTCTGTAAACTCGTATTAAAGAAACAAAACAAAATGTGAATCTGGCAGTGGTGAAAGGTATTGGATTGAGAGTGCTGGGGATTACAGCCCTCTATTTATCCGTAGCCCAGGCTCGGGCTGCTAGGGAACAATGCAGACTGATATTGGGATGGATCTGTCCTCCCTGCAGCGCAGTGGATCAGATTCTCAGCTGGTGTAAATCAGCAGCAGCCAGGGGCCGTACAGTGTGTAATGCTACGGAACGAGGCTGGCTGCAAGCTTTTTCAAAGTGTCTTAGAAATCCTGCTTCCCCTGGAGTCGATGGCAAAAATCCCATTGATTTCAAGAGGATAGGGTTTTTAACCTTGGTCTTTCTGTGTGTCACCCCTGAAGTCTCCCTGAAAGACACACCAGGTAGAAAGGAAAATATTCCACGTGCTTCACTTCAATCATTTCCCTCAGTCACTTTGTTCTTTTGAGATAGCCCACAAAGGGACCGGTCCCACTGACTGGGCAACTGGGAGATGCATGTGATGGCTAGAAATTACACTGAGACTGTACCATTTATGTCTCATGTGTCAGATCAAGAGGAGCTCACAGGAGCGACAAATTCATTTTGTTCTTTTGCCTGAAGAGTGTCTGCTGAAGCAGGAACTTGGGTGTCAGTGTGCGGGCATCTCGGTCGACCAAATGCCAAGTGATCATCTGGAAAATCACTTGTATCAAGAGGTGTATAGGGTTGTAAAGAAAGTAAGATTGACAGTGTTGTAATACCTTTGTATCAGTGATACAAACATCTTGAAAAATGGGTGTCAGACAGCTGTCTCAAAGCTTCTGTCTACCATTCCTCATATAGTACATGAAATGGTTATTATCCCTTTCAGCAGTTTTTGAACCCTGTCATCTTTTACAAAATATGTCATAAAATGCCATGGCAGCAGGGTCTGTAAAAGAGAGCAACAGAGCTAGACTAGTATTTGTATATTAATGAAGAGAGGCTTTGGAACTTAACTGTGGTTTACTGAGTTGTTCACTCTTGGGTGCAGATTAAAGAGGAGCCCATCATCGTGAGAACATGGTACGTCTTGATATCATTCTTATGCCATGATATCAAGGCTTCTGTTTCTTGTGGTCTATTTCTGGCAATTATAGAAATCAAGCAATGCTTTACTTAGATTTCCTGGACTAATTATACAAAATCACTGTGGTCAGAAATGCCTGAAAATTCAGAGGACATTTGGATAAAACTTGGCTTATCATTTAGGGCCTTAGAAATTGTTGCAAATTGTCTCTCCATCATAGAAGATTTTTGTGCAGAGCTTGTGCAGAGCAGACATCTGAACAATCCTCTGTGCACAGTTCAAGGATGGAACTTGTCTGTATGTACCCAGCCCTGCAGCATTGTGTCCCCAGTACAATTTGCCTCTGTGCTTGTTCCTAGTCATACTCTGCATGAGCAAGCAGCCATCCCTTTGTGTTGAGCCAGTGAGGGGGCTTGCTTTGAATTATTTTTGTAATCTCAATGAGCTATGTGCTTGACTTGTTGGTTCATTTGTTTTAATAAGAATGGCTCAAGCTTTCTCAAGCAAATTTCAAACTTCATTCAGTTCAAAGTTTCATCCCTAAGAGCACTCTAAAACCATGTGTAACTGTACTTTAAATTGCCTCAATTAGCCTGCTTCAAAATAAGATTCAAAGAGGAGCTCGCTGAAGCAAATAAACTTTTCAGAACTGTGTATTGTGAAATCAGTCCCCATCTCTGTCAGCAGGAATTGGTATCAAGGTATTGCTGAATGATCCAGGGTTCATCTGGGTTCCTATTGATACACCTTACCTGAGCACATCATGGTCTGCACTTTTCATGCAAAAAGTATCTGTTTCATGAACATTATTTATAGTCTCTCCTTTTGTAAGTTCATCAGCTAAAGGTATCACTAGGTTTTTGCCAAGGGGCCAGGGGTGACTGACAGCATCTAAGGATTTGATTGTCTCCCAGTCAGGAAACAAGTGAAAAGGGTGGTCAGTGGAATAAAATATTTTAGTAAAAATAATTTTAAAAAGGCAACCAAATATATCCAGGCTCTCATGTAAAATGCCACATGGAGTTTCATTTTAGAGTATGTACAACTAATCAACCTCTGATTTGTGCATTGCTATCACATTTTCTGTTCTCTGTTTCTTCTAGATAGGACACTTGGGATGTGATCCTTTCAAATTGCCTTTTAATTTTACTCCCCATGAAATTAATTATTGACAAGTCCTAGAATCTGAGCCACTCTAACCAACTGTTCATGCATTTGTCATGTACACTTACCAGTAAAATTCACAAGTCACACTGTACTATAAATTGTGTAAGTCAATTGGCGAACAGAAACACTAGTGCATGGTTTATCTAAATAATAAGCACAGTTTTAATGGCAAACATTCACTTTGAACTTTCCAAGATCACCTTGTAGCATAAAAAAATTTATTGAGGAAATTCTCAGATAGTGATTTTAGATAATGGCCAAGGGGAAGAATTTCACTGTTGTTGCAGGAAAAGTAAAAAAAAAAGATGAAATATATTGAATAAAGATTTTATTGTGAGTTATTTGCTCAGCTCTGTAGCACCGTCAATTTTTTCTCCCTATATAAAAATAATGAAGTCAATAGATGTGTTTAGGTGACCTCTGAGACTTACAGAAAGGATGTTATGAGATGGGTGAACACTGGATATTTCATTCAGATGCTGAACAGCTGTTGTGGTAGACAATGCTGGCATCCTATTTTTCGTCATTGATGCTAATGTAAATTGCGTTTTGATTGTATATATCATTTATCATATTGTGGGAGTGTGAAGAAGGCTTTTAGCCTATCAACCCTCCTGTCCCACCTGTTTGTGCAACTTCCTAATGTGTAACTACAGGCAGTAAATCCAGAAGCTTGGTGATGAGTATGAGATTTGCCCAGCCATGGCTGATAACCAACCCAGTGGCTGAATTTGGGTGCAGCCTCTTTCTAAAACCCTTCGGGCCATATTGTACTGATGATTTCAGCAGCCGTACAACAGAGGTATGAGTGGTTACCTGTGTTTTTTTGGAAATGTAGATTTTATTCAAATCCATTTATGAACATCTGAACTCTATCCTGACCCTGTCACTGTGGGCTGTTAATTGTTCCGTCTCCTTTCCAAATGAATGATCCCAGCTTGCTGCACATCCCGTCAGATACCAGCAAAGATTTGTTGTGGCACTGAGTTGCTTATGTATATTAGGGAAAGTCTCCCATGAATCACAAAATGCAAGGGGATAAGGCCATGTGCTTTCCTTAGATGTGTGGTGCTCCAATGAGGTTACCTGCCTTGGTACTTGTCTTGTCATCAGTGCTAAGTATTCACAGAAATCGAAAAAATATTCTTCAAGGAAATAGGCAAATTAGCACTTTAGGACTAAGTCTTATGCAGATTTAATATTTATACCGGTTGTGCCTTTTTCCTTTACAAGATGATGGAAAAGAGAGGAATGATGTGTTAACATTAACGATTAACGGTACGATGAGAATTCTGTGTTAGCTTAACCACATTTTCTATGTATTTTCTCTGAGTTCAGTGTTTATTTTCTTTTCAGTCCGACAGCTATTCAAAAGAAGGTGTACACCTTGCCAATTACTGACTGACCTCCTTTGTAAATTGACTGAGAGTGTGTGATTTGCCCTGGAGCATCTTTTTTAAGTAATTAGTGTAAATCAGTCAATAGATCTATGTTAGGAACACCTTAAAAATTGCAGTAGTTTAGAAAATATTGTGCTCTATTATATGTTATCTCTTTTAAGTGCCACTGGTTTAAAAAGTGAAAAAATTATCTGTTTTTAAAGATAGAACAGTAGCACTTTGATTATGTGGCTTTTGATTTAGAGGGCTTTATGCATTTATTCAGTCGACAGTTGACACTGTACCTGCAGTTTTCTGGTTCCATAAACTGCGCACGTTGAAAATAAGACTACAAGGGGATCTTGTTGACTTGCATATGTGGGACCTCTTCCGAAAAAAACTTGCCCACACTCTGGGATGTACCAGCCGCTCCGTATGGTATTTTTCTGTATGCGGACCCAGGGCTCTGCTCTTTGCATGGGGAGGGAGGGAGGGAAGGGTGCTGGTTGTGGGCAAGGGGTTGAGCTGAAGAGAGGGTTGGCTACAGAGGCAATTTGCTTGAGGGTGAGGGATTTATTAGTCAAAAGAGTAGTTTGAATGTCCATTTTGCACATTAGTGTGTCACTCAGGACTGTTGGACTCCGGTGGCTGTTTGGCTTCTCAGGTGCAGCTCTTCCATCTGTTATACCATGCATGGATGCTTTTTTGGCTCAACCACCTCTTTGCCCCTCACTGAATTCTTGCTCATAGAGTCTAGCCTTTATTTTTGATTTTTTTTTTTTTTAAGGAAGGGGGACTATCATTTCAGTCTCTACCTTTGTCACTTTTCATGGTTCTGCAACTCTGTGTTTCTGTTTTCTTTTCAAAGTAAGTCTGCCATTCAAAACCACAGGGAGACTGACTCCAGTGGTGTTGACTGCCATGAGAAGTGCTCTCAGAAGTACGTCTAGGAGCCTTTGCTCCTTCACATTCATATACTAGAGTCCTCTTATTTGTTACTTGTATGAATAATTAATTTTTTTGTGAGTACTTTGGAAAATTTAATCAAAACTGAAAAGAGTCTTAGATCCTGAATAGGTACCAGCTTTGAAAATGCTGACTGCTATAGGTCCATCATCCCAAGCTGGACCTTGCTTCCCTTTCTTGCTGTGCACAGAAAACAAGCTGTTTAGAGGAAAAAAAACCAGGGATTTTTTTTTTTAAAGAACTGTAATTAAGTAATCATAACAGCCCTTTAAATAAATACAGCTTGCATTTACATTTTAACGTGCACTTCTAGTGTTTGTTTAACTTTATTTCTTTTTCACCCCATTTTAACCTAATCAAAAGCCTACAGCAGGCTTTCGGAACAGCTCTGCTCCCCCAGCCTGTCACAGCCCCTGTGTTGCTCATCGGAGCCCTCCAGACTCAGGCTGGCAGGACACCTCACGTCCGAACCCGCCCAGGAGAAAAGCCAACCATTTAGAAAGATGCGTTGTTTCGCCCACCCCCAGATCAAAGTCTTTTAAAGCAATTAAAACTTAATTGTGATCAGAAATCATGTATGTTTGTCTCAAGGCTTGGCTGTACAAAGTTCAGTGTTCCCTGGAGTTGGAGATCTGGGCTGGATTTTCAGAAGAGCTGAGCGTGCACCCGCTCTTGTTGAGAGCAACAGCAGTGCCTCTCAAGATTGAATGCCTTTGAAAATCTGATTGTGTCACTTTATTTATTTATGCAGATTTGTGTATGCACAAATATATACAACATACCCAGAAACAAGCACGCACACATACATGACAGCTCTAGGGTCTGGATTTTCAAAGAAGCCTAGGAGAATTCAGGGAGAGATGGGTGCCTAGTTAAAATTCATATCCTTCCTGCCTTTGGCATAACTTAAACCTACAGCGAAATTAATACCAAAACATGACTAAAGGGCAGCAGGGTAATTCAGTAAAACCCACAAGAAGCCAGCCAGGCAAAATTAGCCTTCCTTTCACCAGCCTTACATTTTCCCGTGTCTTATTTTCAAAAACGGAAGGAAAATGATGGTTGCTAAATCTCCTTAAATACTGCTCTTAGGTGGGATGCATTAGATTGTTTGGGGTCAGGACCTATCTCTGGTTATGTGTTTATATAGACAGCAAAAGGGGTTGAGACTTCACTGTACTCTTGCTCGAGTGTATGAAAACCACAGCCAGGTAACAGAGCACTTTGGGGTACTTGTAGATCATACTGTAAGCTGTAAAATCGTAGCAGAAACAGTGCATCTTCCCCCTTCAACATACTGCAAAACAAACAAACAAAGAAACAAACCCCGTGGTTTAGGATTCCTCAGAATCTTGTTCCTTATCTACATCTACAAAAAGAAAATCCTGCATCCTGGAAGATAATTTACCAAACCAATAGTTTTTATGATAGTGCACAACACAGTTTACATTCCAGCCTTGGTCCCAGGAGGGAGGAGGGCACCTGAGTTCAGTGCCGAGCATCGCTGCTTCATCTAATGTGTATACGCGAGACAGGCCACCAGAGCAGAAAATGGAATACATTCATAAGAGAGGCATTTACGCCACCATGAATCTTGAAAACTTTGCTGCTCAGAATATATCCTCAACAGGTACTTTGGCAAAAAAGTATAGGAGGTGATAATTTTTGTTCTCTTGAGACCACTGTGGGGAGGGAGGGATTTGAATGCCACTCTTTTCTAGCCTGGGTGAGAGCCAAGTTAGTTTGCAAACCTGGAGCAGAATTACTTCTCCAACCGCTGAATTTTAAAAGAAAGCGGCTGCAGATACATTTTGCAAGAGATGTGATCTATCTCTCTGTTTTCCTTAGAAAAGGATTACAGGACTGGGTGTCTACGGAATGTACAAGAGGATTTTTAATTCATGTGTCCTGCCCAGATTTAGTAAGAAATCAGTACCAAATCAGCCCTCCTGAGCTGGTACTTGGATATTCACAGAGACAGAAACTGTGGTGTGTGCTGACACCTGTGAGTAGGTGTGAGCTCGGTACCTGTGACCAGCTGTGTGGGACCCAGAAAGGGGTGACAGCCAGACTCACTGTTTTGCGCTTTTCCTCATGGGTTCTGCTTGAGTTGTATTTAACCCCGGGCACGGAGCCCCGAAGGAGAGCAGTTCGAAACTGCTAGGGCCAAATGTTTTCTTCCCTGTTTGTTGGTGTCAATCTGTGCTTTCCTCTGTGAGCTGCTTTATGGAGTCAGAAAGGATGAATCCCAAACCACTTTCTTTTCCAGAACCAGTCAGGTTTGCTGCAGTTCTCTCACTTGCACTCTCAGATGGTACTGACAGTGGAGAATGGATTTTTAATTAAAGGGAAAAAAGGTATTAACAAATACCTTACATCAAAGCAACTGGTCTCTAACCTAACTAGCCTGGGATACTTGCCTCTGCTAGGCTCCTGGACAAACACTTCACCACTGTGATCTTAAGGGGCTGAAGTATCTTTCAGACAAGCTCATTCCTTAGACTTAATTAAAACCTAGTTCGCTCCTTTATTCAATTTATGAGGCCTTGCCAGTAGGATTAAGCGATTACAGGCAAAAAGCCCCATTTGTGAAACACTCATAAGCTCAAGCTGCTAGACTGCTCAGTTGTACTCCATTAAATTAATAAGGAATGAATAGACTGATCCATTATGAATAAAGCTGTGGGGAGCCTCAGCATTGCCTCAGACTCTCTGCACACTCCTTGGAGAACATTTGTGCAAAATGATTATGTTCATATTCATTCAATTGGAATTCTATAAAAGTGGAATGCATAAATTACTCTAAAGATGGGGAGTTTATCTTAAACATTAACTACGTGTGTGAATTAATAAGACTATTATAAAACCATTAGCATTCAGTGTATTTACCTACGTATGCTGCATACCTAAACTAAATTCAACAATTGTTCCTAATTGCTATTCTTGTTGTGTGATCAAGCTGTGGTTCATTTTGCCTTGTAGTCATAAAATTTATGAATTACAGCTTTCCCTGTCAAAACATCTCAGTCCCCCTTTTCCCCCCAGCTTTATATTTTCTCCTGTAGTTTCTCAGAATATAGTGAAATACCAGGCCATTAATGTATTGGGAAGTGAAAGATCAACAGATGCTTACAGGTGTCTTATAATGAAACATCAAATAGCACCTGCAAGTATACATGCCATCAACTAAACCTTTATCTTTTATAGAGTATTAGATGAGGAACGATGGCAGTGACTTCATCTCCCTGAATCTACTGCTGTTCTTCAGGACGCAGCAGAATCCCGGTTTCAAAAGACAGAGGGTGCAGAGCTAATCCACCGGCCTTTGCCACGTTGTGAACATGCACGGTCTGTTTCTTCTGGAAGAGCTCTGAGTGACCTGGAAGGTAAGAAAACAAACAAACAACAACAACAAAAAGAAAACAAGGGGGTGGGTTGGTGAGAAAAGGCAGTTTTTAGAGGACTTGGCAAACAAGGAGTTAAAGTCAAGCAATGCAGGTTAGTGCTGAAGCAGTGGGGAGCAGGGGGACCTGCAGGCTGGGAGAAGGGCTCAGGGCCAAGCTGCTGGGCCAGGCACTTGGAGCAGGCAGCTTTTCCTCCTGCCCTGCTTCTCCCTTTCTGTCCTTCGACGCTTTCTGACAGAGCGAAGCGACCAGAGCAGCAAACCATTTGGGCTTCGTGGGTTGATACGCCAGAGACTGGTCTGAAGTGGAAAAGGCTGCGTTATTAGGAGTAATTTGACGTGATCTCAATGAAATGGCAATGAGGGGTGTCTAGGCACAGGGTTATTTTCGGTGCTGTTCCTGAGCAGAGTGAGGAAGTTACATGTTAACATAGGTTAGGTAGCACGTCTGACCTTCATTGTTCCCAGTGGAAACAGTGACAGTCTATTAGTCCTCCACAAGGGATATCACTGTCTCACAGCAGCGCTGAAAATCCCCCAGGACACTCCTGGAAGAACAATAATTCTGCAAGAGTTCACACAGCGTTAGAGCTCTGTGAAATGTTTGCAACAAATCTTGCCTGGATGGAGAGGGAGATGTGATGGGAAGCGGGAGAGCGATGATTTTGAACCCAGCTGCCTTTGAGAGGAGAAACTAAACTTTCAGGCAAGTTGGACCACGTGGGAGTTTTGCAACAGGGAAGTCTTCCTAATTCTCTTCAAATGAAATAGCCAAATAGATAAAAGAAAGTTGAAATTAGGTTTTTAGCTTGATCTTGCTTCTGAAGCAGAATATGAACATCTAAATCTGAATTTTAAAGAGAAAGACAATTTAAACTAGGAAACTTGTAGGGGCTAAAGCCAAAGAAACCACTTTTCAGCTGAACTCTTAGGAAATGGAGTGATAGAGCTTTAATACAGCTTATGGAAAGTAGTAGTTGAATTGAAGTACAATTGCCTTTGATACAAAAGTAATACAATGCATGGGTAAGTAAGTCTGTAGATTTTGACACATTGAGTGGCTGCTAAAATCTTTTAATGGCTGTACTTTTAGAATAATAGGGTAGGAGTAAAGAAGCTCTTAGGTCGGCTGCTGGATTTCTTAGACTTGTTTTCCTCATCTTCGGTTACATCATTCTTCCAAACAAATTAAATCTTTCAAATATCCCTGTACCCATTGGCCTGTAACACGCTTGTGTGGCGTGTCCTTGCTTAAAACGGAGCACAGCCCATCAGTGGTCCAAAGGGGCGTGTGGTGCCCGTATGGAGATGCCCTGATCCAGGTGCCCTAAGAGGACCCCAGAATTCAGTGAAGGTTCAACATGGGCTGGGATTGGGGGCAACCTCTGCTTCCCATTCTGGAGATCTGAAGATTGGGACGTGTATCGCAGGACACAGAGTTACTTGGTGTTGCTAGGGCCCCTGGATGGCTTAATCCAAGTTTGATCGAAGGGATTAATAAATGAATTCTTGACTGAGCCCGCATGTGAAATCTGTATTGGAGAAAGACTTATTCTTTGGCCCAAGTCCAAGAGAAACTAATCATCATGAACTTCATGCAGATTTACAATTATTCTTTCTATAGAAAGGGTTAGGCCAGCACTATCTGACAGTAATGAAAAGCCTGCAGAAAAGGAGAAAGCCAAACACACACAGACCAGATATTGTATATAGGTTTGTTTCCTCAAAATCAGTCCCTTGGATTTTCTACATTTTCAAGGAAAACTGGTGGAAGAGTACTGTCATGTATTAAAACAGATAGCATCGTTACGCTCATCTCAACTCCAGGAGACAGAAATATCATGCAGTCTTATTTTTTCAAGGGAGATGATATCACAAAAAAGTGATAAAGTTACTGTGATGGTATGAAATATGTGCATTGGCTGCCTTCAGCTCAGTAATCTTTTATGTTCAAACTATTACTCAAAGTATGTATTATTGAAACACTGTTCTTCTGTGGCGCTCTCCTGGGTGATCTATGGAAGCTGGTAGAAGTCAGTGACAAGAATCTTATCATTTTGGCTTGTTCCTTAAAAAAAAGGTAATAAAATAATATATCTATTACATTTCAGAACACATACACACATGTACTAGAACAGAGTATGGTAGCAGGGGGTTAAAAAGGTGCTGTTTAATAATCAGATTTCTAATAACTTTTAGAATATACAGAAAAAATGTAAAAACACAGACTGCTCATTCAGGATTTGGGGCTGGCTTTTTTTTTTGATTAAAAGTGGGTTGAAAACAGTTTTGTAATCTGTTTTCAACACTGCATTTGCAGATATGCATGGATATTTTAGGCTATCTCCTACTCATACGATTTTGTTAAACAAGGTTGTGGAACAGTCATTAAAATGAAAACCAAAGCTCTGTCGCAGAGTTTTACCTTGGTCTTGAGCTAGCTTTTTGCTTTTTCTTTTTAACGCTAACGTTTTCACATTAAAATATTATTTTTCTGCCTCTTACACAAAAGAGATATAATGGGTGGACAGAGATAATACAGGGACTGTAGAATTCTTTCATTTTACAAGGCAACAGACCAGTGGTCTGTAAGATCCAGTATCTATCCCAAAAGAAGATTAAAATCACTTGGCCAGCCAGGCAGTGCAGGGTGGCAACAATCCTTCTGTGATCCTTGCACGTGATTAGTGTATTTCTAGAACCATGGGGACTGTTAATCCTTGCGACTTAAGCTAAATAGTCCAACTACAGATGTTACTACTTTGTAGATTCTGCTTTATTTGGATCTCATTAATGTGTGACATGGTTTATGAGCTACATGGTGTGTGGTGTGTGACTGGGTATGCAGGGACAGGGGAGTGCCTCCCACTTGTGGGGCTGTGTAAAGGCTGAGTTCATTTTGTGCACGTGCAGTAAGGGTGGGTGTAAATCTCCTCAACTCAGGAGAGTTAAGAAGCTGCTTGCTTCTAGCCTAGCCTTGCCTTAGAGGGAAAATGGGGTGTGTGGGTAAAGCACAGCAGCAGCTGGTTTTGTGTTGCTGCTGATGGTACTCCAGCTTACTGGAAGATGCTTTGGTTCATGCTGGTGTGGCCGTTCTGAGAGCACCAGGCAGCCCTTTACTCCTGCAAAAGCCCTTGCCCCAGTGTTGGTGTCTGAGGTAGCATTCTGGGCAGTCCAGAATATCTGCAAGAGTGTTGAATAATAACCGGTGGAGGGGAAGGTGCTCACTAATTCCCAGCAGAGGAGAGTGGGCACCTCTCAAGATGGGGCTATCAGGACCATCAGCCTGGTGTTCAATGAGATGCTACAGTGATGCTTCTGTTAGGAGCAAGTGGCTCTGTACTGCGTGGGTTCCCTCACCCAAGCAGTCATCCCTGCATTGTCAACTGTGGCAGGTCTTCAGGTCTTGAATGTGTTTGATTGAAAGGGCAATTTTACCCCTGTTCCTCTGTCACAGACAACAAATGGTTCATTGTAGTGTGGGTGATCACAGCCTGGGTATTATTTCTGCTTGACATGAAATCTAATGTCAACTTTCTGAAAGACAGACTTGATAAATGATAATAGCAGATACCAGGGATAATAACCACATGAGTATATACATTCCAGGATATATGATTTTCCCACATTATACTGATATTTGTGAATTTTATATGCTCAGAATCACTGCTTCCACCATGACATGGAAACAGAAACAGCCACTGTACGTGGAACTAATGAATCATTTCCTCCTATACACAGGATTGGTATTTATTTGACACTTTGTCACAGAGGGTGAAACAAGGTGATGTTTCTTGTCTCGAGCTAGAGTGAGACCTATTTATTCTCTCACCTTCTGTAACCTTTTTGGGCAATACAGATCCCTCGCGTTTCTTAAGGTGCTGTGATAATACATTCCTGTTCACTTTCCTCAATGAGATTCCTTCCTTGTCTGTGTGAAGCAACAGGTAATGATATGGACACACTTATTAGATTTGTCTTCAGATGTTTGCATTCCAGTGTTAACATATCATATAGATATCTCCCACTTGGAAACAAGCAAAATGCCAAAGAACTGCACCAGCCATGCTTTAACATCACAGGAGTCCCAAGGAGGAAACTTCAGTAATAATGTTTGCTTTCTGGGATGTATACATTTAACTATATGATTAGCCTGAGAAATTATGGGAGGCATAGAAACTCAAACCTAGTGGAATGAACCTCCCTTCTAAATGACAGTTCTTGTGAATGCAGGCTGGAGCTGAGACAGAAAAAGAAACATTTAATGCGCAAGGAGCCAGTAGAATTGTCCCAGGAGCTGGCACCCTTTTGCTTTGTAGTGTTCACCACAGTGCTTGCTGAAATACAAATCAGTGGGAAACGGGTACTGACCCCTTTCCTTCTAAAGTGGGTTTTGAGTAGGTCTTCTAATAAATCGACTACTCTGTTAAAAAATAATTCTTAGGAAAGCATAATGCTGCCAAGGTTGAGAGGGCTAAAGGTCAGCTTGATAATAGATGATGGCTATATAAAAGTCTAGGAAGAATTTCCGATGTCTTCCGAAGTTTGAACAGAGGTAAGTGGTCTGTTGGGTAATCTTCCTTTTCTTGTAGTATCTTGCTGTTTTTTGTCCACTTTGCCCTCTCCTTACATGTATTTTGTCCAGTTTCCCCCAAAGCCCGCTAGAAACTCAGCATGTACTAAAGGTCTGCAAACCAGATGACCATATAACAATGACTTTCCAGTTTCCATTGCATCTAGCTCTGACTTCCTGTGGTACCCAGCATGTCACACCAGTCCCAGCATCCTGACATTCTGCTGTCCTGTGGCTGTGTTGTTAGTTAAGGGATGAAGCTGCACTGTCTCTTTTGGTCTGCAAGCATGTAATTCCAATGAGCAGTATCCCCCACAGGGTAATAAACTCCTTAATAACAGTAATGTAGCAACCACAATATGAAAAAAATGATTACGTTCTACCTAAAAATATAAAAGCTCATTTGAACCTAAGGTCCCCAGGGGCACATTACCTGGACGTTTAAAATATAACGTTAAAATATAACGTCTCTTACTTACATCTTATTTGAGTCCTTTGTTAACACTAATATAAAACACCAGTAAAATTGTCATTGGAGGAATTTGATAAGGGGTGGGTATGGCTCAGTGGTCCATGCTGCTAATTCTGAGTCCTTCCATGAATCTAATCTAGAAAAGCACAAGATGCCCTGCTTGAGTGTACCTGAGATGTACCTGCTTTAGCAGGTGGGTTGGACTAGATGATCTCCAGGAGTCCCTTCCAACCCTGACCATTCTGTGATTCTGTGGTTACCGAAGCCCTCCTTGCATATGCAAAATGAGTGAAGGCAAATAAGAAGATCCCTTCTTTAAAAGGGCTCTTTTCTCTCCTAAAATGGGAATGCCTCTACAAGCACATATTTTTCATGAAATATGAGAGTCCTGTCTTGTACTTTTACTTGCTCTTCATTCACGATGGTTTCCCTGCAAATCCAGGCTAACTCCAGGGATATAGAATGACACCAGAGGCTTTTCTTCCATGTGTATGTCAAGGGATCTGAGAGCAGAAGCTAGCCAAACCCTATGCTATAATCTACCTTGCTGTATTTCTGTTATATCTAATACTGGGAGGACAGCAACCCTGCTAAATATTTCTTGCCTCCCAGTATAGATAATATAGACATTACCGAGCCTGTGGGTAGACTTCAAAAGAATCTGAATTCCAGAGGCAATTTTTTGTGCTGTCCATTCTTGTAATCTGTACAGTTGAGCAGAAATATATTCAGACTTTTTCCATTTCCTTCTTTTTCTGTCAGTACCACGTTATTTCCTACTGAAGGCTCTAGTCTGCCCATCATGTCACTGAGGAATTAATCCCCTGCGCTCTAAGTAAGAACATATGGTGAACCATTAGTCATCAGTCAACGCGATGGACACAGTTTTGTTCTAGACAGTGTGCTGGCCAAAACGGTGAATGGAAGGATGGGGTTTTTAATAGGAGTTTTGTTCTCAAATCAGAGACAGATCTGAAGATTTAGAAAGTGCGTTAGCAGGTAAAGTGCATTAGCAAATCCCCCTGTGAGGTTTAGCAAGAACATTGTGGTGAACTTTGCGTTTGAGACGTAAAACAAGCTTCTATCTCCCTTTGTATGGAAGTTCTCAGAGGCCCGGGCGCGGGACCTACCTTCATTTCGAAGTGTGCAAACTGCTGTCTATCAAAAGGAAGAAAACTAATTTAGGTAAAGAAACACATTCCTTCTCATGTTTCAAGTATGTGAATGTATTGACAGTCATCCCAAGAGCTCCCTCAAAGATTTGCATGACCATGTAGCATCATCTGTACCTCCCCCTTGCATGACATAGTTCCTCCAGCAGCTGGTGAACACACAGAATAGGTCGCATATGCTGAAACTCTGTCTAACCCTCTTCTTACTCCCACTATTTGATCATATCCACTTCTCATCTCACTAGATGCGTCTGGTCAATCACAGCTCTAGGGCAAGGGTTGCCTCTTTGTTTTAATATGCATATAGGCATGTAATGCAACAGGACTGGTGTTTCTAGGTGTTAATGCAAACCAGATACGTAATAGTAATTAAGGCAATAGACTGCATGAAATGGATGTGATTAAAGATGATGCCTTTTCAAAATAGTATCTACCAAAGATCCTTTTACCTGAACAGAAGGTGGAAAGTCCCTGCAAAGAGACAAATCATGTTTGCAAAGCTTTCTTCAGTTCTCTTCCATGGACCTGACTGCAACATCAACCAAGATTTTAAAACACCTTTCTATTTGAAGTGATGAGCCTTTTGAAAATAATATTGCATTGGTAGCCCTAGTGAATAGGAATTGAGGGAGACACGTGCTACCATGCTTGTTCTCTTACTAGTCATTGACTGGAAATGCTCACAAAAGGAATAAAAAGTACATTTGCCTTGTTAATACAATTTGTATTACATATTCATAAACCATTTTATAAAGCTCCCAAGGAAAAATTCAATTGTACTGAAAGCACATAATGGTAGAGCAGCCATACAGAAAACAGGCAGCATGTTACAGAATTAACTGCACAATGAATGAAATGCTATGTCTATAATAAACCCATTCAGATATAAATTATGGGAGACTAGATGAAATGTTTGTTAAGCAATAAAGCTTGCAACCGTACATGTGAAATTGAATGGGATTTATCATAAAATATTGTGGAGGATACAGGCTGAATATGTGTTACAAATTGACTGAATTAAAAATAATCCAAGGAAAGCAAGCTTTTGGGAGACTGAAAATTTTAGGAAATGAGTTCATAAGCTGTTTAGCTCTGACCCAAAGTCTCCTGGTGCCAAGAAAAAGAGAGGCAAGAAAATAAGAACAGAATAATTTCTTAGAGGACTGCAGTTATGTTGTCTTAATTTTAACATCCTAAATTCTGTCAAATAATCAGACTCCCTGTTGAACAAACAGCATCTCACTGGAGTGGAGGGTAGAGAATTTGGCCCAGCAGTGTTTGGTTAGTATGATTTACAGTGGAAGATTTTTTTTTCCCTGAACTATTTATCTCGGTAAGGCTGTTGTACTGAGAGTAGGATAGATTATATTTTGGTTGGACCTTAAAGAGATATGTGGGATGTTTTCCCCAAAGACCTTACCAGATATCTCAATACAAAGAGCAGAGTTGCTAAAGAGCATGTGGGATCCCATACCAAGCTTGACTGAAGTCCACTTCTCAAAATTACATAGCCTACGGTTGTGCTTTTGTTACTTCCAAAATTGAAAATACTTATTTTTTACGTGATATAAATATTGTACTGATCGACAACAACAACAACTCATCAAAACCTTGGAATTAGATTTAAAATTCAAATAGATGTTTATGGGATAGGGGGATAAGAAGTAGGCAGAGTAATTTCCAACCACAGCTAACTTTCGTAGCTATGGAAATGCAGGACAATCTAAGAAAGAGAGAAATCAGACCTGTAGAATCTGTGCTTGAGAGGATTAAGAGCATTATCCCTTTTCTTAAGCTTACCTAGATGCTTTTTAGGTCATCTCTCTCCTTTTCAAGCAGTGAATAATGAACATTTCTCAAAGTACTTAAATGTATACAAGGCAGTCTGGAAGCTAGAATACAAAGAGGTGTTTCTGAAGGGGCTTGACGATGGATATTCTGATTTACAGACTGAGGATCCTGCACCTAGGCTGACGATGAGTGTGGCCAAATGCCAAAGACCTGGTTGACACAGTCTTTATGTGTCTGCTGACCCCAAGAACCCTATTTCTGCAGGTGTGTTTCCCTGCGGTGACATTCTGACAGGGTTTGTCAGTCTGAGGGAGTAAATGCATAACTGCCCCCTGATTAACGCAGCTGACTAACCAGTACGTTCCCTTTAATCTCTTTGACCATGCCACCTCACGAAATCCTTTTTGGTTTGCCTCTGCTTGCTGTTTAATAAATAAAGGGATTCCCCTCCTCAGAGCCACGTGTTAAAAGCACTTTGAGTTGTTATCCAACAGCGTTTTAATTTCAAGAGGTAATGCTGAGCCATTTCAATGGAATGGGAGCTGCTGGACCATTATTGCAGAGCTAAATATAAATAAATGAGGAGAAATTAACTCAAGTAGCCTCCATTTTGCTTCCCTGCTGAATTAATGTAATTTCCTATGATAAGAGATTCTGTGGATTTTTTTGTTCCCTTTCTTCACTGGAAAAACCACACTGAGTACAAACATACATTGGCATCCCGCAGTGTATCAAGAGGGGCTGGTAATCTGACTCTTTTACAAAAAGTGGCATGTGCCCAGCACTTTTGGATTGCATTTTATTGGTAGGAATACAGGCCATGAAAACCCTCTTTCCTACAGAGGGAGAAAAGCCTGTTAACTTGTCAGCCTGCATCTGAAAGACCAAGGGTTCAAAGCTGCTCGTCAGTGGTGGTTGACATTCCCCCTTAGTGCCTTTGGAAGTATCAAGTTTGCCAGTTATTGACTGCATTGCTGAGTTATCTGTTGTATAAGCACAATTTCCATAAAGGACATAAGGCCAGGGACATGTTCACTGTGCATTTTAAGACACGGTTGATTTGATTTTCTCATTTCTTTTTTTCTCTAAATATATTTCTCTCAAACAGTAAATTGTAACAATATTATTGATTGTGTTCTGCCCATGGAACAATAGCATCTGTTTGGTGCTTTTTTTTTTTCTTAATGATTTGCTCAGAGGATGGAAAGAAGTAGAGGAGCTGAAATACCTTTGTCCCCTAGAGATGAGGGCTTTCCAGTCGAGATCAACGACACGACAATACAGAATCTGTTAGCATCATAACAGATCAGGCAGATCCCCTGAACATTAAATCTTTCTCTGCACTTCAGTAAGAGATTCAGGACTTCACATCTAGACCTTAATATTGAAATGCCATTTTTTTCTTTGATTAAAAACTAAATTCCTGCACGAGTTGAATAAATCTGAGGACAATTCTCTAGGAGCACAAGAACTGTGAAGTCAGTTGAGGGGAAACACATGCCATATATGATCTGCTCCAGGCAAACAAAATGCATTGGCTTTTGGAAGGCTGAACGCAGGTCATTCAGCAGAAAGTGAATTGTGGACAGAAACACGGTGTTCACCTGGTAGAACAACAGTGAGGATGTCTCAGTCAGTTCTATCTTTTTACTGTTTGTGTTACTGCAAGTCAAGAGGTAATATCACTCAATGAGGCAAATTTCATTCTTAGATACATGCGCATAATTATCGGTGACCTTTTATATCTGAGAGAGAATTGATTTTGATGAGAGATCTACCTCTTGCTCTTAGGGCAGGGTCTTGCCCAATTTGTTTTACGTGTTCAACAGTCATTATTTGGATGGCCCAATCATGCGGATTGGCTATTATTGATAGAACTTTCAGGAAATATGTTAAAGTTAAGTAAAAATAAATAAAACATGAAATTAACATAAACATGTTTTTTTCCTAATCAGATACATGTTTCTGTAGCTCTTGCTCAAGTGGCAAAATCTACCCAGCAGGATGCGATTGATATGAAAGGTTTATTAAGAAAAGCAATTCAACAAATATATTATACACAGGGGAATATTACTTAGGTTAAACTAATCTGGAAAAATTAAAATTATGCTCCAACAAATATTTGTCCATTGCAAGATGCACAGACCTGAACGAAACGTTCTTCTAAGGTTTATCAAAATGTTATAGTGATTTTTTGCTATTCTGAAACAGATCTCGTCCTGAGGAACTGCCAGGTTTCCTGACACACCGTAACAGGAGGTCACAGGCCTCTTACGACATATATATGATGCCCATTTAGCAGATGGGAGAAACAGGGAGTGCTTCAAGCTCATGTGTTCAGTAATTTTAGGTGTCATGATTAAATGCCGAGCCCTGCATTTCTGAAAGAATCTCCGTTGGGCACAGAAGGAGCTTTCAGCTTTCTGACTCAGACGGAAGAGTGCTTTGTGTCTTCCTACGTGAAGGTCCAGGTCGTGGTCTGGGTGGCTGACAGTGGTGTGGTCTATGCCAGAATCTCCCTCTGGCGTTATGAAAAGCGGTAGGTGCTTTGCACCCACATGTCTCTACTTGTTTACGCAAAAAATTTGGCTCCTAACATTAGCAAATGCTTTTCAAGAATTTTGTCCAAACAGTTTGCTGCAGTGAGTCAGTAGCAGAGGTATGAACAGAGCCCAGGGCTCCTCACTCCTGGCCCCGTGCACTAACCACCAAGACCATTTACTTTTCTAGCTAGGGCCAGAAGGAAGATGTGAAAATACCACAAGCAATTTTTTTTTATCATCTTCTTTTTTTTTTTTTTTCCACTCAGTTTTGCAGACTCAGGAGGTTTGGTTAGCTCTCCATGTTGAGCAAGAGGATAATATTGGCTTTGCCATGGAGTTTTTCACTTCTAGGTGTAGGAAAGATGAGTCTTTCCTCTTGCTTTCCCCACTGACCTCTGCTTGAAGGTGAGTGCGGGTGTATGTTGAGTTATTTTTCCTTTGGTCGGGGTAGTGGCCTCAACCTCTTGTTGGCAGAGAGAGCGAAGAGGATGGAGAGAGCGGGTAGGCCAGGAATAGCAAATGGTCCCAGTCTGTGCTGTTGATTACATCCCCTGGTGATCCAGCCCAGGGATCAACAGGCCAGTTGTGCCCAGTCATTAAGGAAAGGCATGTCTGTAATTAATGGCAAAGGGCCTGAAACAATAAAAAGCATGTCTGCCTTCTGCATTGCGAAGCCCGCATAGGGCTGCAAAAGACGCCAAAGAAAATCAATGTTAAGCAGCTTGTATGGATTTCTGCAGACCTATACAGTGCCAAAGTCCAGACATATTTCTCATTGAGCTGAGTCCTCGTATGTTTTATTTATAATTTAATGCTAAAATTTATGAAGGAGATGCACGGCAGAGGGAGAACCCATAACCTTGTCATTTCTTTTCTTAAAGCAGCAGCTACTAGATCTAGGAAAGAATTACGTCCTCCTCCTTCTCTCTGACTCTCCAGGATAAAATTTAACACGATAGAAATTTTTTTCACTCTGAGTTTGTTTTCACTGGATCAGCTGAACAGCTGAGTTGCCTGTTGCATATCATGCAGCGAGTTTTTATCAAAATCAGTAACTGCCAATCACTTGCTCTAAACTAAATCACTTCAGATGTTATTCATCAAGCATGCCATGTTACATTATAGACTTTCATAACTCAGACACTTAAGGTATGAAAGAAATTAATCGCCTGTATTATTTTCCATAAAAACAAATAAACAGCACTAGATGCCTTTTTAAAGTCAATCGGAGGATTGATTTTAAATCAAATTGTGTTTCGCAATAGTTCAAGCACTCACCACTAGAAGCTGTAGTCTTGGGACTTTAAATATGGATACTGTAATTTCAGAATGTCACATGCTTTAAACATTTGTATTGAAATTTAAACCATTGCCATAAGGAAATAAGGAGTCAACATAAAAATATGTTAAACATGACAGCAACATTAACAGCTTTGCTTGGAGGGAGGAAGGATTTTAACAGAATATGGTATTTACTGGTCTGTATTGCGTTGTTGCACCTTGATGTCAGAATCGCATTTTCCCTGAAACTCTGGATCAGGCTTTTTCCCTTCTGACATCAGCCGCATTTGTGTTACGAAGCTCGGCTGAGACAACAACGTGCAGGATTTCTGCTGGCATGCATTCAACCAGAGCAGCACTGCAGAGCCAACAGAGCTTAATTGAATTGTGCTGGAAACCTAAAAGAGAAGAGGCGCCAGGGACGGAACCGAGGTTCCTGCAATGGAGAAGACCTAATGACAGGAGAGCCTCAAAATGTTTTGTTCCATTAAATTGCTAAGAACAGGTAGGAGTCCAAAACTCACACAAGAGTCCTGGGTAAGGATCCAAAAGTTGCATATATTTTCTTGTTCATTTGAATTACCCAAATGGCCTGGTTCAGCAGAATCTGAGCTGGGAGTCTCAGGGAAACAGCTGTCACGTGAGATGTCTAGTTAAATTTAGTTAAACAGTTAAATATTACCACTTTTATAAGTGAAAGAAAAGAAACTCCACCTAATCCAAAACATCTCACATTTTCTTTACCAAAAACATTTGTTTCCTGTTTTACCCACGCCCCCCTTTTCGTGCCGTAAATTTGTCAGTTGTTTAAAAGATGTGGCTGCCCTTATAAAGGTACCGAAGATAAGCTAGGTTGTAAAGGATTCAGGTTCATGAACTATGTTTATACAGTCTATTGTTTAGTACTCATGAATAATTGATTCTTGTCCTTCCTGCACAAATATTCAATCAGATACCACTTGAATTGATAGCAGGTGTCTGATCTAGGAAAAAACTGGCAATATTCTTTGACTGGAGATGTGAGTGCAATGCAACTCAGCTTCAGCCATGTAGTACAGAGGAGTGTCACACATTTCAAACAGGACCTGTTGAGAGTTTCTAATTAAAACAGCATACTGTGTAATGGTCTGGCATGTTTTGGGTAAGCAACCATCCCGCAGTACATTTATTGCCTTTTATTTTTAAATGTATATATGTGAAATGGAGAACGGATGATAGATTTAAAAATTGCGTGTTCTGATAAAAGGTTAGATTATGCAGAGAAGAATACAGTTCTGTGCAGTCTGTAATTCCGCAGGATCCTTACATTCCCAATATTAAAAACTGACTATGATTTCCCCAGACCATGTGATGACCAGGAGACATAGAATAATTGCATTATGTGATATATTATTTAAGATCCAGCAAGAAGGTGCCTGTTCCTTAAAGCACCGATTCTTTTCAGATGAGTTACAACTTTCTACTACTGGAAGCTTCCTGTAAGTCACTTTACATACTGAAGGAAAACGAAATGTGTTTAGAAACAGAGCAGGGAGCAGGACCTGCTGGTGTATCCTTGAACCTTGGAGCAGTGCTCATTTCTTGCTCAGGGAGGTTTGTTGACATGAGCAAACTTATGCCTGATATGGAAAGAGTAGCTGCAGAGTGAATATAGATATATAACTGGAATTTTGCTCCCAGGCATGTGAAAATAAGTCTGAGGAGTCAGAGGTCCAGCATGTTCCAACTAAAGTGAATACAAATTTGGTCATTGAATTAACCAAGACAAAAATCAATTCTTAGTTGGTATTAGGAAATACAGAGTATGTTCTTATTATTTGGAACTCTGTGGAAGAGCTGTTGAGCAAATACGTAAATAGTTTTTGTATTTTTATGGCATTGTCATACTGAAATGTTCCTGTGGGAGGCCTCAGCCTGCTGAAGGGTGTGGAAGAGCAGGGATGTTGTGCATCGGTGCTCGGCTGTTTTGCGTCAAGGACCCAAAGCACTGTCCTGTGAAGAAGCAAAGTGCTTCAGTTCGTTCTCTTCGCTACCTAGTGCATGGGTTTCCTTGCTGCATTCTGCAAGGGTATTTTTAGAGTTACTGTTTTTACGTTGTTGTGTGTCTTCTCCCATGCCCTCCCACCCCCTGAGTTTAATGCTTAAAGGTAGAAAATTGGAAGCTCTGAAAGATGTTTTCTTCTGGTTGCCAGTGAAGACAGTTTTCTGTATTTCTTTGTTAACAGCATATTATATTTTCATCCTGTTTCCTATCAAAATGGCTCTGCAGGTGTAGAAAAGAAGTTCTGTTGTATAGCACTGATGTCCATTCAGTCTTTGACCATACACGTTTGACTACCAACATGGAAAGATAATGTTGTTTACACATTGGGATATGCTCAGACTACAAGCATTCGATCGATGAATGGTCAGTCATGTGAAGATAAGCGTTTTTTATAGTCTTGTTGGATTTATACATTTGAACTAGGCAGCTATTTGCGCTGAACAGTTCTCCCACATCCTTCAGCTCACTGGCTCTCATGTATTTCCAGAAAATTAATTCAGCTGTGGAGTGCTAGCTCTCATTGTTTATTTGCATCTTAATTACAGCTGGCAATTCTTAAACAGCATGAAGTACTCTCGCCCACCTCTCTCTCAAGCCTTCGGACCCATCTTACAACCTTCGATGTGCTCATTCCACCCAGTCCCCCAACATGCAAACGTTTCAGAAAGTCGCAGATTTCTGCTTGAGCTGGGGAGAGAGGCTGAGGTACCGCATCGGCTATTCTGGCTGCCAAAACCAAGGTATATTTTAGAGGGCTTTGCTCTTGTTGATTGAAAAGCCCTTTTTGGGTTGCTTATTTAGGTAAAGTGTTTCTGCTCTAGAGTGGCATAAAATGTAAAAGTTCTCTGTCTGTTTGTTTTTGAATACTAAGCAACTGTATGTTTCTGAAGGTTCAAACAAATGTTTTAGTTATACTCTGTCTGCTCAGCACTCCAGTGCACAAAACCTGGTATTTTTAGGGAGTGCAGACCCTGAAGCCAGTAGCACGCTAAAATGCTCAATCTTCCATAAATATTACCCTTCCTCTGACCTTCCTTCATTTTCCATGCTGGATTCCACTTCTGAATCTATTCATTTTGAATAGGCAGCAAAATCCTTTGCTGGAATAGACAACACAGATACACCTTGCCAGCTGTAGCAGTTCGTAACGTATATATTATTGAAATGCTGGCAGTGGTCTCTGAAACCACAAACAGAATTAGTTGTACCCAGAGAAACATACTTTCTTTTAGTGGCTTGAGTAGCCAACAATTACTAAAAATATCCTCCTCCTTTCTATAATTTCTGAAGATAACATAGTATTTAGTGCACAAGTGACATAATACATGAATCAGCTCTTCACAAAGACTTCTTTTTCCCATGCTGTGTTAAAAATATTCAGATGGGGCAGCACACAAAGACAGCAATTTCTTTCTGTCCTTTATTAAGAGCATTTAGTGCTAAAGGTTTCAAGTTGCCTGCCTTCCACTACTGAAGTTTCTCTTCAGCTAAGCACAAACCTGAAACCCATCCTGCAACACTTTATTCGCGTGCGTAACCTTAAGCACAGGAGCAACTGCGGTGATGTTTCCAGCCCATTGCTATAAAACACAGCGGGGAAGTGGCGTCAGGGCTGGGACCAGAGCCCTGGCTCCGGTTCCCATTCCTTGGGCCACCGAAGGAGGGACAGCTGTGTTGGCTGACATGTGTCCTCACCATGGGGAACTGCCAGTCGGGTGACACTGTGGGAAGAGCGCAGAGCAGGGTAATTCTCTTGCAACTCAGACACTGGCATTTGCATTAATTTTTCTTGCAGTCTCTGCCCTCTACCTCAGGAGTGGTCCATAGCTCTTAAATTGTTGCTTGGATCAGTGTGCTTAAAACTTTCAGAACTCTGAAGAGTTGTCATACATACCAGTTTTTGAGTGTTTATGAAGTTATTTGTAAGTGTTGTGCATTTGCAATAATCGAATGATAGTATGAATGATAGGCTGAGCCTTCTAGGAGCAGCCAGGCTGGGAAGCTGGTGGAAGAGACCTGCTGGATAGAAGAAAGTATCTTGGACCACTGCAGTAATGAGTCTAAAACCCAAAAGTCGAAGCTTTTGGAAATCTGGACTCTGCTGGTACTCCTTGCTTTGGAATTCTCATTTTTTTAGTTGCTAATAAGGCAGAATTTGGTGGGGTGTTCCTTGTACTTCTTTGGTGAGACATCGCTTTTTAGGAAAACCCACCTAATAACCAGCAGCTGCTGGAGGGATGGCTCTGCTTCTCCCTCCCTCGGTGTCACTGACCTCTCCAATCCCTTGAAGCTGCACACTCTTGCATCTGTACAAAACTCTTCCCCCCCGCTTATTTTTCTGACAATTTAACTCCATGAATTTGCTCATTCTTTACATGGATGTGCAGACCCAGGGAGCAGAGATGTGTATGACCAAGTAGATGGGGCACTGCCTTACCTGTAGTGGGAAACTTCACCTATAGATTTGCTTGGAGTGGGAAATTGGGCTACTCTTGTATATTAAAATTGAATTTTTAGCTGTTGGAGTTCTCTAGGAAGATCTTAGAATGAATTCATCAATCTGTTAGAAACGAAATAGCAGCATGGATTTCTATTCAGCAAATGCTAAAATGATATTCTGAGAATTTTAGAGAATGAGGGAAGCCCCAAAGCATGGGAGAAGTATAAATGTTGTACCTAGCTTTTTAAGAGGAGAAAAGAAGGGATCAGGAATTCATAAACCATTCAGCCCAATAGCAGTTCCTGGAAATACACTGGAACAAATCTTTAAAAAAAAAAAAAACTAAAAACAACAACAACAACAAACTTTCTAACTATACAGATGATAAGGTTATAAAAGATAGCTTAAGACTGAAGTGATTTGTTCTCAGCAAATCCATCTGATCTCTTTCTCTGAAGGAATAATTAGGTTGGGGAAAGGGAGCAGATATTGCTGAATTATCCTGATTGCAGCTTTTGGTTTTGTCTCATATAGTGTCCTTGTGAAAAAATAGGAAAACAAAAAACTCCAGTAGAGAGTGCACAGCTAAAGAACTGCATTGGGCACCATGTTTTACATATCAAGAAGGCATATTAAGTTGAGTGGAATGTGACAGGAAAAATCTGAAGATTTATAGAACATGACCTATGAAGAAAAGTTATGGGAACTGATAAACCTACAGAGAAATCATCATGATGCTCTTTCCAATATGAGAAAGTTACGCAAAGGCTGGTGCTTATTGTTCTCTCTCCACTTGAGGGAATTCAAAAGAAACCAATTTAATTTTCAGCCAAGATGCATTAGGATGACTGGGAGGAAAACTTTCTAACCACAAGGGGAATTGAGTAATGATGCAGACTTTACCAGAGCGTTTCAGACCAGGGCAGACAGATTTTCAGGGGAACCCGGCACTTCCAACAACCTGGGGGGGGTCCCAGTCGGGCTGGTGTTGTTACCTGTGAAGAGCGACCCAAGAGGAAAGAGTAAAAGCTACTGCCAAGAGACTACGAGTGAACAGTGGTTTGATCAGATGGTGACAAATAGCTCTTTCTTAGAGATGGGGATGATATTACTTTCTAAAAAAAATAAAGTTCTTTCATCATGAATTGATGGTGATATATACGTTTTAATATATATAGGAAAACGCAATGTAAAATGTTATAAAGACATAGCATACATAGTCTATCACAGACTCTGTTTATATAGTGTGATAATAGTCCTAACTTTCATTTTAAACATCAGTTCCATTGTGATCTAATAAAAGATTAGGGTTTTTTAAAGTTAACTTTTACTAGACTCACATACAGTTTTAGTTCACATACAAATTTTTGTAGGCCTCCTGAGAACTTATAATAATAGAACAGGAGAGAATGATGCAGAATTCATTTTAATTTGCTTGTCTTGGAATGCCCTTTGCTGTTTATATTACGAATTTCAATATACATCTCAGAGGATTAGAGCAAGTATAAATATCTATACCAATTTAAAAATGTACCATTTTTAGAACCTGTCATATATTTTCTGGTAAGGCATGCTATTCATCATCTTCTGAGGACCATTTTTCTTAGAAATATGTAAAAATATATATACAGCTAATGTACAGGATCCCAAAAGCTATAGTTGGGAACATAAATTAAGCCCAAAGTGCTCCATTTTAAATGTATCTTGCTTTTCTGTAGCACTTGGCTGTCTGGATCTCAGTATGCTTTCAAATTTGAATGAGTTTCACAAAGTTCCGAAGAAGGTGATAGTTATTATGGGTTTCATGCCTATTATTTCATAACATCATCCTCCAGAGGAAGTGCTGGTATTAAGATTATTATCCACCTTGCTTCTGAAGCCCAAACTGAAGATCTGGTTATGTGTCTAAGGCCACTTAGAAGTTTATTCACTTCCTTCCCCTGCCTCTTTATGTTCTGCCATTTTTTGTACTGATAAAAAGAAATGCAAAAGCAACAGAGGCTGATCTCTAAGCTCAGTTTTCATTGAAAGCCAATGGGCATTAATTAATTCCTGTTTGTCATGCCTCTGCTGTACACAATCCAAGTGAGCAGACTTCACCCATGTATGTATAAAATGTATGTGCTAACGCTTGCGGAGAAAGTGATCATTTCAAATATCCATTTCAATGTCCAGTGTTCTTAGTGTATGGAAATGACATATCTGCTCAGATCGAGGATACAGGAGCTGTAAAGCACGGCTTGTCTTTTGACAGGATGGAGGCACCGCAAACCCCAGTGCTGCTCTCACCCCTGCCTGCCTGACGTTAGTATCGTGATTTTTGATGCACAGAGATTTTAACAGTTCTTGGTTCTTTCGATGAGTCCTTAGGTATTCTCAGAATCATACCCAGACAACGCGTCCTGAGGAATGACTCACTTTGGTGCGCGGTCGCTCGGCTGTCCTCGTTTCCACTCGCTCACGGGCAGTGACCTGCCTGCAGCCCCAGCTCAGCCGGCTTTAAAAGTTCTGTCAATAACAACAAGAAGCAGCACATGAAAGGAAATATGTATTATTTGTAATGGTGGAGCTCAGAAGTGCTGAACTTTTTAGCTCATTTACTTAAACAGTTAAAGATTGCCACTTTTGTAAGCTAAAAAGATGAAACCTCATGTAATACAAAACATCTCGAATTTTCTTTAATAAAAGCATTTATTTGCTCTTTGGTCCCCCCTTTTTTGTGTGCCATTAAGGTCATCCTTGGTGTGTCTGTGGAGATCGTCAGCAGCCAGAATGTGTTAGAGCTGCAACTAAGTAAATTAAATTGACTACAAACGTGTCTAAAATGGCTGGCAGACCACTCTGTTGGGTTATTTTATGCTATACCACAGATTTTAAACAGTTAAGAAAACCAATTAGCATCAAGCAAGCGTACAATACCATTTTGTTCCATAATTCTACCTGTCACTTTTTTATTTCCCATTTCATTCTCATCTTTCTTCATAATTGGATACAAAAATACTAAGCTGTAACTACTTGTGTGAAAAAAGATGAGAGACAGGCTCTGAACAGATCAGCATGTGCATTAGAAGCTGTGCATTGTGAAAATCCAAAATCAGTTGGAAAGTGATGATTCAGCCAATAACATACAGTATGATATATGTAACGAACTAGAGCTAGAAAGAGCTGAGTTGTGTGGCTTAACTGCTCTAATAGACACGGCATTTTACAGACCAATGCTTGAACATCTGTATCAGTTTCTATTGAGGAAACAGCAGTAGCCATAAAATACTCAGCAATATCCTATATATAACAACGAAGGTTTGAAGACAAGGACACTGGGTTATGTATTTATTTTTTTTGCTTTACTGAGAACTTGAACAACAACAAAAAGCAGGAGGACAAGCAACTGATGTAATGTCTCCTTTGACACAGATTGCATTCCAGAATTTTAATAACTCATTTTCCCAAGGGTGGGGTGATGGGGATGCTCTAAATATTCCCTGATATTTTTTTTTTTAAGACATGCTCTGAAATTTCTGATGGTTTCAAGCACTTCTTACAAATAGCGCCTGAGCCCCTGAGGAATTCAGCTTGTGGGCAGGTGCTAGGGAGCCGAAGGTCAGCGGTTGTCAACAGCGCTTGTCTGAGGATGAGGATCTGGAAATGAGCAGATGCTGCTGGTTTCACCAGGCTGACTGAGTGGTGGGCAAGTTGTGGAGGAGCACCCGTCTTCCCCGCTTGCAGCTTTTCCAGCACACTATAGACAGCACCATGAGGGTGCATAGATGCCTGTCTTTTTCACGCCTGGTTCCGTGGCACTGAATCCTTGGCTTATTTCTCATGGTCTTGAAGGTTAAAAACCCTGGATTACTTCAGTGGGCATGGCTACTCCAATAACCTACATGTTTTTCACTTTTTAGATAAGTTGTCTTCAGAACAAGGAGAAAGAGCAGGAAGGAGGAAGGTCTGATTTGGTTGTCCGATGCACTTTGAGATCTTCAAGGCACATGGCCGAAGGCACTTGTGTGCAGGCATCATTTTCCAAATACACTTTGCTGTAAGTAATGTTTTGCTAGGAAACCAAGTGTTGTTGTATGAAGTTCTATTGCTGTGGCTCATTCCCGCAGGATTTAACTGGTGGATTTCTGATTTTTCAAGGGAGGAAAAGTCTTTCCTTATTTTTAACACAAAAAATATATCCAACATTCTCTTTACAAATATTGAAGATTAAAAGGAGTGTTTTGTACCTTGGCCAAACATAATAAGAACATTTGACAAATTCTTATTATGTCCTTGTACTTCTTTAATCAGATACTTCAACTATTTTTGGCTCCCATTTCTGCAATTTTACTTCTGCTTCAGTAACTTGCACCGCACAGTAAGGAGAAGAACCTTGTCCTTTCCCTGTCTTTGTTAATATCAGAGTTATTAAATCTGTACAGCCTGTACAGCTCTACAATAGAAATTATATACATAATCATTGACAAAAAAAACCTTACATCGTCGCAGGGATACTGTGTGCCTTGTGGGAGAGTGAGCACTTGAAAACTGAACAACTGTTGTACAGCCTTCTGTAGGGTGAAGCTGCTTTCTGCTGCTCCCAAAGAAACAAAAAGTGCATGCAGCTCTCCTGTTAGAGGTGCCCTGAATGGCAAAACACACATTTCTTCATACAGCTGCATCTAGATTACAGAGTGGGGGTGCTGCGTCCTCCGTGCCGCAGACCTGGTCTTCTCCTTGCCCAAACCAGGAGTTCAAGCCATCTCTCATCCCAGCCGGCCATGCGGGTTTCTGTCTGAGGGGCCTGGCAGCAGAGGGACGGGCTCGGCCAGGGCTCGCCATGGTGGGGACAGAGGTGGGAGAGCACCCGGACAGCAGAGCGCGTGTTGGTCCTGCTCGCCCCCACCTGCATTTGTGGAGTTGTTACTGTAGGTAGTAATTCAGGAATATAAGTGGTATTCAGGAATGGAAGAGGCGATTTGCTTCTTGTAGGATTTCTTTGACTCCTTAGCTAGTAGTGTAATAAAGGGAGGGACAGACTGACATAGTCGTAGCCACAGCTCAAAGGCAGTGTAATTAATGTTATGTAATGTAAAGTAATTAATATGCAGCTTTTAAATTGCAGAACTTGAAGGGCGAAGTCCCAGTTTAACCAAAGTGCATAAATATGTCTCTAACTCAAGTGTCCGAAGTCAGGAGGCAGCTAGCAGAGTCAAGGTTAAGAATGCACTGCAGTGTTTTTCTGAACTGGGGAGCACTCTTTTTCCCTCATAATAGAATATAATATTTTGCACAACTCAAACGTGTAGGTCAAGAGGCCAGAAAATTAACACAGGCTGTAACACGCTTATAAAGAGGGGCTGGGTAAAAACAAACCTGAACCCGTTCATACGTTTTAAATGGTTTCCCTTCCCGTTATTCACGCAATGATATAGAACAGCTGGTCATGAAACCTGGCTGCATATTTGTTGAATAGGAAATGATTACTAAATCTAATTTGCTGACCAATTTTCAAGTATGTGGCCTTGAGATATTAAAAAAAAAAAAAAAAAAGGGTTTGCATTGCCTAAAGAGGAGGGGTTAATGGGCCAGTGGTACGAACATTTCATGCTGGTGGGATTTGGCAGGAGGGGGAGGGAAGCTAATCGCTAACTTTCGTGTGAGTACCCAGCTAAAACCTCAGGGAATTTTATATAGTGCATGTTGTCAGTATTTTAATCATCCACAGCTGTCAAAACTCTTGTAACCCGCCTCTTCTATTTAAAATGTGTCTTCTAGGCATAAAATAATTAAAGGTGCAGGACCATAAGGTAGGCTCAGAGCTGCTGCAATGTGACAAAACTCCACATATGAAAGGCATTATTTCAGGAAGTTTTAAATATAAATTTTGTTTTGTCAGAAGGCTGCAGGGCACACATTTTCTATACTGTCAAGCTTGATAGTAACAATATTTATATTTCAAATAAAAAGATTAAATTGCAGTCTTATGTGTTTCTGGTTTTCACATAGTTTTTACCAGTGTATCATAGTGTTCCATATCAGTGTGTCATCGAAACTTTTTTTTTTGCTGACACCAGTTTTGCTTTATTGTAATATTAAGTCTTGTACTGTCAGTCCCTGAATTGAAATAATGAGGGCAGACAGTAGTTTAGTTGACTAGCCTATATCTTCCCTTTTCTCACCCCCCTAAATAAACCTGAAAACAACACAAAATAAAAAAGAATTCATTCAAGAAAGCAGTTGTAAAGCCGGAGATTTGGCGGCTGTTAATATAAAATGTCTTTGTGTGTGCATGTGCACGTGTGCTCTTGTGTGTCCTGTGCAATCTCTGGTTTTGCTCTGAGGTGTCCTACAGTTCACCACCCCACCTTGCCAGCTCTTCTTCCTATGCCTACCCAAATGCCTGTGTGCTTTCCAAAAGGATTAAAGCTTAGTATGAGAATGCAGATGGAAGAGAAGGCAGCAGCGTAATTTATGAATATTATGATCCTCTCTGTTTGTTTGTTTTTAATATTAAAAGAGCTAACTGAAAAAATGAGCGTCTTGGTCGCTTTGAGCTGTGTGGTTGGCAAGCCTTTTGTGCCACCACTTGTTAGCTGTGATTTGTGAACTTTCTGTTAATGCCCATAGGCCCTTCATTCTTCATTGTTCAGAGCTTTGCAGTCCCATGAGCTCGAGTCCCGGGCTTGGGTTGGTGTCATCTGTGCAGCATCAGGGCTTGACAGAACAATGGGAAGAAATGTGAAGAGGTTCTGACTCTGGCTCATGTTGGAACTGCCAATTGGAGCCACTTACCCTGCCAGCTTGGGCTGGGTTTGCTCCTTCTAGGTTGAAATGTGAACATTTCATCACAACCCCTTTGTGGCAGTTTGGAACTAGCAAAGACTTTCTGTGCAAATTCCCCTGGTTTTACCGTCTGCATTATGGTGAGGATTTTTCCCCCAGAGCTGGACCGTGCTGACTGGTGTGTAACAACTTATCTGGCCGTGATGTGTTTGATAAACTGGGTTAATCAGAAAATTGTGTGTTACAGAAACTACTCCAGAATTGCAATCGGCTTAGGCGTGATGTGGGCTTGATTCTTCACTCTGTGTTGCTGCTCAGTGGCAAATCTTTCTGTCACTTTGAAGCCTTTGGTCTGTCATTTGGCCAGTCATGATTTTACAATAATGAAAATAGCAGTAAACAATGATGATGTGTGTGATGGAAAATGAGGAGGCTGTGTTGCTAAGACAACTTGTGAGGAACCCAATGCAAAAAGTAGACTTCCCTGAAATTTCTTATGCAGGGAGTGTTTACTTCTTTTATATTTAAAACAGTGACCAGCTTAATGTAATTTACTGTTCTTTATAACAGGAAATGTAAACTGCATGCCCCAAATCTGTGAGCTAACAAATGGCAGATCTGAACATGTAATTCTCATGAACATCCTTGTGACTGCTCAGTTCTCTCCCTGTTTTATGCCATAATATCAATTCTGACTGCCTAGAGAATAACTTCCTACTAAGTGTCCTGTAGAAACATTCCTTTAGAAATTCAAATGCTATTCAAAGTTATTTTAAAACAAAAGACTTTTACGTTTTGGGGTTTCTTTAATTGCTACTGATATTCCTCAACAAATGTGTTTTGTTTCATTCTGCAGACAGCCGAGAACTTTCAAGTGCATTGTAGAAACTGGTTAGAAAGCTTCACAGATGATGTGAAGTACATGAGGCAAAATATCAATGAAAAGATTGTGCCCAGTGAAGAACAGCCTTGCCTTTTCCACTTATAAGTCCATGCCTCTGTGCATCAGGCTTCTAAACACTTTGGCAAAGTGGCCAGCCTGCTGAATTATTCGAAAGAGGAACAATAGAGGAAGGTATTTAGAAGTGACATAACAATGGAAGACTTTTGTGTGTAACAGGAGACAACAGGTGGCACTGCCCATTCTGTACTCAAAATCTGATCTTGCTTAACAACCCCAACCACTTTTTTTTGCTTGGTTTTTTTTTCAGTTCAAACTGATGGATCTACAAATCAGGCTATTGCAGCACAAACATCTTAAATGAGGAAGGCCTATTCCGATGGAAACATCTGGTTTCATTACACCAGGTAACACCTGCATGAAATTACATCTGTGCTGAAAGTCCTTTAACAGAATTTAGTAATTAAACTGAAGCAATCTAATCAAAGAAAGGCATGGAGAAGGTGATACATGAAGTTTAATTCTCTGCCATGTAAATAAACTGCATTAGAATATTGGGTCTTTCAAGAAACAGTTGACATCAACAGCTTGCAGTTGAATAGATTTCATGTTAAAAACAGCCTTCCATACTATATCCACAATATATATTCTGATCTTCCAAATAAATCTCCAGGGTGCTGTTTGGATTTATTGCACTTATTGTTTGGAGTGTAAAATGTGTGGGTCCAACTGACTTTTACTAGTATATTCTGTGGCTCAATTTCCTTTCAATGTGTAACTGTGTCCTTTTCAAATTTTGCTTTAAAGCATTGTGCAGTTGACTGCTTCAGTGGAAAACCTTAGCTCTGTGCCTTATCAACTGGTTTCTGAAATGTCAAAGCTAACCTTGACCTGAGCACCAGCAAGGAGCTCCCTCAGTGCTGGGACTCGCCTGGGGTCTCTGCAATAGTTGAGGGTTTCTCTGTATGAACTGGACTGTGTCGGAGCCTGGAACTGGCTCAAAGTGGAGTTTCTGGCATCTATTCTTGGTTGTCTTGTGATTCTCACAAAAGGCGATGGTTTCTCCATCATGGAGTAGGTTCTGTATTAGCCCTGTGTGGTGTACGGGCACTTCTGGCTTTGTTTGCCTGAGGTTTTACCACCTGCCAGTGTCACCTGGAAGGCATAAATACAGCCATTGTTTCATGGGTTCTATCAGGGGCTGCATATATTTTCCTTGTCAGAAAGTGCAGAATAACAGATCTAGCAGAAATTGGAAAAAAATTGCTACTCCTGTTAGAAACTGAGAAAGAATAGCAAGATTAACATGCCTAGCTTTAGGATGAGTTCCAGCAATTCTGTATGGAGCTGACTGACATTTTTTCTCATACTTTTTTCCTCTGAAAGCTGACTTTTTGGCCACAGTAAAAAATTTACATGCAAAATTTTCATCTTGGTAATAAATGCCCTTGCCAAGATTAATAAGTTTTCCAGGCCTTCCCTGGAGAAAGAATAGTCCTTGGAGCATAGCTGGAAGTCAAGGACTCATCTTGGAAACCAGCTTTTTGGTAGACTGTTTGCCTGTCTGCGTTTGAAGCAGCATATTGCTTATCACCTGACCTTTGAACAAATGCAACTTATTTGTTTGGAGCACTTTCATCCATGTTAATCCAGATGTGCCTTTTAAAACCATATTCCTCTTGTTGATTGATTGATGTTCTCAATCCATTTCCATGTACATGCCCTCAAGGGTGGGCCACAGAGCGGTGTGGGATTTGGGTGAGCCGTAAGGGAGAAGTAAACTCCAGAGCTGAAAGGTCATCTTGTCAGAAGTAGTTTCCTGTTTGAAAGGGGAATGTTTTAAATGGTTTGCCTCTGCTGATTGCTGTTGCTGCTCTCTCTTCCTACGAGCTGAGGACCCAACAGATCTTCCCATGTGAGCTGTGTTTAGAGGCAGAGACTAGAGTCAGGAGCAAGTTGTGTGTGTCCTCCTTGCCCTTGGGAGCTCACCTCATAGCAAACTTGCTGTGCTTGTCCGTTGTGAGTCCAACGCTCATGTCTCTCTCGCAAAAGTGCTTTCATCATGAGGCCATGTGATGCTTCAGTCTGAGAGTCAAGCGAGTGCATGGAATTGTGGCTTGCACAGCACACTGCAAAAATCTTGCCCTCCTTCTCTAGCATCTGTAAATACAGTTGAGATAGTGTTCCCTTGCTGGTTACAGAGGAAAAAAAAAAAAAAGAAAAAAATAGAAGGCAGTAGCGGTAAACTTTCTGCAAAGCTTTAGTGTACCAAAGATTTAAAGGACTGACATTTGTGTTACGTTTTTTCCCCATCCAAACCTTCTCATTAGCCGGATATCTTTATTCTCTAAATATTTACCACCTAAACCAAATTTACAGTTTAATTTGCTGCATAAAATCATTTATTGACTGATAAAGCTCATTACTAAGGCCTAGCGCAAGCTGCAGCCTGCCACGACAGTTTTAATTCTTGTAGCAGCAGGCTACTGCAAGAGAAAAACAATCCTGTCACGTTAACGGCAGGGGTCTAAATTATACAAATACACTAAATCCTCCCAGAACAGTTCCCCTGCTCATAATTTGTCTTTTCTCGCCAACAATTAACTAGCAATATTCTAAGTTAACAATGCCAAATCTTTAGAAATCTCAAAGAAAATGGAAATATATACATGCTACAAATGTTTTTAGAGAGGAATACATTAAAAGGCCAATGCTGGGAGACTTCTAGGGAATATAATCAGTTAAATGGACCTACTGCTTTCCCTTCTTCAGAAAGTATTTGCTGGATATTTGTGTGTGTACAGATGGATGTGATATTGAGTTTTGGTGTCAGCTGGCATAGATTCATGGCCACTTACACCTGCTGATGGCCCATTCCATGGCACTCCTAATGACTGATGTTTGTCAGTTCTATTGACCTCAGAGAAGTGGTGTCCCCTTCCATCTCACTTCTATCAGAGCTTTTGCTGTCTTCATGATTATGAATTATTGTAAATAATTGCGACACTAAGTGCAACGTACTGGGACAAGCCCATGTAGTATGCTGTGAATACAGTGAAAACTGAGAGAGATGGGTGAAGGTTGCTGATACAAGTCATCTCGCAGAAGCTGAAGGTCTGAATCTTCCAACCAGGCATCTCAGAGCTTTCTTTCCAAGTCAGCCCACTGAATTTGGGCTGTCAGGTGGTCTTTATACATATCTCTAATTAGAACAATTTACAAAGTCAAGAAAAACTAAGGCTGTCTCATCTGCTTTGATTGTTCACCCACCATTCAGTTTGGTTTCAGCTCTCTGCATATTGCAGAATAATTTGTGCTTTATTACAAGCTCTATTAGGTGATGGACCCTGTCCTGTGTCCATGAATAGCCATGCATGTGCACAGGAACACCGAGCAAAGAGGAGTTTGAGATCACACCAGTGATAATGAAGAGGAGCTGTAATTTCCTGGAAGGGACAAACAGTTTCTTTCTACAGAGGACAATCCGATTCAGGTTTGTCCTTCTGTATGTATGACAACCGCAGCCCATATATCACAGTCAGCAATGGGCAGTAGTAAAGTCTTTAGCATTCTGGTGTCTCATAGAAATATTGCTTCTACATAGCACTTTACACTGTTTCAGGACCGCAAGTCCATATTTCCCTTGTCCCATTCATTTTCTCCCTTCAATTTTTGTGGCAGTTCCAGTGCAGAATAGCTTCTGTTCAAGCCTTCAAAGGGAAAATGATGGCTCCAATTTGTGACCAAATAGCTTTGACATTGTACGTTTGCTTGAGTTTATAAAAGACTTAGCTTTTCTTATTTAATCCTTTGACGTTAGAGCAGTCTGAAAAATCAGTAATTCTTTCTGGTGTGCCCTTAGTGACAATTTTAAGTCTCCCATGAAATCCTCAGTTTTTAAAATTATAATGTGTCTTTTTATCTCTTCCTATAGCACACAGAGTAATGCTGGGAAATCTTAGATCTCTGAAAATGTGCGTAAAGATGGGGTGAGGTTAAAATATATAAAAATAACGTAGAAGATTATGCATTATTTGCAACTCATCTATATCAGCATTTCACAAGCCATGGGCCCTAGTTCCTCTGATGGTGATTGCCAAATGACTGAAAATTCCCCCTCGTTTCCATTTCCTTCTAAATGTATCTGTTTCTAGTCCACTTCCTGGGTGGTGGTTGAGTGAGCAGTAATACCTGCTAGAATTCATATGTCTTTCATTGATCTAGTAAGGAATGTATGTGCTGCAGGAATGGAGAGGTGCTATAGAAGGTCATGTATATGCTTTCTAAGAAGCCATAACCTTTCCTATTCACGTGCCCATAAAGGTGGAACTGGACTTTGGCGTTCATGCTCGAAAAGGGAATTATCAGTAGGAGTGGGACTCCTACCCAGCCTGCACTGGCAACATCAGGACTGATCTCCATGATCCATATGCACGTGCGTGCTCTCCCTGGGTGCTGTGCGTGCTGAGATTCAGCTGGGGTACCTGAGAGCAGCCAACGTGACTGTTCATTGCACTGATTTGCCCCAGAAGCTATGGGCAATGTTAGACGTGCATTCATATTACACACTTCTTCCCTGCTTGCAGTGTCTTCCCGTGCTCTGCTGACATGCTGCCGTTGCAGCTAAAGCCATCCTTTGTATTTTAAACGCAGCTGTGATGGATAATCCACTGCAAACTGTTTTTCAAGTGAAGGTGGTTTTAAAGCATCACCTTTCTCTCATAGGAGTTATCCGTGTTCGTTGAAGATTACTTACCATCTTCATCTTTTTACGTCACTCCTGTGCTGTGTAGTTGATGGGTTTCTCATTTCATCTTTCAGGAATACATGTGGTGGCACCTCTTTCTCCTGTAACATTTTTATGGTAAACACTGAGTAGACCTTGGGCATCTCTGAAACCAGGCACTTTGTTCAACTGTCTTAGATCAAGTTGTATTAGAAAACACTGTGTGCAGGATTTCTGATGTAGCCTTCTGGCCGAAAGTACGCTGGAATAGCTTGCATGTGGGTCCTAGCGTCTAACTTCCTATCTCCTTAATTTCTCTTTCTATAGGATGTCTTTTTCTTGCATTTATTTCTGCTTCTATTATCTCAGACCTCAGGGCAGTCACCAGACTCTTTAGTTTGTCCCTAGATGAAAAGCAGCATCTGTACCACGTGCATCGGAGTGCTTCACCTACGCAGTGTCGCTGGCCTCTGCCGTGTTTGGAGCTGATGGATCCGATTCTCACTGGTAGGAATCAATGAGACCGCAGCGAGTTCAGTAGAGCTGTCCTGATTTACACCATCTTGCAGACCTGGTGATGCAATCCCAGATCAGTCATTTTGGGCTCCCTTTGACCATCTGCCCTGGTTGTTGTAGGCTGGAAGGAAGCCGTGGGGAGCTTGACCTGTGCTTGTTTATTCCAAATGTGCCCACAACTGCAATAAAACCTCGCTGCTCTGAACACGCTGTTCCAGCTCCTCTGTGTGTTTGAGGCTTGGAGACTGAAGCTGGTTAATTGTGGCAAATGTGGTTTTCTGGGACATCTAAGGGTTATGTCACTTTTCTAAAAATCTCTTTGATCTTGAATCAAAAGAAGGGGGTGTGTTGTTAACATCGTCTTAACTGTGTGGCTTTTACAAATTAAAAACCTACTTGAAATTGGTTATACAATATGCGCTTGTGTTTCTCTAAGACTGATGAGACCACCTTTGACTCTAAGCTGCTTTTTCTAGCAGATCATCAGGAAAATTCTGGTAACAAACAGTTAGGAAAAGCTAGAGGGAGCTTTTGAAATAAGAACTGTGCTTTTCTCTGTATTTTGCAAGGCAAGGCTTTAATTTACAACAAGCACAATGAGGGCAGAAATGAAGCAGCCAGTGTGCTGTCTCATGTCAGTAAGTAAAGTAGTAGAAAGCAACACATTTTTATTCTGTCCTTGTTATTAAAATAATCCCAGTCTTAAGTAGTTAGTATCTAGAATCTGAGTGATATCCCACTGATTTGGCCAGAATCTTGGAAATCGCTGAACAACTGATTAAACTGCCTGTATCTTATTACCTTGTAGCTCTATATTCATTTATATAATCTCAGGACCTTTTTCTCTATTGTTTGCACCTTATACACTCATTTATGTGTTCTGTGAGCTGGGACCATGTGATTGAGATGGTTTTTAAATTAATGGAGCCTTTCTTGTAGATCTGATAGACTTAAATACAGGAAATGTAAGCCTATTGAATACTACTCTTGCCAGATTTCTTTGTAGATTCCTGTGGAGTAGCCTGTGGACTTCAAAATATCTCTGAAATACCAACTGAAAACTACTTGTCTAATTTATGCAGTAGATTTTGTATTTTGTAAGATAATGGATGAAATGTCTAAAATGTGTTTGTCTTTATCCTGTTTGAAAATCAGGTTTTGTAGCTCTGGTATCTGATAAAACAAGCATGAAATAGAGTCTATGTTGCCCAAATTATGCTTTTGCTCTCATAGTTTTATGGTAGCAAGAGTAAAGATAGTCAATTCCTGTATGGTAGCAAGAGTAAAGACAGTGAACTCCTGTTTTCTGGAAAAAAATGTGTCGAATGTTTCAGATAGTTTGACAATTTACCAGAGTTTTGAAAAAAGCAAAGAAGAAGTAAGCTTACCTTGAAAAATAATACTTATCAGTGTCCCTATTGTCTGGGTGAAACTAAAGAAAAAGCATTAGTGGTATCCAGCTTTATTTAATTCTTTTTTTGTGAAAGAAATGGAATTTCTTATTGTGTATGTTCATATGATAATATGCTGGTCTAAGCATAACTGATCATCACTGTTTGTGGGTAAGTTACTTGCCAAAATACCTGCCTACAGGAAAGACATTCAAATACTATAACTTTATTTCATTTGGTTTCCTTGTAGGTGCTATATTCACAACCACTGTATAAATTTAGTTTCTTTTATATACATATACATGAGAGAAAGATTACATTTTCCCAAAGCAACCAGTTTTTAACGATCAGTTTTAGGAGGGATGACTAAAAACTATTTTAAGGGACCGTATTTTCAAGGAAATAACCCCCCCTGACTTCTGAAAAAAATCCATCTTTTCATCAGGTCTCTGGTTTAGCCGCCAGAATCGCTAGTTGGTAATAGCAAATTTAAGCAGCTGGATTAAAAAAAAAAATAGTTCAGGAACCAATGGCAACTAGTATTCCTCTGAGCCCTTTTGAAAATGTGACTTTATTTTAATAGCTATGCAGGAACCATTTTTAAAACCTGCCCGGTACTTTGCTCCATTGGCTAATGTGGGAAAGTAGACGACCTGGCTCTGCACCGCTCGTAATGTCGAAAACCTCCTGGTCTTCCTCTGCTTGGGATCTGCAGGCACAAAGTAGTGTTGAGATAAATGCCCGAGAGCAATTGCCATGATCTCATTTTGTCTCCATTTGAATGACATATACTTGTTGGCTCCTGAAAGCCTATTTCACTCAAGGCTACTGTATACATCTCATTTCTTTCATGAGAGCTTTTCAAAGGCTCATCTGATAAGGTCTGAGTAGCTTATGTGCACATCTACTTTACTACACCTAAAGCTTAATTCTCTCTGTCCTAAATGGAACTTTTCTGCCATTTAGTTCGAACGATACTTTGCGAGGAAGTTGGTCTTCTGTTCCTATTATTAAATATGTGTGATTCTTTGGGGGCACATCACAGAGATTTGAGTTTTTCTTGGGTTGAATTTTGCCCTTGGATACAAATGTACAATTCCCAGAGTGATCTGCTGAGAATTAATCTGTCATTAGCAATATTGGGTGTAGTGCATCTAATTCCCATGCACCACCCTGAAAATTTCCACCACCCCCACAAATGGAAAAGAAAAAGAGGACTATTCCATTTATTCTTTTTTATATGTAAATGAGACTTAAAATAATTGTTTGATAATGACATGGAGTATTTGTTGTTGTTTGGAAATATCTCTTGACAATAATTTATCCTGCAATTATTGTTGCTTAGTCCTATCCTTATAATTAAGGCCAAGAAAGTGTTGTTCATCACCTCATTAAATGTTTTCTCTTTCAGAATGCCTGACTCGCTTTAGCACAGCCAAGAGCTGATAAAGCCACTTGTATGCAGAGCTGGCTGCCTGCAGATCTTTGATCTTTTTTTTCTCCTTCTTCAAGAATATGACTTTGTGAAGTAGTTGGTGCTGCAGTTTCAGTTTGTTGTTTTAAACAGTTCAGTTGCTATAAATAGTCATTCACTTTGATTTTCAATTGCTCTTGTAAGACAATTGGTTTTTTGTTAGATTCCCACTGAATAGATAGCCCGCCTGCCCTTTTCTTTTTTCTTTTTCTTTTTTTTTTTTTTTAGTGTGATTAAAATATAACCCTCTTTTTAAGCTTTTCCACAGCTCACTTCTTCCTGAAAAGGAAAAATTTCAGACCTAACCAGTGCTAACGACTGAAGAATTCTTTGCACTTCTTATGCCTTTCCCTTGGTTTTAATGATGGGAAAGAGGGTGAGGGAAGTGTCCTGACTGAGGCCGTGAAGGAAATCAGAAACATCTATTGCACCTTTGTTACAATTATTTGACAGAAATCTCACTTCATTCTGTTGTACTTTTCCTCCTTTATGCATTTTTGCATTGAAAGTAGACTGCTTCCAAAAAATCAATTCCTAGAACCTTTTGTGTTGTCTCAGATATCAGTGGTCATGCTCCTGCAGAGATTCATCCCCCTGCAGATATCTTTGTGCACCTTGAATCCTTTATCACCACTGAGGCTAGTGGTTGTGGAAACCTTAGCTAAGGGGTGAGGAAGGGAGATTTTAGATATTTTTAAAACTCAAGTACTTAAAGGTCCTTATGACTTTCCATCCCCAAAAGAAGTTCTCAAAGGTGAACCTAATATTGTAATTCACATATTTCCAAGCTCTGTCCATTTTATTTTCAATAGTGTTACATCTTAGGATGAGTTCTTTGCTCTTTCAGGACTAAAGATGAGGGACAAAATAAAAACCTTCATGAAACTCTCCACAGAGAGAATGGCACAACCTCTTGCTGTTCCCTGCCATACTTTGCTGTTCCTGGCATGTTCTTGTTTCTTTTGTTTCAGTCCTTAACTGGTGGCTTTCATTCTAGAGCTCCTTTTTGTCTCTTTCTCCACAACTTCTCCCAGATGGACCAAAGACCTTTACAAGTTTGAGGGACATACTAATAAAGTGACCTGAATTAGGAAGAGGCCAAATCTTCACAGTTGTGCCAACATCCCATTTGTGAACAGAGACAGAGAAGCCTTGAACACATAAGGTGTGTGTATATATAAATGTGTGTGGGGAATGAAGTGCCCTCCTCTGGGGCATTTCCACTTCTAGGCAGTTTAATAATAGAAGCTGAGATTATTCCTTACACCTCTGCTCCAGCTTATCCCATAGTAAGATGAAGTAGCAGCCAGTGAATTAATAAGCCTATGGTGCTTCAAATAAATTTTTTCTAGTTTGTTGGGTGTTTTTTTTTTTTTAATATTATGTAAGTGCCAGTGTAATACATCAGCAATCATTCACTGAGTATTATTCAGTGCTTTGTATAACTTTCGTCTCCTCATTACAATTGCCTATCAGTGACCAAGGATACAAAGCCAGCAGCACAGGTTTAAGACCAGGAGTCAACCTTCAGTTTTAAAGGGGCTTCTCACCCACTCAAAGTTCACCGTCTCGTTCAGGGATTTTGATGAATTAGGGCCTAATAGCTGGGTGGAGCAGAGGGATTGTTTCAGTAGCAATGAGTGCAGGCCGGGAAGCTCCTGAAACCAAGAGGAGCAGCAGGCATTCCTGTGCTAAGCCACTTACCTGATTAAAATGACCCAGTGATTCATTTAAATAAGAGATTACTTGCCCAGGCTTGAAGCGGGTAGTGGAGTTGATCTTGACTATTTGTTTAATCTAATCTAAGTGAATTTCAGTGTTAGCACAGACAGCTGTGTTTATACCTGAAAGACTATTGTTTAAAATAAGAGTTAAAATAAAACTCCATAGCTTTTCTTCTGTGGAGTAGTTCTCAGGTAGAGAAGGCTTAGGTGCTTCTTCTCCTGCTTTACTAAAATACAGATGTGGTGGCAGGGAATAAAATGAGATTGTGGTGAATAAAAGGCAGGTCACTTGTTTTGTGCTGAAGAAAAGGAGTGCCCTTAAACCAGCTGTGTGGGATCCCACTAGGGGTTGGTGTTCACCTGCTCTGGGGATGGTCCTGCTGCGTGCTCTGCTGTACAATGAAGAGCAACATCTGCATTCTTGCAGCAGTGGGAGATGGTCAAGGAGGAAAAGTCCACTGGGAATTATAATGAAATACGAAGTCACCACTTCCAGACCAGGAAGGCTCCATGGAGATACCAACAGCTGCCTTACCTGGGCTCCTTCTGGGTAACCCCTGGGGTGCAGAGTCACAGGGACCTTTGGTCTTTTGTGGCCATTTGGATGCCGCTGTGACTTCCACTCTAATGTAGCTTGTTTAGCTGTGCTGCTTTGGAACACAAACCAGTGAAAATACAGCTCGGGATAGTGTCCCAGGGTGGGGAAAATGTCCCCAGAGACTGTTCAGATTAAAGCAGACCTCTGCCATCCCAGTGGCCTGGTGTGATGTACCATCCTGGAGGGAAGCAAACAGAAGTCAAATGCTCTTCCAGACGCCGAAGAGCACAAGCAAGGGGTCAAACAACAGGACATTGGTGAGAACCAGAGAAGTAACAGGAAACACTGTCATAGTTTCTTACTGTGACACCACTCGGACAAGTGGAGCTGCCCTGGGGAGGAGCAGTGAGGCTGTGTTTGGGAATTTGTGCATGAGAAACTACATCAAGGTGTACAGGGGAAAAGCAAGGGCTGCACAAAGGTAACAACATGGGAAACAGAATTAAACCAATGCTGTAACTGTAGGAAGCAGACAAGTTTAATCCTCAGAAATTGTTGCTTAGTTGACCCAACAGCTGTATATATAACTCCTTGTGGAGTGAAGGAAACACCCAATGTTACAAAATGAAAATTGAATATCTTTTGGGATATTCCAGCACCTCAACTGGTGAAATGCTTTAGCCTCCTGACAAAAATTCTGCTAGTCAAGTATATTCCCATGTCTGACCCAGTTTTACACTGGGTGATGCAGAAACCAGTGGCCCAGTTGAAAGCAGGCATTTGCTGCTTTGCTCCAAACCTTGTGCCTAATTTAATGGTGTCAACAAGTGAAGAAATTGGCTGCTCCCATTTTGGGAAACAACGTCTAATAGCTGAGGCCAAGGGTGACTTAGGCAGCTGTGCAGTGTTGATCTGGTCCTGCGGGCATCAGTGATCCACATGCTGCCGCTCAGCTCCTTGCAGTACCCTCTGTCCCAGATACTCCCTGAACCAAACAAATTAAAGGATCTTCCAAACAATTGACTGAAGATCCCGTCTAATTATGTGCCTGTTATACTGTGCAGCTGGCCAACCTTGCTTTTATCACTAAGGCTGCTTATATGAGTGGCTGGTGCTGCACACCCATGCATTTCAGTGGCATATAAATCCTTTAGAACTCGTGAGAGCAGCTTAGTGGTAGCTACCCAGCAGCACAAATCCCTCAGACGTTAGTTAAAAACCACTGCAGAAGAGTGGTGAATTCCAGATGCTCAAGTGCACCTTGGCATGGATGTATTGTGCATGTAGAAATGGGATTGTGCTCCTAAGAATCCTGTTTTTGTCAGTTCATATGGTCCGCAGCTGGACTTTGTTGGCAAGTTGGCAACACAGCCGGCTGCAGCTTCAGCTACAAAGATTCATGGGAACAAATCTCAGCTGTCACTTTGCTGTTTGCTCATGTGAATGTGTGAGGGATACTTTTGTTTCTTAGGCTGGGATACCTAAATTTTCCCTGATGGATTTATCTATTACATGAGCAGTCAGGTTTTTTGTTTGTTTGTTTGTTTGGGGGTTTTTTGTTTTGTTTTGTTTGGTTTTTTTAACATTTCTTTACACATATTTGAATTAACATGTGTGGGATAGGAAAAAGCAGAACCTTTTCAAGATTTTACTGGCTGAAACCAAGCTAAATATTGGAAATAGAGTAAAATTTGAATCATTGCCTCAGTAACTTTAAATTGAAATTTAGGGACATGAGATCCTCAGACCTTATTCAGATCACCGGGCAAGAGATTGTTCAACACCATCATTTGTGGCCTGTCTTTTCAAAGATAAAAGTAAACCTCATTTTTGCTATGTTTTCATCTTGCATTTGTTGACTTTCTGCTTTGCGGTTTCTGACATAAGAGCTGGTAGAATGGTCTGGCTTTTTTTCATAATCATTTGTACTCAGGTGATGGCATTAAAATTGGCTCTGGTTTAGCATGTGTCTGCTGTGCACCGTGATTCAAAGGTTAGCCTGGGAAGCGTAACAGGAAAAGCCATTTCTAGCCATTGAGCAACATGACACGTCCATTTTTCTTATCCATGAGGGCTGGGCTTCGGCAGTCTGTGCTAACAGGGGAATAGTGTGTCCTGAACGATCGGATGCTGGACACTGGAACGGCACATGTGCTTCTGTGATAAAATCAGGTAGTGTCTTCATCTGACCTCCAGGAAGCCATGAAAACAACTGGGAAATGTTTAGCATTTCAATTCCTTTTTATATTAAGATCTTGGCTGGATGGGTATATTAAAAGCCAAAAATGTACCTTGTATTTGGATTCTGGTTCACACTTGTCTAAACTAGTAATTTCCCTTAGAAGTAAAAGTTGCTATCCATCAGTCACTTAAACAGTTGCCCTTTGACCATCAGTTAAGCAAATCTTGTATGGCTCTGATTGTGATCTTGCCTAAATTGGTTGTACATAGCCTTTGCTTCGGTTATGTTAGTCCTGACTTATTCCAGTAGAAATGATAAGAGGATGTTTCCTGCTTCTGTGGTGACCAAGACCTGAGAGATGAGCATGACACATTTCCTACGATTTTTTTACTATTATGAACACTGGCTTAGATTTAGTTTACTGAATCATGTTGGGATCAGAATAAAGCTGTATGCATTTCTTACCTTTCCATACTGAACTTTAGTTTCATGTATGACATTTTAAGCATATTTTAAGCTTTTGAGCAATTTTGATTTCAGTAAAAGGGATTGTTGACAAATGTGTCTTTATCATGGTGAGTTTTATTTGTTAACTGCTTGATCCTACATTCATTGAAGACAAGTAAGGCTCCCATTGACTTTCATGGTGCAGGATCCAGGCCTTACATATGGCCGGAGTAATCAGATTTGGTTTTCTTTTCAGGTACATGCATGACTTTGATTCCTTTGATTTCTTTTACCTCTTTAAAAAAACAGGAGGGAAGGAGGTGATGCACCATCCCCCCAGCTGTGTCTGGAGCTGGTAGTTCATTCTCATGGAAATGTTCAAAGTCTTCTTTCTTAAGCTGGATTAGTACAGCTGAAGACATATTTGCCAAGGTCCTGTTTTGCAGTGAGTTTGCTAGTATGGGTGAAGGCAAGACTTAGTTTCCATGCCAGTTGGTGGCTTCTGTGGAAAATGCCATTGGGAAATATATATATATGGTTCATAGGGATACCGATCTCTTATGAATCACTGGTGTCCAACCAATTAATTTTATTTAAACCATTGAAGATTAATAAAAGAGTTCATGTGATCAGTGTCGACTGCACTGGAGCCAAAATACTGGTGGCAAAATTCCTGAGCTAACTGGTTTCCACTTTCAAGTTAAATTTTGAAAACCATTATGATGATTAATCCTGACTAATTCTTGTTGTGATGAACACTAAACCAAGTGTGGGGCCTTCAGACGCTCATGTCATGCTGCCTCATTGATTCTTTTGTTCCCTCCTTGAAATGTGTTGTTCTGGGAACAGTAGCAGACCAAAGCCTTTGTGACATGTCCTCAAGTGCTCCTAGACTTAAACATCAATTTCTGTTTAGATTCAGTGAAAAAAAATAAAAACAAAAGGTCCAAAAAGATAATAAATATAATCATCTAGGATTCCAAAGTCTGGATCCCATGGCACTTGTGGCTTACATAGTTTATGGCTTGTAGCATACATGGAGGAGGAAGACAGGTCAAGTATTTCTTTTACCTCTTTAAAAAAACAGGAGGGAAGGAGGTGATGCACCATCCCCCCAGCTGTGTCTGGAGCAGGTAGTTCATTCTCAAGAGAGCCCTATGGCTGCAGGAGAGCTGTGTTGGTGTAATCAGAAGGGCTAAAATTGTATATTAGCTGGTGGAATTCGATGTTCAACATGTAGGGGCAGATTTTATATGTGGCACACCAAGGAGTATGCCTGTCAGGTCTGCATGACAGTGTTCCCTTGCCTGGGAAATGTGTAGGACATGGATTGAAATACAGCCTTGGGGAAACAGTAGTTTTGTCAAAAGAAATGAAGAGATATTAATTTAGTATAATTGCATAGATCTTTAATAAGTGCAACTCTGGAACAGGAGCCAGTATTTTCTTTGTTGGGTCCTGTCAGTGACGGCAGATCAATCACAGTGCACAAACTTGAATTTCAGCTGGTAGTTCCAGTCTCCATTGCACTTGTGCTGTTCCTTCATTGCTCTAAATAGAACATGGCATGTTAGGTGTCTGGTTTTTAAAGGCAAGCATAGAAGATGATGCACTTAAGTAAAAAATGACATTTAAGTAAGTACGAAACTGCAGTTTATAATAATAACTTAGGTGCTTATACTCTCCAAATTAAACATTTTTATGTCCTCTGGGATACTTGTAAAGTAGGTAAACAGCAGAGGTATATGCCTGCTAGTCTTCCATTAGAAAAAATGGGTGGAAATTCAACCCTGTTACTTAACAGGGTGGCTGGTGCTGCAGGGCATCTTTATTAGTCTGCTACTAATGGGAGCAATGATGGGAACTGGGGCAGGAAAATGCATTTCTCTGACTAAGTGAAAGATGTAACCTCAACTTTCATATATGGATTATTATAGTGAAGCTTTTAGCTATTTGTCATTAACCAAATAGGTATTTAGCTGATCAGGGAAAAATAATTAAATCATCACGGTGTGAAAACGTGAAAAAAATGATGCCTAAAACCTATAGTGTTTTTCTCTAGACAGCAGACGCTTGGTAGGTACTGGCTGGGAAGAGTAAATTTTCTTCTACGTGGTTTTCATTAGAAAGTTGTTGTTACCAGTTCTTCTTGCTAGTCAGCTCTTTCATTATTAGCCACTTTCCTACAGACTGAGCAGCATATCCTCTGAGCAGAGTCTGTGGCTAAATGCCTGACGTTTCCTTTTAGTACTCAGCTACGATGCCGATGGCCATTCACAGAGCTTTGCATCTTACCATGACCATTCTCCATGGGCCTAGGACCTAAACTAGCCAGTGTTCGACCAGATCATTTCACCCACCAGTGGTACTAGGTAGCCCTAAGCGGTGATGTCGGCAGAGATCCTGAGTTGCCCTGCAGAGATGCCTGCCGTATTTCTCTCCTTTCTATAGGCAGCTCAGCCGCTATACGGTGAGTTATAACTGTGCTGCTCAGAGCTCGTTTGCGTGAGGCGGACGAGGCACAAGGCATATGGCTTTAAGAAATCAGTCTGCATTGCCTGGAAGGGTGTTACCTGTTGCTGCTTAGTAAGTGTTTGTTTCTTTTCAACACTAATCTCTCACCAAAATATTTAACTTCGAAACCTTGGAGGCTTACAGAACAGAGAGAAACCGGCAGAGCCAGCTCAGGGCAGGCTTCGCAGCTGCTGCTGCCCTTTGCAGGGGAAGGGGGCCATGGGAAAAGACTACCTTTGGGAAGACACACAATAGCATATTACTTCATTCCTTTCTGGAATGACTCCTCCTGAATTCAAAGCCTATTCCAGCTCCGTGTGCTATAGTCTAAAGGGAAGGAAAAAGCTCTATAAGTTATCCTTTAACTTCCTTTGCAGCAGTTTTCTTTGCTGACCCGGGATTACGTGGTGTTGCTTTGGATTCCCAGTTGGGTAGGTACAGCTCGTCAAACCCAAAGTGACAGCAGGAACAGAGGAGCTGCCCAGCTCCCAGACTAACCCTGCCCACACCTCACGTCACCTCCTGTTGGCCAACAGTGAAGCCTGAAGCCATTTGACCCTCCCCTCCCTGTGCCTTTGGACTCCAGCATCCCCCGGGCTGCTGACCCCCGCAGTGGCTGACGTCCTTTCTGCTGCCGCTTCTGCACAATCCAACCTCTGCCACCACCAACTTTGTCTTCTCTCCTATTGCCGTGTTACAGCTCCTCCTCGTAAAGACTTCAAAACCCTCCCCATGACTGATTTTTGCCCCTGACTGTCTTCTCACCACCTCCTCTATCTCCACGTCTTTACATATGATTCAACTATATTTCAGTCCCATGATCTAGCAAAATGGGCAGATGGGTGTACAGAAGAGCTAGTGACGTGGCTCTGCTCTAATTTTAGGTTTTCCCTGGTTTTGCTTCTTTGTTCATGGTTACCCCTTACTATGCTCCTGTGATTTCTAGCACAAATGATAAATTAGGAGTGTGGGAACTGTAAAAGATAAGGTAATAATAGAAATGAAATACCAGGCCAGGTCTTTAGCTGGAGTAAATCAGCTGCTGATCTAAACCAGCTGGGGATTTGGCCCACTGTAAAATGAAACTGTAGGATAGGAAGAATCCACATAATTATTCCCCAAAGAGCACTTTTGTCATGATGCCAGACTGATGTTTCTATTCTTGTTTTTAAAATGATGTATTTTAGAAAGTGATTGTCTCACTATTGCCCACCTGTGGTCACAATATTGGTTCTTTCGAAAGTGAACATGCCAAGACCTTCAGGCGCTCAGCAGTGGCTCTTAAAATGGTTCCCTTCAGCACCTGGAGTTTCTCTTAAAAGCTGCTAATCCAAAAAGAAACAAGACCCACATTAATTTCACTGCCTAGGTCTCAGCGGCAGCAGAACACCATACTTCAGAGTCTCACAATCAGATTCTGCCTTAAATTCCACTTTGTGGTTTTGAGTTATGTACCTACCTGCAAACTCCCTTCGGTTTCAGCTTTGAACTGTTCAACCCAGCCCTCTGCTAGGAAGGGCTTATTGCGGAGATTAGCAAAGGTTTTGCATTATGAGGCCTAAGCAGTCTGTCTCGTAACCAGTATGAAAGTATTATCTGCTATGTGCTGGATTCATGGCTGTGGTGCTGTGGTGGGAAGATGTATGGATTTTGTTCATGTGATATGTTCATGTGCACCCAACATAAAACATTTGAGATGGGACTCCTCTGGGTTTTTTTGTTTGTTAGGTTTGTTGTTTGTTTGTTTGTTCGTTTCTAACTTGATGCAAGGCATCAGGTCACCCACTTCCTTTTTCAGGAAAGACGGTAGTTATAATGATACCAAATATCACCCAGTTCTTCCTTAGCTTCAGGTTATTTCTGTGTTTACTACCTTGCATAACCAGAGAAGGAATGAAGCTGAACGCTTGTCTCCAGAGAGCTGTGAGAGCTGAGTTTTCTAGATGGCAGTCTGAAGTCTCCTATTGCTCTGTCAAAGTGTAAACCAAGGAGATGGTCTTTACCAATCATTAACAACAAGGCTGGCACAAAGGGCTAAGTCTAGTAATAGTACTTAAAAAAATAAATTAATGACTCTCACTGTAGGTTCGGTTCAGCCTCACCAGCTGTGACATGTCCTTTCTTGAATGCAGCAACAAAAATAGACCCAAGTACTGAAGGAGGGAAAAAAAGAAAGAAAAGAAAACCCAATTTGTTCCCTATTAAGCTGCTGAAAAGCTTAAACCCATTTCTATTCCAGTTAGTAGCTAAGTGAAAATGTAACTGCTTTATATATTTCACTAGAATTAAACTTAAACCTACAGAATTAGGTTTATTAATTTCTGTCAGTGCTCAATGGGGAAATAAGAGTGCCCATTCATTAAAGATACACAATTACTGCAGACAAAAATGAAGCACAGTGCTATTAACCATAATAAAAATGTTGAACACTGTGGAAATTTTCATTAAATAGAATCTATTCCTTATATGACTCTACTTAATCCTTTCTGTCTTTTTTTTTCCCTTTGTGTTCTCCAACTCATTTTATTTTATTACTGAGCTTTTATGTATGTTTCTTAATGTAATTATGATTAAATATTTTTTGGTAGTAAACAGTATTATTTCATTTAAAAAATCTGTCCCCACACTTACTTCAGTGAAAAGTAGTCTTTGGAAAACAATACAAGCCTTAAGTAGAGTTCCATTATTATTTTAGCTCATTAACATAAAAGAGAAACCTACAGCAAATAGGAAAGAAAGCTGTATCAGCCCATCCACTAAAATGTAATTGAGTTTGTGGAACAGATCTGTAGGTGGTGTACCCTGGTGGACCAGAATAAATCCATTGAAATCAACTGAAAATCAAAGTGGTGGTTATGTCAGAAAGCAAATAAGTATCTAGAAAGACTGAATGTGTTTAGGCTTTGCTAAAAACATGAAGAAAATATTTTCAGACTTATTTATGAAGAAATTATTCTCAGATTTTCAGTATCTTCACATAACACTTTGCGAAGTCACTGATCCTCCGTGTAGACTCTGAATTCTTTATAACAAACTATATGTCATCTGAGAGACACAGCTTTAATTGCTTGAGAAGGATCATCAGTTGGTAGCTATGATATGGATTAGCTGATGACTTCAGCTCATGAAACTCTATTGAAGCCAATAGGATTATGATCATTTCCAATAAATAAAGGCTTATCTCCAGATGAGTTAAAAACTAATGTGACAGTGCCTGGTTCAGTGGATGGCCTGTATTTCTTGCATAGAAGTAAATGAATAATAAATAACTATGCCCTGTTGATCAAAGATATTTATTTAACCTGAGGGCTACATTATTAAAGACCTACTTAGGAATGTCAAAGAGGATTTTACTCATGTTCCTGTACTGCAGGGTCCTGGACAGTTTTCAGATTCTCAGTGCGGGACCTGCAACTCCAGCACATTGGTGAGTAAAGCCTGTAGGCTCAGGGAGTGTGAATAACCACAGCGAGACTTGGTCTGATGGGGCCTGGGGAAGAGGGATGAGGCAAACCTCAGTGTTCATGTTAGGCAAAGGAGATGCTGGATTTGAGGACTCCAGGTTGAACTTTTACTTTGGACGACAGGAATCGTTACAAGAACTCACTAAAACCACATACAGCATTGTTATTTTGGATTAACACTCTTCTTCAGAGCTGGGTTTTGGAAGTTGAGAAGCTTGTCTCTAGAGAAGTAGGGCTTTCGTTTTGTCTGGATCATTTGAATTACATGTCCGATATAGAAAACTGAAGGGATGGACAGGAAACTATGTGACTTTACTGTATTTGAGTTATGTGGGCAGGTTACCTCAGTCGAGCCAGAAGTATGGACCTTCTAGGGTAAGGCTTCTGCTCTTCTGTTGGTGCTCACAGGTTTCAGTGAGGGATTGCAGCTGGCTCACTGTAATTCATTTTATTGTTCTGTGGATGCAATCAAATGTGAGCATGAAAGATTTTTGACCAACTAGCTGATTTAAAAGGACAAATGACTCTTGTGCTCACAATAAGGTGGTCTGAATACTGCCATTTGCACTTATGAAGGATTGTATCAAAAGCCTTTTCAGAGTTGGTCAGATAGGTTATTTATAGATCTTTTTCTTGGATGACCTGATTGATGATATGCAGATGGTCAAGGAGGCATTAGCTTTTTCTAAAACCTTATTGTGCCCAGACCTGTTTGAAGTCTAGTTGCTTATTTTCTCTCTATTAATAGCACCTTTCAGTTTGGGCCTTGGTTGCAGGCTTGGGTGTTCCGGTAGCTTCTGTTTCTTTATCCCATCTCACCAGGGACCTGAATGGGACACTTGTGTAACTTTCTGGCATTTAAATACTGGAAAAAAAGGCATCCTGAGATAGAGAAGATAGGAAACCATGGTATGTGTCTACCTCCACATCCACCAATAGCAGAGCACAAAATTCTGTTTCTGTTATTTGATCCCGTATTGCTGCTGTAGGACTCATTGCCACATTGGGATGTCCTCTGCAGTTTCAGCTCTGAATCAGAGAGAAATTGTCATGACCTTTCTAGTTCTTGGTTTAATAATGGAAGAAGTGAGGTGTGGAACCATATCGATGGATTACAGTCAAAACAGACTGTTCTCTGAATAGACCTAAACTACTTAGCATTTGGTAAACAGCTTTAATACAGGACAGTAAAAACTGCCTATGCACTTATTACCTTGATATGGTTAACTAGGCAGAGTATAACCACAGAAATATGAGTGCATTTCAATAAAAACACAAAATGGCTTTATTTTCAAAGTACGGTAGTTCCCCTAGGTATTCTAAAATCTGTTCTTCTGTAGACAAATATTCATTTTCTTTCAGCATTAATTGTAGCATTGTTGCTGATAATGTTTCCTGCATTATACTCAGCTGCCTCATACTGTGGATAAGAGAAATCAGATTGAGAGCAAGAACAGAAAATACTAAGATTGCAGCTGCATCTCCTGGGGAAATTATTGCCATTTGAAATGTCAGTCAGCCTGATTCATTATTAAGGGGGAGCACAAGACACCTCCTGCTTGAAAACTGGTCTGCGCAGAAATGGCAAGCTGGTTTTATTGTTACTATCCTGATGATGTAACCTTATCAAAATATGCGCAGGTTCTGTTTTGTCTCCACTATAAGCATAACCTTTGGTATCCTGGGTAGTGGCTAAATTAATCCAGTCCTTCAGAACAAGGCATTTTCAAACATGACAAAACCCTCCTGTTGTTAAAGAACATTTATCTGCTTTACTTTCATTTGCATTTTCCATAAATTGAGTAGCAGGAAGTGTGCAACACCTGAAGTTCAAAGTCTTTGGAATGCACAGATGTTGATTTTCATTGTAGACTCCAAAGATTGGCTCCTAAGCAACACCGCAGAGATTTTTGTGTAACTTAACCACCTCCCATTGGTGTGCTGGGACTCTGAGAACTCTCTGAAGAGCAATACAGTGGATTCCTGGAGGACTGGGAATGACTAGTGTGCCAGAGTGAGCTGAAGTTATTGTGAAGTAACCTTTTGATTATCTGGTGGGATATTTCCTCAGTTTGATTTGGTTTCTTTTTTTAATGATAAAGTTATGAAATATCATAATGCTTTTGTTATTTTAACACACCTCTGCCCAAAGATGTGTAAGCGTGTTGACAACTCAAGCTGTTGGTTGCCCTTCTCTTACTTTGGTATCTGTAATGCACAGCAGCGTGTGTAGTCCCTGGTCCCGTGTGCCTTGGCTTATGCTGCCTGCTCAGATTTTCTCCTCTGACAAAAACAAAAGAAGGAAAATGCCTTAACGCACATTCACTGCAATGAACGCTGGGGTTGTTTCTCTGAGGTTTTTGTGACTATTGCCCTACTAAACATGTTCACACAGCATCTTGTGGTATCTCGGACTTCAAAACTATTTGTGAAGCAGACCTGTGGCTGGGTGCACTTGAGTGAGGTATTTCATACTTGGTGTTACGGAAGGCACTCTTGGTACAGGTATCAACAAGATTATGCAGCTTTTCTTTTTTACACAATGGGGAAAGCTGCCTGTTTATGCTGTCCCTTCAAGTCCAAATAGTCACATATGATGCTTCCTTCCAGTACCATCCAACACAGTATTGGCACAAGATTTGCTTCTCTTCAACAAATCAAAATCCATGGCTTAAAATTCCAGCCCTCCCTTTGCCATCTACACCAAAACAAACAGTGAACCCCATCTCATCTTAATGCATATAAAAGTTTATATTATTGTTTATTGCCTACTAAGTGGAAAGATTGTCTTGTCATCCTACAGTTTTGCCTCTTCTATTTTCTCTTGTGGAAGGAGACATCTAAATTGAAACTTTTGGATTGGAGGTACAGAGGAAATACAGCAAATCACCAGTGGCACACTTTTGAGCATCTCCATGTGAAGCTTAAACTGTTTCTGGTGCCTGTCTCCTTACATGTAGGTATAATGTGAATACTGTGTTTGAATTGACTAACAAATTTGTAGCAAGAAGAAGACAGAACTAAAATCCACTCTCTCTGAAGCACTATTAATGATTATTTCCCGATTTTCCGTTCTTCTTTTTATCAGAGTATTCCAAAGGCCAAGTTCAAGCAAGATATATACAGAGCCGCTTTGTCACTAGTGGCACTGGAAAATTGGTCTTCTTCACTTGACATATCAAACTTCTAGCTTTACCTGGAAAAATCTCTGCAAATGGTTCTGAAAGATTAACAGGGGTGTGAAATCTCACCTTGCATAAGAAATATATTTTGCTCACTTTGTCGCTTCTGTGTGATTTCATGATGGCGAGTATCGACTTTTCCTGTCAGACATTTAGGCAGTGTATGCTGACAGATGTCTGTATCAATCATGGGAGCAGTCTTGAGGATATGACCCATGTACTAAGAGGAGATACAGTCTTGTATTGAATTATAGCCAAGAAGCACTCAACACAATTGTGGCCAGGTCAACTTTGCACTTCAGTGAACCTCAGCAGGTTGTTCAGGCCAATTTAAGTCTACCCAGACGGCTGGCAGTCCCCAGAAGCCACTACAGCCTATGAAAATTAGTTTATTCCTTAACTCACAAAGCAAGGACAGTATTTCCTTTATTTAGTGTAGCCAAAGTGGAGCTCTATTAAAATGGATAAGCATTGGTAGATACATTTCTTTAGCTTGAAAACCTGATAAAAATGGTAAGTGCAAGCAAGGTTGCGTACTTGTCCTTTTCTTTCAAAACCTTGTCGTGATGATCTCGGTTACCTTGCAATCCCGTGCTGTTAAATCATCCAACAGGGAGTGATGCAACACTAGACATGTGCAGAACCTGCTTGAGTGGCACACAAAATTGCTGTGCTAGTTCGTGGGGATGAGTCAGAGAAGGAAGTCACTGGAAGAGTGTTGCACAAAGCATAAAGAATCTGAGGTAAAAAAAAAGTGAAGAAGTTTTAGGAGTGAGGATCTTTATATACAGATAAAATAGTGCTGAAATGCTGATGAAGTGAACATCATTTCAGAGCACATGAAACCTACAATTTACATCAACTAAATGTGAAGAGGGAAAAGAACAAACACAAACCATTATGGAAACAAGTTCAGCCATATTTGTAAAGAAGCAAATCTTGTGATGGCGCGTGCACATATTTTAGTGCATGCTCTGCAGTATGAGAACATTAACTTCTACTTGCAAGTCTGTAATTTGCATATTTCTTCCAAATGGCCATCCAGTTTTCTCTATTGATGACGGTCCGGAATTGGAGTGGCTTCCTACAGTAAAGGTGTAAATGTAGAGATTATCTAAGGTCAATTATTGCTACAGGTGAATCTCTCAGTTTGGGGCTTTTTTGTTAAATATTATTCTGAAAGCATTCAACTTGTGCTGAGGAGACTTTGAATCAGCGGATTCAGTGGTGTGCATGGAGCAGACTGCTGGAGATCCAGTTCATGCACGCTCTTGTCTGTTGCATATTCCTATCGTTTCTTGTCTTGTTCACACATCAGTCAATTTTGCACTAACCTCTAGAGACTGTGCTGTCCCAAGCAAAAATATTATTTGCCACTCTGCTATCATTTTCGGCAGGGCAAAATCACCTCCTCTTTGTGTTTTTTTTGTGTCAAGAGGGTAGTTGCTGCAAAAGGTTTGTGTTCGCCCAGCAGTGGTTTTGCCGTGGTTGTTTGCCTGATCAGACCCCGACCAACATGGAAATGGTGTTGAGGAGAGCACTGGCAAGATTTACTTCAAAGGAGCCAGGAGTCATATTAGGAATGACACATTTAGAAATACTTTAAAAATGCACGAAAGCATTGCTTTTTCCAAAACAGTGCAAATCAGTCATGAAGGTGTGGGGTCAGCCTTTCCCCTCACACGAGAAGTGAGCAGCATTATTGCCAACAAAACATTTATGAATCCTGCTTTTTCTGATGGAAGGAAACTGAAGACCAGTATCTTCCAAGTGACATCAAGTAGGAAGTAATCAGTCATCTCTTTGCAGTGTTGGAGAGAAATATTGAAATGATCAGGACTATAAAAACGTCCTGAGGAGTTTCCTTGTAAAACAGGTCTATTTTATCAATGCAAAACAGTGTATCACTTTCTGCAAGACAGAATATTTAAGAGGCCTACAAAATGTTAATGTGGTTTTTAAATGTGACTGTGAGAAAACTAAGGCTGGCTTTAATTTCTGCCTGAGAAGGAGGTGATCACAAAGCAAAGAGATTGCTGCATTTCTGGAAAAATGAGTAGCAGTCCTTTTCAGAACTTACTACCAGATGTTATGAGAATTATCTGGGTCTGAAATAGATGTGAATATTGAGTGCATACTCAGCTTGCTTTGGAAAGTTGAGGACAGAAGACAAATCCTTTTTTTTATGGGCACCTCAGAGAGCTGAATGTACTTTCTTTCTACAAAGGTATTAGGGAAACCTGAGCAATTGCAAGAACAGTGATTCTAACAGTCACAGAAAGGCAAGATTAGGCAAATAGCGAAAAATTAGCAAAATGTTCGCAAAATCCGGAAATAAAAGTAGTAGTAATAGTAGTAGTTTTCCAGGCAAGTAGGAGAATACAATGAAGAATTTTTGCTTGCTGGCTCAAAAATCAGAAAAATCAGAACTGGAAACAAGAAGTTAGCTAATGTTTGTGGAACAAAAAATGTGAGTGTTTCTTTCAAAGTTTAAAAAATAATTTCAGTGTGTTACACCTGGAAATAGTCTGCTTTTGGAAACTAAGGTGTTTGTAGTTCTCTCTCTTGTTTTTTTTTTTCTGTGATCACGTTGTTAAAAAGATTTAAATTAATTTGTTGTTTTGGCAAAAACCCATGAAATTGATGAAAAACTATGGATGACAATGAAAGTTGGAATGAATAACTACAGATATACGTTGATTTCAGCCATTGATTTTGAATAGCAATAAATCTTGAATTCTACCAACCCAACTTATGGGAGGCTTTCAGTACAGTCAACCACAAAATGCAGTTGAACCACTCGTGTAGCAAAATTAGAGCAGATGCTGGTGTAACATGCAACTGCTGTTCACGAGTTATTGTGTGAAATCCTGCCTTTCCTGTTTATTTGGGTTTTTTCTTCCTTCACTAATAGTACTGAGACAGCTTTAAGAAATGCTCCACTAAAAGCCAGAAAGGATTATGCTATTTTTTTACAAGAGTAGCCCAGAACAATTTTGTGACTCTGTGTGAGTGTGTGATCTATTCTGTACAGTGTATTCTAAAAGGAAAGCAAATTTGTTGCTAGTGATGAGAAACATACAACTGGGAAGCATCAGGAGCAATGAGAAGCTTCATGATTGAATACAGATCGGGCTGAGAAATACAGGTTTTGTTTGCAGCGTCTAACCTGCGAATGGACCTGCAGTATTGCCTCTTTTCTATTATTCCCCTTCCCAAAATTCTGTTTTGACAGGTTGGACTGTAAACTAAGCTGTGCAGGGGGGTGGAAACTCTTTCTCCAGTATCTTGTATAGCAGAATGGGGCCCCAGTGTTGGTTGAGGCATCAAGTCAATACTGTGATATAAATGAAAAATAAATAGAATGATCATAAGTGTGGGAGGGGTCATAAATTCATCTCACTGAATGCAGAGTGAGGTGCTCTTTTTTCCCCCCTCCTCCTCTTCTGGATTTGTTGCAAATGGTTTGAAATGAAGCTCTCCAGCTGACAGATCATTTAGTGTTAGCTATTTAAAAACTTCCACTGAAATGGAGTGAAATAAGTTTGTTATTTATGAAGTTCATCTCACAAGTTCCCAATTTGGTGAAAACAGTTTTATTTTGCTTCACATTTAAAACCTGCAAATAGCTGAGTTAATTTGACTAAAATGAGCAGTCGCAAGATGACCCGTAAAGGGGAAAAATAATCCAACCCAACTGCACTTTAATCTAGAAACCATCGAAGCCTTCTTGACACATGTATTATTGTAGGGCTCAGAAAAAATAAACAGTTTATGTAGAAGATTAAGAGACAGTTTGAATTTTGCGTTTGACATATCTTGTCTCCAAATCTCAGCTGAGGATTTATTAGAACACTATCATGTCAAAGCTGCCTCATTTATATGATAACACATCTGTAATGTTTTACAAGTGCAGCAGTCCTCGTTCAGAATGGTGCTTTTTAAGTCCTAAATTACAGTACCTGGAGAGGTATGCATAATTATAGTGCATGTTAGCAAATGATAGGATGCATTTTCCCCTAGGCTCTCTGCATTAATCATCAGCAGAGTGGGTGCAATAAAATCATAATTGCTTCTTCAAAAGTTATAATCTAACTTATACAACTTTAAGTTAGTTGTATGGCAATATGATATCGACTGTCATGTAGCAAGCCTGTTTCCTTCATTTCCTTAAAATTAAGGCAGTGTTGCTCGGTGGTGAACTGTAATTAGCATCATTTTCATTTACAGATTTAGGTTTTAGATTCTGAGTGAGTGCATGATGGTGTAAGCTCCAAGCTTGATGAAATGATGCTGATTTACATGCGCTGAGGGCCCCTGGGCTGATCCCTGCTTATTTGTTAGGCTGCTTGCAGCCAGTTTGGTGATTAACCTCTTCTGTCTCCTTAACTAGCAATTGTATCTGAAAAAAAAAAAAAAGACTGTGTTAAGGAAAGGAGTTATTTTGCATAAGAATCCTGTTTAGTATTCTTTTGCTTAAAGATTTATTTCAAGAGAGGCAGATGAGCAGGAAGGTTTTGCTGCAGAGGGATGACGGCCGTGCCAGGGTGTGGGATGACGACTGCCGAGGTCTGGTCCCTTCCCTGGCTCCCATCGCTGCTCAGGGACCTTCCCTGGTGTCAGCATTGGCCTTGCTGTGATTCAATTCTGAGATTTAAACAGGCAGAAAACTGCATCCCGCCCCCTTCTCCTTGCTTGAATAGCTCCGTGCTAGTTTTGCTTCCTGAGTTCACTCATTTTCTTGTTAGATGTATGCTGATGACCGTGTGAGGCTGTATAAGAGGTAAGTGTAGGATGGAATCATTTAAAGATACTTACATTAACTTTCATAAACCCAAGCCTACAATCAAAGATCAAAGCAAACCTTTAATTATTTAGGAAACATCACTGATGTAATCAATATGCCTTACAAAACCAAATGTTTAACTCTTATTCATTGCCTCTTAAGCTGATACATATGCATACACACATGTATGCATGACATGTATATACACACACACGTGTGTGTATATATATACATGCATATATATACACACATAAAATCAAGTTTCTGTTCTTTGAAGTATGGCCAGCTTTTCAGTGTGGTTGCAACAGCCGTGTGTAAAGGCATGTCCGCAAGGCCTGTTGCAGGGTAGGTGTTCCCAAGGGACTCAGAAGGGTAATGGATGTGATAACAAAGCAAGTTTTTTCAGTTTTGCACAGTCTTATTCCTTAAGATAAGGGCTGTAAATTAAGATCTAAACCTGCTTATTGAAGGCTGGATCCTGTAAGTGAGGCATTCTGGCTTGAATCCAGTAAAGCACTTAAATATGTGTCTTAACATTAGGTGCATGTCTTGTTATGGTATGACTTCAAAAGGACTTCTCTTGCTTAAAACTAGGCACATGCTTAAACACTAGGTTATGTATTTGAATGAGCATATACAAATGGCTGAGCCAGTGCTAGAGCAGCACCTCGTTTCTTCACTGAGCAAATATAAAGAAAGGAAAAAACAAACCAGAAGCCTCCACCTTTTCTAAAGAGTGTTTGCATTGTTGTTTTGTGCCTAATTTGCACAGAAATAGAGAAGCTCACGCTTATTTCCAGACCTGCAAGGCCATGGAGGAACGTGCTCAATGCCGTAGGAGCTGTAACACCGAGGCTGGTGGAGCGGCTCCCTCCTCGTGCTCCTCTCAGCGCCAGTGGTCTCTGCTGAACGCCTCATTTACAGCCTGTTCCCTGGCCACAGACAGAGAAAATTGAGGCTGTGGCAGTTCTTCCCAATATCCAGAGAGGCAGTTGGTATATAAAGGTACATCCCCAAGTTGCAAGGACCATGCAAGTTATGCTTAACTGCTGCTTACACCCAGTTTTGCACTTCGGTGATTCTAGTTTTATTAGCTTGGCAGTTACACACTGTAATATTTGATTTGCATGATGCGTGCTGTTGCTAAACAACAGCATACCTTGAAAGGGTTTAGAAGCATCCAAAAATAATGCATTTCACACCAACTGAAATATTTGCTGAAATGAAGAAAATTAGAAAAGTTACTCTCCACAGTTCACCGTCTTGTTCAGTGTTTGGAGGAAAGTGTCCTTACAGATACAAGGCTTTCCACCTTTTATGCCAGAAATACAACATAAAATAAACAGAAAACACAGTAATATCCTACTAATCAGGGCATCTTCATTCCATTTTGTAAGGTTTTTAAGCCTCTTGGAGATCTGAGTTTTGTTTCACTCTAACTTGCTGGTGTTAATAATGAATGCTGGTAAGCAACTAAATTTCTCACAGTTAAAAATAGTGTTTCATTAACTAAAACGTACCATACAGTCGTGCATTTAAACACCATGTACAGCTTGAGGGAAACAAATCTTAGAAAAAAATGTTGACATCATTTTTGTAGACTGTAAAATTAGTGTTAAATTATTTTAAAATTCACCCCAAGTCACAGCAAGCTGCTGTATATCAGGGCTCACTGCCTCCTCCAAAATCATGCTTATCTTTAAATTTTCCTTTCATAAACAGTTGGCAAATATGACATCAATTTAAGCTATAATGACCACATTTAATTTTCATTTTAAATTTATTCTGTTACTATATATTGGTTTCCTAGTTGATGCCAAGTCAGCCAACCACAGGTCTGTTTTTCATTTATGCATTGAACTTCTTTAGGTTAGACATGCTCAAGAGTCCCGGTTTAATGCATAACCCTAATTATAACTTAGAATTAAGCTACTGCTGACTGCAGCGTTTTAGGCAGGGGAATCAAAGAATGTATCTAATGAAAAAAACACAACTCCACCCCTCACTAGTGCCTTATCTTTATACATTTTTTTATGTTACTTTTTTTTTTTAGTTAGATCGAGTGCATAATACAGCTATAAAACAGCAGTTTAGATAATATAGTCAGCCTGTCAGTTTATATATGTCTACTCTGAGCTTAAGGGTTTTCTCTTTACTTTGAATTGGGCCTCACTTCTTATTAAAATGCTACAAGCTTTTAAGAGATTGTAGTATCACAGACCAATGATAGCTCAGCATACTAATATATCACTATGTTGGACCTGTATCTGTACACTATAAAATTGCATTACTATTTAAGCTGGTTGAAATTTTTTTTTTCAAAATGTTTGGTTTTGGATGAGAATTGCCTTTTCAACCATGTAGAACTTTGATGAGGAAATTCCTAGAATGTTCTGATAAAAATGGCGCTTTTTTAAATGGCAAAACTTTAAAAATCCAGTTCAGAATGCTGTTCAATTAAGATAAAAACATTGTGTTTTCCCTATACTTTTACAGAAAGTGAAATTTTTTTAAGGACAAGCTCTTGTGGTCATTTCAAACTTGTCTGAATGTTATATATTGGATTGAATTGTTGGTAACTCAATGCGGGGTAGTATCATCTGGGTCTTTACTCCCTGAACAAATGCATTCTTATTATTAGAAACACGTTTTCGGAGGGGAGATGATTAATTCAGAACTGATGAGCCATGCTGCATGGGTCAGAGGGAGCTGGGGAGATGCCACAGTTATGGAAACTGCAATCATGAAGAAGACTGATGAGCTGGGAGGAGCATCATGCTCCAGTGGGACTCCAGGACAGGGTGACTAAAGCTTGAGTGAACAGCTGAGATCAGAGCAGCATCACACAGGGACACCCGGGATTACTTTGCACAAAGCCAAAACTTTCTGTATGACATGGAGAGTAAGTGGAAGTCATTGCAAGGTACCTTTGTGCAGCAGCTCCTCTGGCCTCCCTTTTCTGATGGTGCATGTGTGCTGCTGCTCTCCAGGAACACTTGCAGATAGTGCACCTAATTCTGTTCGTTTTCACGGGCTTCACCCAAGGGAAACACCTCCATTTCCTTAGAATTATTCCAGATATGTGCTGGGCTGTGTCGTTGGAGATGATGATCCTTTGCCACTGAAATATGAGACTATGTGTTTTCATTCCAATAATGGTTCTTATGCTTGACTGCTGTCCGTAGGAGGCTAGTCAGTAAGAGTTATATACTGTGTGATAAAATACTAATGTTTTTCTTCTTTGGGAATAGAAAAATGAAAAAATTCTGGGTCTGTACTAACATTCCACTTGTTCTGCGTGGGCATTCAGCTGTACTGCCAGGAGCTGGTGACGTTTACAGCCCTGGTGTAAATGAAAGCAGACAGAAGCAATGGAGAAACAGGCTGTGCAAGCCTGGGGGCTTGGCCATGCACAATAGTAGCATCAGTTCAGCTGCAAAATCCATTTAGCTAAACCAGTGTATGTCTCTGATTGGACACACTTAAATTGGTTTATAACCAGCTTATATCAAATTAGTTTAAATCAGGAAGTTACCATAATAGCTGCATCAACCAGTAATTGTCTAATTTTTGTATAAGATGGTTGCAGACCAGAAGCCTTTCCTCCACACAGGCTTTTGCACTGCTTTAGATCAATTTTAAAACTGTGAAACTAGCAGAACTTTTATATGTAGGCCAGCCCTAAAGCCTAAAGTTTGCGTGAGCTGGGACGGGGAACACGCGGGGGCTCCGTGATGGCTTCTGTGCTGCAGCACATTTGCTTGAAGCTGGTGGAAAAGAAGATGACAGACGCTTTAAAGCAAGAATGGGACACAGGGCACCGATTTTCCAGGAGAGTTTATTGCTCTGCATGATGGAAAAATACAAGGTAAAGAAGTTCTGAACTCCTAGTTGTGACCCAGGGGTTTGAACGCACTGCGTCCGCAAGCACCAAGAGGTCAGACAAGTTGTCCAAGAGCTGCCCCGAGCCAGTGCGGTTTATGTTTCACTGCGTGCTGGAGCAGCCTTCAGCCTTCTCCAGGTTTCATCAAAGGACAACAACCCCCAGCAGGCAGTGAGGCTGGTGAGACATGTTCCATCTCCCGAGCTGCTCAGGACAGAGCTGGAACAGGAAATGTTGCTTTTAATACATGTTAATGGCAGTTCAGAGGTGTTTTGGAAAGGCGAGACCCTCTGGGCAGCAAAGGCAGGCAGCTTGAAAATGTGACATTGTGGAAACAAAGTCAACAGGAGAATGACACCACAAGCAGGGTTATCTCAACATTTCTGCAAGTAAAAATGGTCTAAATTGTTTTCCAAAATGAGCTTTTGCAGAGCAGAGAGAAAACCTCTGATTTCAAGGGTTCCTAAAATACTTTTGGAACGAAACTCTCTGAAATGTTCTGTGGGTGTTGATCGCTGGAGTGCTCAGTAGTACTCGAGCTCCGAGTTCACACCATTAAAGCTTTGTCGACAGTACTAAAGCAGTCCTCTAGCACACTGAAGCGAGCTCAAGAGGCTGTATTTATGTTCTCAGGCTGACTTTAGGGCTGTTGCTGGCAAGCTGTCAATGAAGAAACTTATTAGTCAGGGAGACAGCTTGGAATGGAGAGCTGTTTAAGCAGCTCACTCATGAATGGGACACAAAGGTGAACAGAATGAACTTTCTGCTTGTTTAGCAAATGACAATAAACAGAGCATTTTCATCAAGGTAACTCTGTCCTGGATGCCCAGCAGTAAATGTGCCAGATCGCTTTTTCTTGTGAAATGCTCCTTCTCCACTTCTGCAAATACATCTGGTAGCAACTATTTTGTCCTTTAAGAAATAGAAAATTGGTTTTCTGTTCTTCCCTCTTACTTTTTTTGAATGTGTGGAAGTGCAAGGCAGTACTGTTTTCTCAGCAACAGAACATTTAACGATGCTTTTCCCCTGAGTGAGGCTTCTGGATATTTTCATGCTTAAATGAAGTGGGTTTAGATGCCATGGTGAGGAGTGTTGTACCCACCAGATCATCCTGCCAGACTTGGGAGTAATGCGTTTTGGTATAATACTTCTGTGAAAGGATAATTTGCAGAGGAACAGAAATAGCAATGGGAAACAGTGCAAATCTGATGTCCAAAGAAAGAACAGTGCTTGGGGAGAGGTGCGGTCTACTTTTGTAAGAAATATATTTCTTACAGTATGCAAACCATCCTTAAAGACTGAAGTGGTCCAAGTGAAAACCATGTGAAAGAGAAAATGAGTAAAAAATGAATGGACCCCTGAGGGGTCTGACCGAAAACTAAATCACAATTTGTGGGAATCTTTCCTTCACTCCAAGTGGTTATGTGCTGGGCTGAGAGGAACTTGTGATAGAACAAACTTGAGGAACTGGCTCACCAGTTTTCATATTGTGGCTTGAACCCAAGATATAGCTGCAGCACCTGATATACAGGTGGTACCCAGTTTATAAGAGATGGATGACTTTCCAGAAGCCCACTGAATGTAAATTTTATTCAGCCCACAACTCCGAGAAGGACAGCAGATCTGATTATAGACATACAGTTTCTGGATCATGGTTGTGGTGATTTGTTTTGTTTCAGATTTCGCTAACACCAGTGGGGAGTCAACCCTCCTTGGTTCATACTGGGAATGGTCTTGGCCCTTTTTGTTTGCAGCGAGAGGGCTGGTTGCCAACATGCAGTTCTAAAGTCCCATTTTCACTTGCATTCTGGGCAATACCTCCCACATTTTGGACTCTGCAGTACTCAGTGTAAATGGTTCCTTAGAGCTACTTTGGCAGCCAAAAAGAGCAATATTGTATTTAATTTCTGGCACTGCCACTTGCTGAATTGTCGACACAGCTGTAGCAGACCTCCAGGTCTGGATATATCTGGCTAAAGCAGAAGATCGCTACGTTTCCTGATTGGACTCCGTGTAATCCGTGCCACTCGAGATCTGAGCTGGGGTAGCCAAGCAGAAATCTAACTCCTTTCTGCCAAAGGCATTTCGGCAATGAATTCAACATTGTTCTGGAGGAAAGGGGGGACAGAGGTGAATTCCTGGACAAATTAGCCTTTGTAAGGCGTGATGCCTTCTCCCAGGAGGGTCTACCAGAAAGGTCTTCTGTGTACAAGCCAAAGCTTTATTTTTGTACAACACCATCTGCAGCTTTTGAGGAACAAAACCAGTCCTGCCCCCAGCAACACATTTCTGCTTCCCCCTTGGGGCAGACACTAGTGTTCATGTGGCCGAGCACTGTGATATATCAGGGCACTGGTGTGGTTGAGATCTAATTGTGGATTTTTTAATTACTTTTTTTTTTTTAGCATGCACAAAGGTAGTGGTGTGAACATGTTGGAGGCCTGGGAACCACTTGTTTCAGCAGCAGTAACCCTTACTCACCTTCACTTGGATCATATCCCTACCACAACATTAATAACCTGGAACACTCAAAGAACGAACGAAACTAATAGAAAAAAGTACAGGGCATGTTCGCTACCAAGCTTCAACTTCCCCTTTCCTAGTGGTGCCACCATGGCAGTAGATCTAATTTGTGTCTAAAATGAGCATTTGAGAATTCATCTTCTAGGCAAAAAGGGCCACAGCTTTCAAGAGCATTTTCTGCCCCTATAAGCCATTCAGGATAATTTATGCTGGTCCTCAATAAATTCAACCAGACATGAGAAATCCCTTGAACACGGAAGTCTCCAGGAATAATGTGTCCCTTGGCTTAGCTCGGTGTGGATGGTGGCAGGGACTGTAATATACTGATGCTGACACTGACAAAAGTTCCTTAGAAGCCTGCTTTAAACTACAGTGCAGCACATGCACAAAAATTGTTGCTCATTTAAAAGGTACTGCACCATTGGCAGTGGAAAAAGATGAGTCCAAGTGAGTTAAGCTCCATCAGATCGCTGCGATAAAGGCAGAAGATGGACCTCCGTTCCATGCTGGGCTCTATGTCATACAACATCCAAATACCTCGAGCTTCCCAGAAGTGAGTTCCTGGCAGAGTGCTCCTGTAGATCGAACCAAGCGGTCACATGAAGATGTCAGTGGGCTTGCAACTGCGTAGTGACCAGAGCATGGTGATTTGGGGCAGCCAGGCTCTTGTTGCTGAAGCATGCTGGAGATAGAGCAGTGATCTGCATGGGGCCACCTACCTTACATCCAAGAGGAGCAGAAAGGCTGAGAAAGTGCAGAAAGGCTGAGAAAGTCCAGCAAGCCAGCTTTCTATTTTGGGAGATTATTTTTACCTCTGGACCAAACTATGGCGTATTAAAGTTTCTCTTTCCTGCGTTGCGAAGTGACAGTGACACTGACTGTGAATTGCCCTGCAAAACACCCTCGGCCTCATGAATCATCTCCTGTAATGCTTCAGGAATGGAGAAGCAAGAGAGGTACTGCAAGAAACGGCATTTCTTGTGTTGTTCCCATACTTCCCGACATCCTCTGCCATGTGAATCTGCCCTCCCAAAATCCATAAAACCCACAAGCAGGCTCTCAAACATTTAATTTGAAAGATCTCTGTTTAAATCATTTTTGACTTGTGCCAGGGCAAGCCTGTCCTCCACTTAATTATGTTCTAAGCACACAAAGAAAGCTAGTGAAAACAGTCGCTTCATAACCATTTTCTTTTTGTAAACTCAGAGTACTTAGATCTGCATCATTTAATCATAATAGAGCCATATGCATGCAGCTTCACTTTTCTGGAAACCAAAATTAGCTGGAAGACATTTTGGCCTATTCCTGAAATGCTTGTGTACAGGGAAAAGTGCTTGAAGCACTCCAAATGGGTATGAGCTCCCAGACCTTGTAGGAGTGGAGAAAAGTTCATGTCATGAATGCTCCCCACCTCTGCACTGGCCGCACTGCAACAAATAACACCCTCGATACAATTTTAAGGTTTACTGCCTGGTGGGGTTTTTAACTAGCACGAAGATGCTAAGAAAAGGACTAAGCTGTTGGATGTAGGGCAAAGATTAATCTCATTTTCAGGCAGTTTTTGGGGTGTGTATACCTTGTCCACAGAAAGTTGTTTTAGGTGTTTCAACATGACTCTAAAATGGAGCAGAGGAATGTTTCTTTCTTAGATATTGCTATGTTTTGCACACATTTGAAAAAAATACAATAGCCTTCATAAAATTCAAGCCTATTTACCTCACTAGGCAGTGCTTTAATTTGCATGTTGGTTTAGATGTATCTCTGGACACCTTGAAAGCTCTGGATAAGGCACATGCTCCAGTCATTGTCTTAAAAACGATTAGTGAACAGCCACAGAAATGATTACATCCAGAGGAGGCGGCTGTGGCACACTCACCAGGAGCTGCAGGGCCTGGTGCTGAACTTTGCCAGAAGGGGTTCGTGGCAGCCACAGCGGCTTTGTTGCAGCGCGAGCAGCGTCTGAGGCAATCCAGCATCTTCTGGTGTGCCTTGAGACTCAGCTGTGTTTCTCTGCCAAAATCCCAACTGATGGATTGGGGATGAGATGGAGAGAGATGGATGGTGAAACCATAGGGCATTCCAAAAAGTTCCTAAAAAGCTTTGGATAAGCTTGAGGAAACAGTGTAATAATCTCTTGATAGAAGTCTTGCTACCACCCCACTTCCCTGTATTAAAGCTGTCATAACTTGCTGAGAAAACTTTTAAGAGAATTTACCAATATGGCTTTAGTTTCCAAAATAGTGTTACTAACAAGGCAGATACTCGGAGTGTTACATGGATGAAACTATTAATTAAAGGTCGCTTACAGAACTCTCTGTGGCTACAGAATTGCAACACAAATTTGAAGGGGAAATAAGCATTAAAGACATCTTGCAGCCAGCTGTTGGCCACCAGCTGAATGCTCCCTCGCAGGGATAATGTGGAACATACCTTGGTAAGATTAAAAGGCATATTTTCAGGATCCCCTCATTTGGGTGGGATTCAACTAATTTTTACAGTAATTCTTTGCCCAGCTCTTGGTACAAGGGGCTTAAGTAAATTTTCCTCTGGCCACTGTGGCTTTTTGTCATCTAAACAGCCTCCAGCCTGCTGGGCTGAGCTGGTGTGGCCAGGAGCAGTGATTCCTGTATGGTGCCAGCCGTACACAGCTCTGGCACAGGGGATTGGTGACAACTGGGGCTCCTTTAAATGAAGAAGAGAAAAGAAGTGGAGTGGAGAACAAGAGGATGATGTAGAGGAAGACAGCAAGAGAGGAAAGGAGAACAAAGCCAGGGAAAGGAACCTGATTGCAAATGCGTTTATCCCTGCTCAGGAAGTCAATTCTAGGAGCAGCCCCAGAAGGCAGTCCTGGTAACTGATGCTACCTGGTCTAGGTCTAACTTGCTGTCATGCTGACATGTATCAGGAAATTAAACCCCTTCTCTCTTGCCAGTGCTTCTGAATATTGATTCCTAATTCCACAACCTGGCCATTATTTGAAACTAAAGCTTGCTGCAAAAGAGAGTGTTAAAACACAGGTCAAGGACAAGCCTGCCCTCCGTGGCTGCAGCTACTTACCAAGTGCTTCGTGAAAGCCGTTTTGCCATGAATGGATGGGGGGAAAATATAAAGCATATTCAGCATGAATAAAACATGACAGTGATGTGCTAGCAAACTGTGATCTGTTTTGACTGTGATAACAGTGTAAACCTCAGTGGATGAGGACAAGATCACAGTGCACTGAAACCATGAAGTCAGCTTAACGTGACCACGGTCCACTAAAACTTCTCCGTCTCTCCTGCCAGTTCCCCGCGATGTGCTGTGACTGTGATGTGCAGCCAGTGAGAGCGAAGTGACACACGAGCATGGCGTGACAGCAGTGCCGGAGAAGATTTGGTGCTTGCTGTTTGTGGCCAGTTAGCTATGTGAAAGCAAAATGTATGGGGCAGTTTGTAAAGAGCTGGTAGTAATCTTTTGTGTGAATGATTTTGACTGAAGAGCATTTGGGTTTGAATATATGATACAAATTCCTCCTGTAGCAAGCCTCAATAAACATTCAGTTGCCACAGCTGCCGGCTGGAAGATTCACCTTATTTAAAGAACTTTCTGATATTTGATGCTGTCCTTTTTTGTCTTTGCTTAATACCATACAACAGTGACAGATTATTAACTGAGATACGTATGGAGATCGATATACTATAAAGATCAACATGTCCTTGAGTCTAGTGCACATAATTTTATAGGGAAGTGTTTTTTCCCCTCTCCATTTGGCTTGATTATTCAAGAGTTCTTTAACCACTACAACAGAATCCTTTTCAGAAGAGGAGCATTTTTCTTTCACCCTAGTTGCTATGAGAACATGAATCATCTCTTTAGCACAATAGCAACAACTGTAGTGCTTAAGTGCATCCACTGATTTTTTACTGTTTGTTCTTTGCTCTCAACAAGATAAGCTGTTGTTATTTCTTTCTTCTTGAACAAGCATAACATGATTGCTGAAGTAGTAGGAATAATTGGACCAAATAGTGAGGCGGTTAATGTAAACAGAAAGAATTCATCTCTTTCAAGTACAGTAAATTGTCCTCCAAAAATATGGAAATCTTGTCTATTTCTTGTTGTGCCCTAGAGCAAATTTTGTTGAGTTTGTTGTCACATCATTATTTTCGGACTCTGTGAAATTGCTAATGAGGAACAGGCTGCTGTCATTGGAATAGTTGTGTGTGTTTAAGGCTGTGATGAGATGTACATAGACTGGGGCTAAATCACTGGTACAGGAAAGGTTAATGTTCTCCTTGAACTGAGTATCTACCACAGGTGTCAGTTATCACCAAAATTGTTGCCAGGGGGTTGTGGGAGGATGGTGCTGGCTTCAGCTGCAGTGAATTAGCTTCTGCAAGAGAGGGTATAAACCAAGTAATCTGTTGTGCAGACTCTTTTTAGGAGCTGCAATGGGAGTGAATTCTGTGCTGGAGGAAGGTGGTCTCAAGAACTATTTTGCTTGATCCTTAAGATCCTGAGCTGTCGCTTTAGATGACCTGCTTTTGGGAATTGTAAGCATCTTTTTAATTTTTCTTAAATAACTGTTAAAATTAGTTAGTCTCTTTGAGAGAGGAAGGATTTTTGGGTGTACTTTGTATATTCATTTTCATGCTTCTCTTTTGTTTGCTTTGTACCTGCTGTTAAAGGCAGTATTTTCACAACATTAAGTCTGCTCTAGTAAATGGCTTCTCTGGAGAAGGGTCTTTGAAAAGCAAAGGCTGGTGGACTTATTTTGACAGTCTCTTGGTGTTTGCTAACCATTGCCTACCTTCCTAAAGCCTTCCTTCAAACCTCCTACGCTCTAACTCCAAAGATATTTGTGGAAATCAATTTATGTAGCTGAGAAAGATGGATATCTGTGTCAAGTGGAAATGCAATGTGTTCTAGATGGGATGAGACAAGAGGCTGTGCGAAGTTTGTGAAAGCACTTAAATGATTTGAGGCTAGTGGCTCTTGCTAGGACTTATGTGCCTGACTTACGAAAGGAGCTTCTATTCCATCCTCATTTGGCACCTGTGGTTCATATAATCTATGGCTCCTTTTAAAGCTGGGAATAAATGCTATGCAAATATGTCTAGACAGGTGAGATATGGCTAGTGATCAGCTGAGACAATTTTCCCAACAGCCCTCTTAGATTTTAATTTTTTATAGATCTATAAGTACATACTATGCACTTCTGTAGCACAGGTGAATTAGAATGGAAAAAATGAAAGCTTATGTTCAACTAGTGTTTTCAATAGTATCAAATTATTATGCCAATAAAACATGTAAAATCTCTTCAAGATCAAACAGGCATTTGATGTGCTGATTCTGATTTGGAACAAAAATGGAGTGATTGTTATCTGGTTCTTGTAGCTTTGAACAGATAAAAGCAATGGCTCAAACCTTGGCTAAAGTAAATTAATACAACTCCATTGACTTTGGGGAAACAATGCGGATTTATCCCAAGTGATGGATCTGTTCTTACCGCTGATAAAAATCTAGAGATTAGGCTTCTTCATCAATTTTTGTCTAAGAACTAAAGAAGGAAAAGATAATGAGGCTACAAGTAGGGGTATGATTCAGTATTATTCTGATCTTAAACTTCTAACCTCAGGGGAAAGAGGTCTGAGTACTTGGCATGGATCTTCCTTAAGTTTGATGAACTGCTTTACCATTGTATTTAATTGTTTGCAGCTAGTATTATACTGAGCTAAACTAAGATTATATGCAATTAAGCAGAAGAAGAGTATTGCATTGACTGTTGTTTGGAGTGCCTCATTAGTTTGTATTATGTTGTTAATGCAGGGTAATCCACCAACATTATTTGAACATAAAAATACCTGAGTAATCTTGTAGACCACGCTAAGCTTGTAATAACTCTTTTTGATACTTTCTGAAAATAACCAGGACCTGATTAAGTTACTTATATATGTTACGTAATCCTACTGGGGGGGGAAAAAAATCTTGAGGCTCCTATTGCCTCAACAGCAAGAGCAGAAGCTCTAATGCAGAGGCAAGCAGTGAAGTTAATAGAAATAAAACCTTAAAGATATATGTGAAGAAATAATCCAAATGTAAATCCAATTTCTTGGAGTTGACTAGATTTTGATGGCTTAATCATAATTTGTGAAAGTTGGCCTCAAGTAAGTATAGAATAATACAGAAACTTATAGTAGTAGTGAAATCTGACAGTGTTACTCTTGACTGGTTATGAATCACAACTTACAGCCAAGGATATGTGTGTTTTGTTCTTGGACTTAGTGAAAACTGGGTTTGGGGAACGTGAGCCTATTGCTTTGAGTGTGGGCCTTATGTCTCCTCAAAATGAATAGTAAAACGCCAACTAGTTTCCAAGGAAGTGATACTGATCCTGATTGTACTCTTTGTAAGCAAATTCCTTGGGGCAGGTCACGTTTTATGCAGTTATGTGGGAATTTAAGTTGGTAACTTGTAGGCAAATGTTGTTTCACAAAGCTATGATAACCTGTGATTGACTGCTACAAAACGTATTTTAAGAAAATCGTGAAATCCTGCAACCGCTTTGTTTTATAAATGTGTAGTGTGTCCCATAATTTAAGACATATTTTAAAAAAGGTATTTAAAATCAGATATTAAGAATGTTGTTTCAGGCCTAAACCTTATTTCAGTGGATATTAACTGTCAGTGGTGACCAATTTTTTTCAAGAATTAAGTTTTAAATTATGGACATATTATGACTTATCTAATGTGTAGTTTATGTATCTGGATAATTAGTAAAACAAACACCTTAATGCTTGTTTGAAATATTAAATGCAATCTAGAAATATTGTTATTTAACTGACTTTTCAGTTAATACTGTTTCTTTATATTTGAATGCTCTTGTCATTATAGTGTTCCTGAGGTCTGATTCAAAGATCTTTAATCCAAGGAATGGCTTCAACAGCAGTGGGTCTTGGACTGGGACGTGTTTTTTTTCCGAGGTCCTTGGTGTCCCTTGGTCAAATCGATGGGGGAAAGTCCCCACTAGGGCAGCAGGGCTGTTGGAGCTTTCAGCACACAGATTCAAGCTCCAAGATACATGGTTTGAACCTGCTGTACCTTGGGATGCTTGCTGGGTTTTTTGAATCCTTTGCATGAAAGGAAGAGGTGGAGAGTGGTATATCTCGATTTCCTGACTCTGCAGTGTTTTTGCCAGTGGGTGCAGCCCCTCGATTTGCAGAGCACAGCACTTGAACCATGTGAGACTGCAGAAGCATCTTCTCTGGTCCTTCAGATGCTTGCGCACACTGAGTTTCTTGCACATGGCTCTCATGTGGTGTCACTGAGCAAGAGAGATTAGATGTCTTAAAGGCTCCCACTGCTACAAAAATAAATCTTGCTGATTCTGATTCAGTTGAAACATAAAAATTAACATAAGCTTGCTATCAGCAGGAACTTAATTTGATTCTTCTTTTTTTTTTTTCTTCAAACTTTAAAAAGTTTTGTTCATCTTTAGAATCTCCACATAACAACAGGGAGTTGGTTTTCCCACCCCTTGTACACAGCATCATTAAGACATAAAATATGTTTCTGGACATCTGAGTATAATAATGAGGCAGCTGTACAGCTCACTTTGTTTATACCTATTTGAGCTCAGACCTGTTGCGGTGTCCTCTGGATGAACCTTTCTCATCCCAGACCCTGCAATTTGATATCTGCTCCAAGCATTGGTTAAAGACCAAGTTTCAGCAGTTCATTTACTCTGTGTGAAATTTAGTGGATTTAAATCATCACCTTTCTGGTGAAACGTGCCAGTTTGAGGCTTGGAGATCTTGTGGCTTTGTTTTAAATAATGTCTGGGGCTGGACTTCAGCCTTTGGCTTTGGAACTTCTCAGTGTGTTGCATAGACTTGTGAAGTAAATCAGTACAATTTATGTCATAAACCATTGCATGTGGGACTTTTTGAAAGAACTAAGAATGAATTACATACACAGATATGTAGTGTACATATATATGTACAAGCACAATGGGGTGAAGTATCTCTAATTGTTTGAATTGCTGCTGGCTTATTTAAATGGCTTTCATGCATACCTCAGCTAGCTTTTTATTTGAGTGTAGCTGTCAGTCCTTTGAATTCCTTAACTGGGAAGGGGATTTTGTATTACTCCAGATCTCATGCTAATGTGTTTCTGATGGGTTTGCGTCCTGTGCAGTACCTTCAACTGTAATTACTTAATGGATGTTCACGTACCAGTTCTTTTTGCTGTGAAACTGATCCCAGCCAAACTGTCTTTAAATCTTACGTGAGGCTCCTTTTCCTCTTAAAACTGAAAGTCACGTTCATCCAGTTTGGAGACTGGTCTAGATACTCAGCCCTTTTTACTTTTATTTTTCTTTTTTTCTTTAGTGCTGCTGCTTTGAGAGGGTCAGAATTGCCCCTCACAAGGATTGCTGTCAGCCAGTACAACCACCAGGGAGTTCTGCATTTTGAGGTATGTGAAATTACTATCGGAGATTTGCCACTGACCATGTCACTTTGTACGCAGCATGTCCAGCAAAAACATTCGTGTGCTGAAATAACGGTGAACTTACAGGATGTTAGCCTGGGATAACTATAGCTGTACTGTGATGCAATCTGGCTTGTAAATTTTTATCCTGCATGCAAGCCCCCATATACCTGCATAACATAAAACTTAAACCACCTTATCACTACTACACAAGCTAGTGCTGTAAAAATGCAACCAAAGCTAAATTTAAATACATGTGTAAGTGCAAAGCACTCAGCTTCTGTAACAAAGGTAAAATTGGGCTCCTGTGGTAAAGATATATGTCCTTAATTTAGCCTGAGAAATCGCCATACTCATTGTGTTGATGTTATGACCTAAACTAATCTTCTGTCCAGACTTTCAAAGATGAAAAAAAATTCAGAAAACTAATCTAGTGCAATGCTGATAGCGTATGATGGTTGAGAGGTTGTAACATTATTTTAAAATATTATAATGTAGCTGATGTGGGGTTTTCTGTAATGCAACATCAGTTGTCTGTTATTTGCTTCAGACTATGCTTACATGGGAAAAGAAAGCTAAAAAAACTCAGCAGTCTGTTAATACTCAAGGTACAGGTTATCATAAATGCTGGTAATGTTATTATATTCCTGGTTTTTTTTCCCCCTGTTATTACAGGGTTTTATGAAATATATGAGATACGTGACAACGTGAAACATAATGTAACCTGGTATTTTCCTTGTTTGATGCTGCTTTTCTCTAAATCAAATGGGAGTGCTACAAGGTGCCCAGGCCCTTTAATATTGTTATACATTGTCTACACGAACAGAGTAAACTCCAGAGCACACCATAGGTCCACCTTCCGTCTATACCACTGAGTGACTGTATTCATAAAGCAAATTAAACACGCATCAAAACAAACAATTCGGGGCAAAGAGCAGTGGAAGGGAAGCCTCGTCTGTTGGTAGAGAAGCCGTACTCAGTTTAAATTGGTTAAAATGTCACTTCACTGGTTCTAGAAACATTACTTTTTCTTGGAGGGTTTTTGGGTCTGAAGCCTCTTCTGTGCTCAGGAGCTACCTCTGGCTGGTCTTCTCATGGTTGAGGAAGGGATTTGTTACAGAGGAAAGTCTGAGAAACTACTGACTGGAGGGGCTGAAACCGTCCTGCTTTGAAGCAGGAAAAACCTTGAGATGTGGACAGGACAGACAGGAGTTTTTGTTTCCTTGTGTATAATTTTCCTTGCTTTGAAAACCTGGGCTACAACTCCTATTTTAAAAGATTTTGAAGGCTATTTTTCATTTTTGTGTAAAGACTTTTTTTTTTGGTATTATCTACCTTGTAGCTCTGGCCAAAAATATATTTGCATTTCCCCATGAATATGCTATGTAGAGAAGTTGCAAAGAAAATTGTTCCAGCCTTGGGAGTCTTATGATACAGATATAAAATATAACAAGCCACGTAAGTGAGGTGGTGGGAGAATGAAAGAATGAAGTGGCAGTAGTAGTGATAGAGTATCAGAATGGAAATAAAAGTTTCATTCTCAGTCCCTGCCTGTAGGATATCTTGGACAGGTTTCCAGTACTGAAATCTCTTTACTGTTGTCCACAACTTGGCCACAATTGGTTGCTGTAGCTTCCAGACTCATCTTGCATGCATCATAAGAAACCAAACTACCAAGTTATTTTAAAATAATAGTATAGCATTTGCAAGATTCCTCGTTTTCCCAAATAGCATCTTGGGTGAACCACAAGAGCTGCATCTTGCAGGACCACAGTCTGCTCCAGCAAACCTGGAGAAACTCCACTGACTTGAATGGAAAATCCAAAGGATCCAGAAGCTTTGAAATTTTTTTTTTTTAATGTGTAGATTGAGAGTATGTTAGGGAGATGGAGGATTGAAAACCAAGTCATAGCCTGTTTTTGCAGGCAGGGTATTTTGTGCAGCTTAAGTATCTGCCACTAAAAAGTTGTCATTCAGCAATAGTTACCACAGTATCAACAGCTGAAATACCACAGCTGGTATAGGAAAAATAATAACTAGCTGTTACAGGAGGTTCAGGGTAAGAAATAAGTGTGCTATCTCCAAGGATAGTCTTTTTAATGCCTGTTTTTGTAGGCAAGGTTCATCTTTGTACTGTTACTAACTCCAGATGTTGCTTCCAGCAGGGCATGGCAAAGCAGAATCGAATGGGGAAAGTAGGCAAATGAATGATAATATAAAGCACTTTTGTTTGGGCAGACTTCTTCTGGGACAAGATAGGCATATGATGGAGTCTCTGTTATTGCAGTCTTTAACTCAAGCTTTCAAAAAGTTGTGTTCTCATGTTTTTAGGCTTAAGTCATCCTAATTTGATATCCATAATGATCTTTCTGACCTTGGATGGTTACCCCCTCCTTGTTGGGGTGGTTTTTGTTAGTGACTGTGTATCTTACAAGAGCTCCTTAATAAATCAGTAAGTAAGAGCTTGATCCAGTCATGTTTTTAATGACTCTACATGCTCACTGAATGAAATCTCAGTCCACCAGGACAGTGAGATTGTCTGAAAATGTTTCCTATATTTGTGTGAAATTAACACGCCCCTTGTAATAAATGCTTACTTGTCTTTACACAGATCAAATTATTAGGATACCTATTCAAATATTACTCCAAACAGAAGAAAGTTGGTTTAACTTCCTTTCTCACGCCAACCAACTTTTACTTCCAGTAACAAAAGACCCAATGACAACACCCTGCCCCGCCACTAGTTTGAGACTATCAGAATTTCTAACCTTGACAGCAGATGGAATAAGGATATGATTACACACACAACTATGACAGTGGAAAACTACTTTTATGAAAACCTGCCCAAACTGAAAAGAAAAGCTTTCTATTCTATGCTGAGTGTCAAGGATCCTTTTTCACTCTGATCTCTTTAGTTTTCTTCCTTCTGAGAAGGCAGAGTTCAATTGCTTAGTCCCCCAATTTTGTTCCAAGATATTGGCAGTCTGAAAGACTTTAATATAAAACAACAAATAGACTGCTGCAGCTAGGATTTAACCACCTACATTACACTGTACCAAATTCTAATACAAACCAATTGTGGTCTAGTGTCTAACTTCCACAGCTGTAAAGATAAAGATTCAAAGGAGTGATTCCTGGATTGCACCAATGAGAGGTCAAAATCCCATTCTCAGGATTACTGCAATAATTAGATCCAGGTTCTTTTTCCTGTGGCTGAAAGGAGACTTCAGGCTACTTAACTCCATGTTCTCTTGTAAAGATTCTGACAAAAATTTTTACTCCAAAAGTATGTTAGATTTTAAAATTCTCAACAATACTCACAAAATACGGCTCCTATGCTGAGCTTAATTGAATCTGGTAATTTATTATGCAACATAAAACATTTATTATATGGGATGTGTTCAAGAATGTCTCCATTTACCATATGTTTTCAAAAGTGCTTTACACAGTACAAATTGAAAAGATAAATCTGAGGAGTGAAAGCACCAAGGGTCAGGTAGTCTAACCTGAGCCTTCAGAGCCAACCATGGACTAATCCCTCTCGAGATGCCTCAGTGCCTACTACTTCATTGGGCCGTCCTTGTCCTTTCTCCAAGATGGTGTGTCCCCTCTGCAGTGTTTGTTCATATGTTGTTGGGTTTTGTTTTTGTGGGGGGGTTTAATGTTTATTTGTTTTAAAAGAGTTTGTCAAGTATAACCACCCAGATCTTGTTCACACAGTTGCACATGATTTTCCATTTCTTCCCTCTCATTTTTTTCTTAGTTGGCTGTTATGAAATGTTTAAGTCAGTGCTGTCCTGGCATAGTCCAGCTGTGTGAAAGCCACTTTCCAATCACTGGCCATTTATTTTGTTGACGGCATAAGAACAGCAGGAAAACTTGTGTGTGGCATGGTGTTGGCTGAAGTCAGGGTCTAGGAAGCACAGGAAAATCGTTTTAATGTTATTTCATATTCCACTGTTCCATGTAATTTTGTAATTCCTGGCAAGTTACCATAAATGTATGGTCTCACTTTGTTATGAATCCAAGACCATAAGTATTAACATTTCTTTAAATACTTTTTCTTCTTTTCCTTTATCTTTCTTAACGCTATTTAGGGTGAGTTTTCAAGTGAAGGGGAAGTAGGTGGTAGCTGTGCTTTCCTTTTTTGCAATAAACTGTGCATATAAAATCATACCAGTTAGATCCTAGGGCTTCTTTTAAATCTGTCTGGCCTTTTATGTTGTCTTGTGATGGGTAACAGAATTTAAACTCCTCTGAGGTATTCTCTTTTAAGGGCATTGTAAACTTTTACCAATGTATTTGCACTTAGATGTAAAACAGTGACTCTTCCATATTTATTTAGCAAATCCTTTCTTGTAAACACAAATAATTTGTCGAGTTAATTATATCTGATCTTGTATAAATGCACACGTGACCTGCTTATTTCAACTGTGCTTGAAAAGAGACTGTCTGGTTAGGGGAAAATCATACACAAGGGTTGTCTTCTGTCTCATATTAAGGCCGGTCAGTTCCTGGTGAAGTGAATGAGGAGAACAGGAAGATGCACATCCCTGAGCAAAATGTGACACAACGGATGACAGAATCCTTCCCAAACATTGGCACAACTTATGTTTAGATAAGTGTAGTTAAATTTGAGGGCTAAAATTGCTGAAAGATTTCCATTAAGTTTTTATTTATGCTTATTACTAAACCAGTGTCATTTGGGTCAAAAAATGTTTGTAGTATAATTTTAAAAAGTCTTTGAATATTTGAGATGAATCCAGATGAAAATAAATTCAAGTGATCTCTGTAACTGAAAATGACCCGTTTCTCTGACCTGAAGAATCTTTTAGCTTTAATAGCTACTTCTGGTAAGTTTGATTGATAATGGCTGTTGAATCTTGGTGAACTTGTGCTTTTTAAACCAAAGACTAGAATGTTGGTATCTGATATTTAGTTCTTATGTTTCCTACTGTAATATTTAATGAACCAACTGCTCAGTACAACTTCAATTGAGCTGCTGACCTTGTACAGTTGTGTCAGATGAACTTCAGATGGTGAAATCCATGTTTAATTCGTTTTGGTTTTCCCAGCCACATGGCAACATTTCATTGACATGCTGATAATTGTTGACTCACAGCTACCGTGGTTTTGAGCAGAGGGGTTCTGGGCTCTGCATACTATGGCAAGCCTCTTCCAGTTGTTGCTCAGAAAATAATTCTGCATCAAGGCAAAAAGGTCAGGTTTGGCTCTGTGACCCAAGTGGGAAAGGCATATGGCTTGTCTGCTTAGTAGCACAGCATGGTATAGTTCAGTCAACTTTGCCATAGGGTTCCTAATGTCAGGAGACTAACTTGCTGTAGAGGATATTCACATATTCTGTTTATAGAAAATTTATAGGAAACTTAAAAACTGTATTCAATAATATACTTGTTCCCATAAAACTCACATTGGTTCAAGCCAAAACTGAAATATACTGCTGTGTAAACAGAAACAGGAATAAGTATCCCACTAGGTTAATTTAACACTACATTCAGATGTTCTGGAATTGAGTGAATTGAGTGATGGAACAGTTGGGACAGTGATGACCAATTCCTAATAAAATAAAAAGTCAGATGATACTCTTTAGCTTATTAATTCTTAAGAGCTATCAGGAATGGCTATGGATAACAGGAAAATCTCATTTTTAGTCTGATTCTTTTAAGAGTTAGGATTATACTTCTTCATATGTTGCCCCCTCCCATCTCTGCTTACAGTACTCCGGTATCCATGTTAATTTAACTGACTGCTAATAACAGTAATACTCCTTACATTCTGATAGGGTTAGGGGAGTAGCACAGCTCAGGTCTACAGTAAAATTCTGTGGACTGTGCTTTTCCAGTACATAGAGAATGAACCTGTTTGGCAGCAGGGCAAGGCATGTATGTATATAAAGGCTGAATCAGCAATTAGGAAAGCTTGGTATATACTTCACTATTTTTGATCAAACACATTTATACAAATAAGTTGTCATTTACAGTGGCTGTATTTTTTTTTTTCCCTTGAAGATGGAATTAACCATACTCCAGATGTCCCTCACCTTTTCTTAGTTTTCTCTCTGTATGGCCTCTAGATAACCAAACATGCTCTTTATGCTTCTCGAATTTCCCAGGCTGACTGACTAAATATCCTGAGGTAGCCATATCTGCAATACTATCTAATCATGGAATTGAGGGTGAGAATAACAGGACCAAATTAACAAAGAGCCATCATTAGGAAAGCCACTGGTGGTCAACCATGATTGAAATAGGCCCAGTTTTTAGGCATATGCTGGTGTTTCAGGATCACCATACCCATGATTAGTTCTCTTGCTTGAAGGCTGACTTTAAATTTAAAAGCGTAGAGACACTTTGTAATATGAACCAGAATGAGATAGATAGTGGCAAAGCCAATTTAGAGAAGCTTAGAGCAAAGAGATGATTAACAGAAGACAAAACAGCACCCAGGTTAGTTGGATTCCAAGGAAAAAAAAAAACCAAACAACCCTGTCTGGAAGCAGGGGAAACAAAGCAGAAGCTTTTCTGTATAAAGTGACAATGGAGAATAAAGATCAGAAAGTAAAGATAAATCTGTTTTACTGTTCCTGTGGGGAAAGGATGAAAAGCAAGCAAAATGCTGTTGACATGAATAATGCCTTAAACACCGGAGTAGCTGATAAATGTTCAAGTTCTGTGAACTCAAACAGAACGCAATTGTAAAGCATGTTTCTTTTCCAACCTAAAATGAAGATGTCGAAGAAAGAATAGATGTTCATGGTGCAGTGGGGGTTTGGGTACTTCAAAGATGCTCTCATCAAAAACCAGGCCATTTATGAAATGAGGTTCTTAAGGATTCCTGGTGCAGAGCTGCAGCTAGGGAGCGACTGTGGCAGGGACAGAAGCCTTCAGTGTGTTTCCACCAGGGAAGGCTGGTGATGAGATTGCTGGGTTTGCGTTGTGCTCTTAGTTCACTGATGGACTCATTTCCAGTGGACTGCAGGGCAAGGAGCAACCTTATCTGAGCAGTGCTGACAGACTGCAAAAATATAAGCAAATGTTATACCATTTTGTGTCCACTGCCTGCATGGTTAGGGACTGTCAGCAAAGAAATTTGTGAATTGAGAAATAGTGTTACTTGGATTGTGTCTAGTTGACAGACTAAAGTATCACTGATTGCTGTGTGATCAGAAAAATCCTTGTGTTGCTAATGCAGTGGCATTAAAGTAAAGGTTGAAATATCAAAGCGTATTTCTGAAAGACTGACACCTGAAGGAAGTTAGTTTTAGGCATCTCATGCAGATATGTACATTAGGGTTGACTTTGTGTATACCAGAGGTGCCTCCCTGGTGTCTGGGTAGGGAACAGGAGCTCTAACCAGGCACTTAAATACATAAAATTAGGTGATGCAAATATGCGCTTGGGATGTGGTTTTGTGTTTGCATGTCTGTGCAGTAGAATGAGGTGACCATCTACAATGGTTCTACTTGAGTTGTTTTTTAAATGGAAAATTCACTTATGCTGAGTATAGACCAGCTGAAGCTGAAAAGAACTGAGATACTCTCAGACACTGGGTGGCCTGTGAAGGTTTCCAGCCATCCTATAAGACTTGCCTGTGATGCATGGTTGCCCTGAACTATATAGCTTCAGTTTTGCCACTGATACACATCCCATCCATATATTGAATTAGTGTGAAAATTGTTCTGAGAAAGGATGAAATAATTTCCATGAACCGACAGGGAAGAACAGAAGAGGAGAGCTGCAAGAGGTGGTGAAAAGTAAATTGTTGGGCTGGAAGGGTTGTTATGTTGGAGGCATCTCTGGTAACAGCTCTCTTAAAAGACAGTCTGTCAGCTATGGAGCAAAATATTGTCTTATTACCCTACAGAGAGTCAACATTGTATTTCAGTCTTTATTTTGAAGGATATATGTGTATTCTGCTTGAAACAATTCTTAATTTGAAAGAAATTAAGGTCATATAGTTCTCCCTAATCCATATTCCCTTTAAAGAAATAACTTCCCTGTTGCTTTTTGCTTCTGTCCTCATGTCATAACTAAATGAAAGAAGTTATATCATTAGTACACTCTGCTGGTCTTCAATATTGTTTGTACAAAGTTATGGGGAAAGTAATCAATACACATTTTTGTTTCTTTTTGTCGCTTGATTGTAGTGTGATTGCAGTGGAACTGAGAGCAGAGTTCCATCTTTAATGCTGCTCTTTTCCCAGCAGGGAACACATTGTTTACTCAAGGGGCCATATGCAGCTAATTTTTATGGAAATAGAGGATGAAAATATTAAAATCTAGCAACATCTAGCTAACTTGTTATATGGTAATGTAGCGGAAGATTTGGCGAGGAGGTTAGTTAAATGTAAATACACTCAAGTGACTTGCACCTGTCTGTAGAAAAAGCACATACACCACACTAATTGTTTTACTGACCTTGTGTGCTTGATGAGTAGAACCTCTGTGTTAGATAACATAGGCCTGTGAGAAACTCCAGGCACCTTATCACTATGTCTGAGATTCTTGCTTTGTTGTGAGCAAGAGCGGGAGGCTGCGCCTGCCTGAAGCCCTGAAATGCAGGCGAGCTCAGCAGGCGCAGGGATCTTCCAGCAGGGCTGAACTCACCAGCGCCCGCGTCCCCGCTTGTGTCACCTCTGCCTGGGAGCTCAGGTGCGACTTCGGAGGTCCCCCAGTAGGGAGGGAACTAAAATAAAACTTGCTCTTTGCAATGCATTCGTGGCCTCTGGCTCTTCTTGCGATGTGCCTGTGTATGTGTACACACTTGTTTTTCCCCATCTAAGTAGGGCAGGTAAACACAGCCCAGATACAGAGTAAATCACTTATTTGAAGGATTTTATTATTTTCCTTATTCTTTTCTGCATATCTTGAACTAAGAAAAATAAACCATAAAAAGAATACATTAACCTAATATAGGTGCATTGAATATTTCTTGCTACTTTCTGCATGGTATAATTCTCATCTGATTTACTTCAAAACATTGTGATTCCAGCTGTAGAATAGCAACAAATACAAACTAAAAATACTTAGAGTTACTGAGTTAAAAAGCTGTCTCTTTTTAAGAGCATGGAATCAGCTGAGACCAGATGGTGTAGCACAATCTTCATCCACACCCTTCAGCAGGAGACCAATCAATGGGTTTTAAATTCAACTTTTTTGAAGTGAGATCCTTAAAAGCCAGGTAAAGGCCAGAGACACAGGTAAGATTCAGGAGTTCAGACAGAGACCAGAAAAGCCCAGACAGCAACCAAACAGAGCAGTAACTAATGTGTGACGTTGGCATGTCGAATCTTATACAATTCCTCTCACCACCACTGCCATCCCAAAAAGAAAACATGGATATTCTTTTGTAGTACTGGGGGACTTCCCGCATGTGAGCTGAGAAACGAGTGCTATTTCTGGAAGGAATGACCAAATAATTACTGAGTCAATAGGAAGTGACACTTTTTTCAGTCTTGGTGTCAATAAACAGTGACAATGTTCTGAAGTGTGTTTAAAAAAGTTTGGATCAGAAAGGTGATTTACTTGAATTTAAAAGGAAAGATAAGGGTGAGTCTAAGTGGAGTACTAGATTTCCAAAGGACAAGCACTGCAAAATTGATAAAACCATTGAAGTCTCCTAGACTGAAGAGCGCTCAGAGCTGAAAGAGGAGGAGACACGGAATTTGTCACAAAATGTCTGGGACTTATATCCCAAAACCACATGAGGATGGGCTGCAGCTCTCCCTGGAGCTATGACCCTTGCTTATGGGCTTCCCTGCTTGTTTACTTTCCCTGCTCTCTTCACTGTATGGTAATTTGCTTTTTGTAGGTAAGGTAAAAAGTCTTTAAAAAACATTATTAGAACAAGCCAAATGCCTGCAAGGAAAATTCTATATCAAACAGCAAAAACAAAGCCCTAAAACAAATGGCTGAAATGACAACTGTGTCTTAGAGATAAAGTTGTAAATAAGCCAGGAACAGGTGAACTTCACCCTCCTCACAGAGGCCTCCAGATAAGCCCTTCTTTGCCCACCTGGCTGCTGCTCCACCATCATTTTTAGGCAACACAGCTGCTGGTGGGATGGCTTTCCTTCCCTCCTGCTCTCTTTTTGTGCTCCTCTTGCCTCTCCCAGGCCAGAACTAGCATTAATTGATCTGGTTAAACCAGCAGGAATAGTAAAAGACGAGCCTGCAGCTGAATTCTTCCTCTGCCATCGCTCGCCCTGCACCATCAAGTGCTAATGCCCTTGGGGGTGAAGCGAGGAAACGTGGGTCCAGAGTGAAGGGATGTCTTTTCCAAAAGCAGCGTATGCTGGTGGAAAGTGTTTGTAGACCCATCTCTCAGGGTGAGCAGAGTAGTTCACCTGCTCTGTAGGTGTGTGCTGCACGGGTGTCTCTGCCAAGCGAACTGCGGAGGGAGCAAGTATGAGAAGATGTGCAGCTCTGTTTGTTCTAGCTTGGCACAATTACTCCACATATAATCCAGCATCTTCAGAGAGTGAAGTGATTCACTTGCAAATGACTGTACGAACAGAAAATAAGGAAAGGAACGAAATTTGGTTTGGCTGAGTAATGAGAAGGGTGGAGAGAATCCTGTCTGTAACACTGCGGAAGACAGTCTTGCTTTTTTTTTTTTTTTGCCTTTATCAGATGGATGGCTATGAAATGCACACTAATCTATCCAAAGGGTAGGAAATAGGTAAATGGTTTTAGGACCTCATTTGGTTAATGAATTAAAATGCAGAAGAAAAAGAATCCATGTAGATATACCCACTTGGTCATTTATCATTGCAAGCACTCCTAACAACCATGCCAAATTCAGGCTTCAGGTTATTCACTAACAGCCATAGGCAAATTAAATTAGCATACTGGTGAATAAATTAATCCTACTCCAGGAGGAAACTTCTGTATCCATGTGAAGTGCTGAAGTACAGCACAGAAGTGTTAGTTTGGTTTGGTTTTTTTTTTCCCCACAGGGTGTGGATAATACACCAGAGATAAACTGGCCATGTAGAATAAGCAGACTGTCATCCAGGTGACACCTGTAGGCTGAGAAATGGGAACCTGATAGAGAGAGTATTGGCTTGGAAAGGACAAGGAAGATGCTCAACAGCATTCTTTTTAAAGTGCTTGGCAACTGTTTGGATCTAACACATAGAAGAGGACATTATTGTATGAAAAAACCCAAACCCCACACTCAAAGATGCAACAATGGAAAACCATTTCACCTTAGAGTGAAGAAACCAAGAAAATAAGGAGGATAATTCCATAATCTGCCTGTTTCTTCATGTCTCTCCTGTTAGTACCATTTGAGACCTGATTTTTTTTCAGCTGTAGATAAAAAAGACACTAAACTAGGTGTGGGGGGGGGGGGGGTGGGGGGAGGAGGGCAGGTGCAGTGGTGGGTAAGGAAAGACTCTAGTTACTTAGAAGCAGTGCCCAAAAGAGTATGCTGTGTAGTGTCACTGTAGTTTCCGTATGCTGTGTAGTGTCACTGTAGTTTCCCATTATAATGCCCAAATTGTAGTGAGGGTAAAAAAGATGACGTGTCTCCCTGAAAGGCCTGATGTAACTCTGTCTAATGAGTAACAGACAAGGAAGGAGAGAGATAAAGCAATGAGATGATGCAGTTAGCCCTTGCAAGTACCTCTTGAAGAAGAGATGACCATATTCTTTCTGTTGGGAGCTTGTTAGATGTTTGCCAACAAGTGAGGTAACACAAGGTAACATGTCTGACAGCTGTAATTGTTGAGATAGTCAAGTGGTGTTACTCTGCCCACGCGTGGGATTCCCTTGACTTCAAAGGCACTTCCGATTGCTCCTTGCTGGCACTGGTCCTGATGGCGTATTTGCTGCAGGGTGGAAGACTTAAATAAAGGAATAGATGTAAGGGGCAGGTAGACTGGATGACTAATGGCATGATCTTATACATAACAGAATTTTTTTAATTGTCTTTGTCTTCTGTTTGGACTACCAGATATCCAGAAAGATACTTCAATCACTTAATGTACCATGAAAGATTTGCTATTACATTGAAGAGCTGGGTACAAAAGGGGACTGGTGTAGCACTTGTGGTGTGGGGGAGATTCTCTGCATCACATGTGGCCCTGAGAAAACTTGTTCTAGCATGTTTAGATGAGGACCGAGACCACAGGACTAGGGTTTTCTTTATCTTTGCCCCACAGTGTGTTTTTATTGGTCTTTTCCCCCCTTAAAATCACTTCTAATTGGGAATATCTTGAATTTTCATTTTGCTGGGCATGCGGTGACAGCTCTGCTACAAAAACAAACATTCCCTGTGCGGTGTAGTCCATCACTGTGAGCCACTCAGCGCTGTTGTTGCAGTGATATAAATGGATCTCCATGCAATGAGATAGTGATTAATAGCAGGTAGAGCACAGTATGCAAAGATGTGGTACTGTATTCTTCACCCCCCCCAGCAGTTGTCATTTAATGCACTCTATCAGGAGCAGTTTTATATAATAGACATGGGAAGATCCATAAAAGTAACATGAGACTGCAGTAGGGCAAGTATTGATTTATTTGTTACAATAAAATTTTTGTCATTACTATGCAATTGCTCTATCTCTGGAAGAATTGATATATGTTGTTGGAAGCTACAACCCACTGTGCAAAACTTTTTTTTTTTTTTCCTTCCATAATTTCCTGTAACTCTTCTAAAGAATCATTATTCCTTATTACATAGACCTGGCATGCCACCTATTTAGATAAATGCCTGAACAAGTGTGCAGTAAATATTCACAGCAGCTCATGTTTCAACTATATATGCCACTAATTAGATAATTTAGTGGCTCAAATAAATAAACACTAAAATAGAAGCAGACCTGTGAAAACAGTGGAGTAAAATGTACTGTCACTGTCATTCTGTGGACCAAGATACCAACTTTTAGTCTGTATAGAGAGGCTCTAACATGATATAAATGTGAAAAATAAAGAAGGAAAAACAATGAGAGCAGAAAGGAAACACTAGCTTCCACTCAGTTACCCAGGGAAAATAACAAATGATCAAGGAATAGTCAAAATATTGACTGCCCTGCATTGCATTTATTTATCCATATGTTTTTGGCACCTTTCTTGCCAAAAAGTCAGGGAACGTGTCAAGCTGGGTGCACCCTGGGTTTCAATCTCTAAATGTCTTTGTTTATAGATCTCAGATCTCCCAAAGGGGAGAAGCATCATTGTTTCTTATTTGATAGACAAAAAAATAGCACGTGGCTCACCTGAGGTCATGGCATAAAGCTCCCATGCAAAAACCTCCTGGGTTTTTCTGCCCATGTTTGCATTTTCAGGTAGATAAAGCCATGCTTAAAAATGCTGGCAGGAGTCGCAGCCTTTCTGCGCTGGGGCATCCCATGTTTTAACTCGGATGATGTAGGATTGATGCAAGACAGACAGGAAATGATTTTTCTGTATCAGAGACTCTTTTTTTGCAGAATTTTGACCTGTTGACAGGTTTACAGTTTTTTCTTACAATTTCATTTGTCAGCCCTGCGGAATCTTTAAATTAGATTCTCCTTAGATTAAACCCATAGATTCTGAAACTGTTAAGCAATTGAATTAAGCAGGATGGAGACAATACATGGAAGTTTTATTTGGAACGTCAGCGTGAAGTGTAGCGATCAGCAGTGATAGTACCTGTGTGAAGGCACCTTAGATGCCCAGGTTGGCAGAATCCACTCTTTTTCATTAGTTGTTGACTGTCTCCGATATGGCAGATGTGTTATGAGTTATACACTGCCCGTCATTTTCATTGCTGTTGTTGATCCTAGAAAGGTCCATTTTTGCTCTTGCAGATTTTCAGAAATGAGTAGCAGGTGGGTAGGTTTTCCAAGCTGGTTTATTTTTAATCTCCCTTACCTCAGTAACTGGCAGCAAGCATCTTAATTCACTGTTTTCTTCTTGATTGTAGTTTTTGATAAAAACCACTAGTGATTCCACTGGTCCTAGCATGCTCTCCGGCTTAGACTGTGGATTTCCTTTTCTCAAAACTTACGCGGTGCTTTAAAAAGAACGTATGGCACTTTTTTTATAAGACCTTGCTTCAGATGGTAGGTGCGTGGCTGTCATCTGTGTCAGTGGCTGCAACATCTGGTGATTTAGACATACATCACCTGCTTAACAGTGATGCAGTTCATTCCTTTTTATCAATTAGGACAAAAATCCTGTTAAAAATCTGCTCTGACATATTTTGCAAGTCTCCAAGCTTCTCTTTCAGGTAACCCCTTTATTCAGTGCAGAGGGTTCAGATACTGAGGTCTCAAGAGTCTGATACTCACTGAGAGTTTTGACAGTAAATGCAATTTTGACATTGCTCAGCTTAAGCCCTGGGATTAGGACACTTTGTGCTCAGGATGAGCTTGCTGGGAGTGAGCATGAGAGTAAGACTGGAAGAAGCCCAGGTGGAGGGTGGCTATAGCGTTATGGCTGGTGAGAGATGAAGCAGCGGCGGTGGTGCTCTGTGAGCGGGTCTCTCTGTGCTGTTCTGCGCCAGGTCAGAGAAGCTGCTCTTGGAAAATCCTTGCATTGAGCTAGTAAAAAATGGGGTACTCTGAGGACAACGTTCCAGGCTTGACTCTGTCTTTTATCATCTTAAGGGTTTTAAGATGGGTTCAACATTGATTTCCATGTCTGAGTTTTTCCATGCTGGATTTTCGTTATTACTCAGATAACACAAGCTACAAATATTTGTGGTTACAAATCAGCTGATGGAAACATGAGGATTACGTGACTTGGTAGTCGGTTCCATCTGAGGATATTCAGTAACAGCTAAGGTTAGTATCCACCAACAACCAAATGAGCGCTCAAGAGAGGTCAATAAACTGCAAATAAGATCTCTTCTAGTTTTTTTTTTTTTTCCAGCTTCAAGCTGTTTGAAATTAACTTCTCTTTACATTTTACACAAAGAAGATTGCTAGTATTTCATTATCATTTTTAAACTGACCAAAACTGTATCTTTATGAATTTATAATGTTCATGCCTGTGCTGCTTGATATAAAACCACAAAAATATGTAATAAATAAAAAGATACCATCTTGGCCTTAATTCTCAGCATCCAAGGAACATACCGCTTTTCAGTAGTGAGATAATTTCCAGCTATTCAGAGCTAAACAGAAATATCATACCACATCACTAAACATTCATGGTTTATATAAAAATATAGATTTCCTTTAAGTGCTTTACTTAAGTCTTCGGTAAGTCATATTCATGTTATTATTGTTTATGTTCCGAGAAGTCAGTAGAAGGACAGCATTGTTGCAGTTTATGTGGTTTCATGATTCGCGCCTGATGAGGTTGCTATCAAGTGAGGGAAGAGGAACCACTGACAAGTTTATAGCCATGCTGTACTGTAGGACACATGGCAAGAACACAATAGCTCAGCCAGGTCGCTGTGGTTTCAAAATTGGTATTTTATTTTCGCAAACAAGTATTTGTTTTGATCTGCTAAAATCAGCCCAGCCAGAAAGGCATCATTTTTACCTGAAGTTTGACTTTTCCGTGGCTTGAATATATGATATTAATCTGGTTAAATATCACCACCTCACACTTGGGATTTGCAAGGGTCAGTGTTTTGCAGAGACTTCGGTCAAATCCTCTGTAGGGTGCAACCAATCCTAAATTAAAGTATGAGCGGAAGAAAAGGGGACCATAAAAAGTAATTATGGTGACTGGTACAAGAGGTAAGTGTCTGGTTCTTATGATGATGATGCAACTGGGCAGATGCAGAATACCAAGGTTTTGGCTCTGACCTTCCTGATGGAGATTTTTTTTTTTTTTTTTCCCCCCTGCAGCATCAGGAGTTTGTTTATTGCATTGTCACACTCTGGGTGCTTTGTCCAAATTTCAAGGAAGTGCTTTGGAATCTCAAGGGGGACAAATAAAAGTGATGGTGGCAGTTGCACACGCCGTCTGTGAGATCCAGGAGCTGTCAATAGGACAGCTGATGGCTCTTCAGAAGCTCTTGTCCCCCACTATCTCTGTCCTCACTCAGCCAGTGATACTGGCACAGCAACAATCGTTACATGCAACAACTTTTTTTGGATCAAAATTATTTCTGTCAATTTCAACTACTTTTTTTTAAATGCTACTTGTTTCTTAAAGGTAGCTTTGACTAGGGAAAAGGAGTTCTAGCCTGTCTAAGGCACCAGTTTGGATATCTGGGTGCTATTTTGGTGTTTGTGTTGACTCGTGTGTCAATGTTATGATAACAGTTGCATGTTTCTGTTTCTCCTTCTGCCCAAGGTCAGTAGGAACCAACAGTGCTGGTGGGGTGAAGGATGTAGTAGAAGATTGATTGTTTCTTGGAAATGGCTGCAGTCAATCTCTCATTTATCTACAGGTTGTTATGCATGATTTGTTCATGGTTTTTGCCCTTTTTTGATGTATTGTTTGAGCAGTTTTGGACTACACAGGAAACTTGTAGGATGTCCGGCTATGCTGCTCTACAAAATTTGTTCTTTTGTATATTTTAAACACTGTCATCTGGTTTTTAAACCTTTGTCTCTGAAGCTCAAGTCTTATGCTGGAAAACTCCAGTCAGAGTATGCTGTGCATTCCTATTCAGATATTAGTGCTTTTTCGAGTGTCTCCAGGGAGGATGAGGGTAGTTTCTTAGCACATCTTTCTAAAAATGTGTGTAGGTGTATTTGACATTTCACAAGGCTGATAAACCAAAACAAAGATGCCGGGAAATTTAATTGTAATGAAATGAAATCCAAAGCACTCTGAAGTTTGTTCCGACCAGCTTTACTGAGTTTTGAATCTAACTGCTTTAGAAATCTTCAGCAGTTCAGAGCAGAGCATATAAAATGCTGACAGGTGGTGCTGGGACTTCTTTCTAAAGCTGTAAATTACCAGGAAAGTCCATTGCAGGAAGAATGTCCCTTGATCCCTGTTTCCATGAACAAGAAAGAAAAAGACAATAAGTTGGTATCAGGATAACTGAAGAAAAGCTGGGCTAGATCATGCAGTGCTCCACCCCTTGGTCTGTCCAGCTTTGGGCTTCTTGGTAACGCACACCAACAGGAATGGTCGAGTGGTTATTAAATTCTATCCAGAGGTTAGGTTACTGAGCTGTGCTTGTCTGGCTTTTGTTGTAACATTTGAGCGAGGCAGGTAGGGTGATTTAACCTAGACCAAAACCTGAAAGGATATGAAAGCTGGGACTTTGCTCTTCGAAGCTGGTGTCAGCAGCATTATGCAGAGCTGAAGTGAACCATGATCACTTCGATATTTTTCTGCTTTCCCATTTGATATCTCCCTCTTGTCTTTGAGGTTTTTTCCTCCACCCCATATAGAGAAAACCTTAAATATATATTTTTCTAAGAGATTGCTGTCTAAATTTTCCTTAAGTTAAACCATGTGTTTTGTTGGAAACTTTAGATGTTTATCTGTTTTTCTGAGTTTTTTTCTTTCCCTTTTATACTTTTACCCTCTCCTTAGGGAGCAACAAAGCAATACACCAATGTCTCATCCAGACAATGTTAGGACAAGAGATAAAGCAGGGTTATGTTTGCTCTCAGAAGAGTTTAGGACTCCTGCTTGCAGAGCTCTCTGTGTAGATGGTAAGCAGTGAATGCAGAGCCATGCACGTTGGCTCCGCGGGGACCACCGCAATGAACCTCCTCTTTCTTGCTTCTCTAAGGAAGGTGGGCAAACTCAGTGTAGACAGTAGCAGAAGTACTCGCCATCTGTAAAAGAATTAGTGCTCTTAAAAATCTCCTTTAGAAAATGCCCATCTACCACTGGAAATGAAGGATCCTAATCATGTTTTTGGTGGCTGTGGATTTGTCACCTTCCAAGAGCACTATATAATTTCTATTTTTGATAAGTGAGTGTATTATTAGAACAAAGAGGAATATATAGTATGCAACAGACTGAGAATAGAGCAACAGATTATATTTTCAGATTGAATTTCCCATTGCCAGGCACAAAACTTCTGGGAGTTGTCATGAGCATCATCTGCACAGCCACTCAGAGGTGGTGTTTCCACAGGAGGAAGGTGCCACGTCTCTGCCAGGGGAGGGTTCTGCCCCTCCTGCCCTCAAAGGGTGTTCATGAATCAGTAATTAAATCCACTGTCTCACCAGCATGTGCCAGGAGGGAGTCAGTTACTGTAAACCAGTCCTGTCTTGGACTGTTCCCTGTCATCTAAAGTTTCTTATGCTCTAAAAGCAACACTCCAGTTGTATCAGTTTTTTTAGCCTAGGATTCATCCAGGAATCCTAAATCATGGTAGGTGGTACATGTAAAAATGTCTACATAATTGAGTGACTGTTTCATCTATCTTCTTGTGTTTCAAGATTAAACAAGCCTCCTTCCCTACCAACACTAACACCATATTCTTGGCTTTTGAACAAATTATTTCAGGAAAACTCAGTTTTTCAGCTGTGTATCCACTCAGTCAGTAAGCTCTGTCTGTGCAGCTTTTATACATGCGGATTTCCAGAACAAAACAACCATAAACTGCAGTGACCCTGTGGCAACAACACAGGACAAAACCTAAATTTAGACGCTGGGTAAATGGGTGACAGTCAGCTCAGTGGCATGGTTTGCATTGGGTTGGAATATTAACGAATGAGAAGCATGTAGCTCACTAGTGGTGTAGCTTTGGGGATTATTAGGGAGGATATTAATTTAAGTAGCTCAGGACTTAATCCAGGGAGGTAACTTAAAAGGAATTGGGAATAGAGCAAGCAGGAACCTGGCACTGCTGGAGAAAATGAAGAAACAGCTGGAGAACAGGGCCAGCCTCACATTTGTTGTGCCCAGCAGAGAGTGGCATCAGGAACTCGGGCAATAGTCTCCTCTTCAGGCTGCAGGATGTATTTCCTACTCCTGAAACCTGTGTTGTGATTGTCAGTGAAATGCTAGTTCTTGTATGACAGATGAAGCCGTGGTTTGGGTGGCAGAAACTTTTACTCTGCTTTGGAAGATAGAAATAGCAGAGTGAAACAGAACTTCACTGTGAAAAATAAAGGGATTGGGGGGGGAGTGTGGAAATTAGTCTCACTTCACTGAAGTAATTGATGGTATAGAACTTAACGCTGTCTGAGGAGTAGGTTTGTCTAGGGATAAAATG